>NC_060073.1:103913893-104219206 GCF_922984935.1 Meles meles | reverse complement strand
TGCCACAGGAGAGGTCAATGGCATGGGAATCTGTTTATCTGTTCATTTATTTGTGCCTTTGGATCCTGTGTGGGCCCCTCCCTGAATATACCGTTTCTACCATACAAGGGACTCTGCCTGCTTGACTCCGTGACTCAGTAGACCTGGGAAGAAGCTGGCTCCTGAAGACAAGCATGAGTCTTCCATTCACTTGGTATTGGGTGGGGTCAGTCTCTACAGGGGCCCAGGAGCACACCGAAAGGAGCTTCTGAAGAGATGGCCACATTCCAGAACCTGGGGGATGTGCGCTGCAACTCTCCTTCCAAGGTTTTGCCAAAGACCCTTCACGGCGTCTTTCTCTATCACACAGACCTGTGGTGCCCTCTGATCTGTTGGGACCTAAAATTCCAGAGCCAGGGAAGCTCGCATCAGAGGCAGAAGTCCTCAGAGAGCCCTTTTTTGTTGGGGCCCCGTCAAAACTGGTAGCTTTTCAAGTTACCCAACAAATGGACCAGAGCACGATTCCCAAATGTGCGGGATCCTGCCTCTAGGGTCCAAAGGGGCCCACTCAGCACTGTGCCTCTCTCTCTCAGTGGTAGGAGGTAGACAATGCAACACTTTGTCTTCTACTTTAGAGGGGATGTCCTAGAATGTTCCAGACTCCTAGACCCACAATGTGGCCGAGCCCCAGATCTTTGTCTGGTTGTCTCCTGCTTGTGGTTAATGAGTGTCTCACCAGGGCATCCAGGTACAATGGGCATGAAGGCATCATTGCAGGGAAGTGGAGTGATGTTCCGCAAAATTCATGACGACTGGGTTCCCTTTGGACCACACTGTGACAGAGAACAAGAGAGGTAGCCTAGCCCTGGGGGAAGACAACCAATGTGTCCCCAGCACATGAACGGCTTTTGATCCTCCCTGTGGATGCACAAGTAGGCATTTGCTTGATCAATAATAGTCTCATACACATGCCAGGGGCTATGACCTACTCTAGTACAATGACCACATCTGGCATGAACCCGCAATCAGGGTAGCCACCTGGTTAGGTTTATGCTCGTCCACAGCCATTCCCCATGATCAATTTCATTTCAGCACTGCCAGAATGGTGAGCCGAATGAGGATATGATGGGGACCACCAATTCTACATCCTCGAAGTTTTTAATGGTGGCGTTAATCTCTGCAATTTCTCCCACAATGTGGCAATAATTCTTCTGATTTACTGTCTTGGCTGGAACTGAGCTGGAGGGTAGTTTCAGAGCCTCCCACTTGGCCCATCCTACTGTAATGGCTTTTCATTCACATTTGTGGAACCAAATGCGAGGTTTCTGCCAGCTCCTTAGTACATCTATCCCAATTACACACTCAGGAACCAGGGAAATAACCACGGGGTTGGCCCACGGATCCACGGAAAGACAGATTTGGACCAAAGTCCCTTTGCCACCTGAGCTCCAGAAGCCCCCACACTAACTGAAAGCCCATGACGGCAGGCAGCTCAAGTCCCTCGTCAGTGTTGGCTCAGATTAGTACCCAACAGTCCCTGGAAATGGGGGTGACATTGCCCTTCCCTCCATGCTCAGTTACTCTGGCAAATGGCTTTTGGTCCTTTGGGAAGAGATTGGAAGAGTATTTATCATATAAACTTGGGGTAGCCTTGGATGGTCCTTCTTCAAAAGAAATCTTCCCTTTCTCTCAGTGGACCCTGGGTCTGGCCTTGGATCTGGAAACCAAGGGAGGGTCTGAAGTCATCTTTCTGTCTACCATTCCCTGATATCTTAAAATATTACATAAGTTAACTAACACCCTTGCCCACTGTCCCTTGTTCTCACATCATGGCTGATTAGTCAACACCAAATATTCCTACAGGTCAAGGCATCCTGGTTGCTATTCTAGCCTGGCTGCCCATTTTGTCTCTGACTCTGCAGTCTTCCTACATGAACTTTGCCCTTCCAAAATCCTATGGTGCCCATTAGAAACCGGAAGCCCAGTTTCACCATCAGCTCCAGGCGGCTGGTGTTCCCCCCTGCCCCAGCCCCGCCAGGGCCAACCTCATTGTCTTAGTGAGCGGGGTGGGGGTGGGGGTGCTCCTCTGGTCACTCCTGGAGCTTCCAGCGCTGCCATAACAAAATACCAGAACTAGGAGTTTTAAAACAACAGAAATTCATTCTCTCACAATTCTGGAGGCCAGAAGTCTGAAATCAAGGTGTTGGCAGTCTCCCTCCGAAGCCCCTAAGGGAGGGCCTCTTCCAGTTTCCTGGACTGTGGCCACATAACTCCAGTCTCTGTCTTTGCTTCTCTGTGTGTCCTCTCCTTATAAGGACACCAATTATATTAGGACTCACCCTAAGGACCTCATTTTAACTTGATGACATCTCCAAAGACCCTATTTCCATGCACAATCACATTCACAGGTCCTGGGAGTTAGGGTTTCAAAATATCTTTTTGGAGGACACAGTCAAGTATAATAATCGTTGACAACAGTTTCCAGGTCCTACATAGAGGAACCATTCTAGCATTCTCTCTCTGAGCCACCGGATCCCTTCTTCAATGCTACGCCAAGAAAGTCCTCGAATTTCCATTCAATTTCTGTAGCCCACTGTCACAGCCAACTCTAAGATGCCATCCCATCATACTGTTAGGACCAGCTGTGAGCTGACCTTCAATCCTGAGTCCAGAGTGGCTACTTTCCCCATACTCTATTCTCCCCCCATGCAACTGCCCATCCCCGCCACCTTCCTCCCCCCAACACCATCAAGTCCACGTCCACCTGCTCTCATCTAGCCCCGGCCGCTCCCGCTTGTCGGATCCTGCCATTCATTCAATATATAAGCTCGTTCCTCCTGGAGCAGGACTGTACTTTCCAGCTCGAGCTCTTTGGAGATCTAACCCCAGTCCTTGGCCTGGGGGTAACAAATGGTGAGGGAAACAAGAATCATCTGGAGAGGCCCCTGTCTCAGGTGAAGTCTCTGCATGCTCTCGAGGCCAAGGAAGGCTTCTCCTTCATCAGGGGGAAGGTGAATCCAGCTGGCAGCCTGAAGCGGCCAGGGCCCTGGAGATTTAAGAGTCTCAGGCTCATCTAACCATATATTCCCATCCTGGGCTTCAGGGTTCCCTGCTTGAATTAGCAAGAGCCTATTCTCTCTTTTCTTTTTTTCCCCCCAAGGCTTTCAAAATGCAGTTGACAAAAGGTTTTGTGCCATGCAATCATTACTATTTCTCCAATATTGTCCAGATACCACGGCCCTGGTGTATTTCAACGCCTCACCTTCCGCCCACTCATCTACCTAGGGTTCCATAGGGGAGATCTTTAGGAAGTGGTGCCTCTGCGTGCCAGGGGTTTTCCACCCAGCTGATCACTAAGCAATAGGGTTCTTAATGCCAGACCTCAGTGAGTAACCCAACTCCAAAACCCCACCTTGAGGGGCGGCCGTCTAGGGCCATTCCTGATACCAGTGTCTTGGCCTGGGTTTCCGGAAACCAATGCCCGAAGCAATGGCCCATGCACTAGCTACTTCTTTATTAGAGAGTGCAATCCCAGGAAGGAAGAGGAGGCAGGGAGGGGAGATCCACCAGAAGGACACATTACCGAGCTGGCTGCTGCCAAGTGCGACTGATTGCTCAATCTTGCAAGACCATTTCGAGAAGCTGTATGTCTCAGGAGCATCTGCGGTGAGGGAGAAAAGGAAGAATTTCCCACTAGCTCCCATTTTCCATTGATCAAAGTTTTGCCTCACTGAGCATTCACTCCCCCACTTTTAGGTTGCACGAGTGTGGGTGCTGAGAGGGATTCTGTAGGGTCCACAGCTCGACATGGAAAGGGAAGCCCAGGGGTAGGTGTTGAGGGGCTGGGGCACACAGGGCAGGCACCAAGCCGGGCTGTGCCTGTGTCACCAGCATGAAGTCAGGTGGAGCCCACCCAGGGCTGGGAGCAGCGAAAGCTTTGAGACTGGAGACAGGCAGGGCCTCCTCCTGGTGCTGGGCCTCCTGCTCCCAGACCAGTGCTCTTTACTTACGCAAGGGGCTGTCTTGGCGCTCACATCCCCTACCCCCTAAAAAGATCCCTCATCTGCCCTGAGCTGCCTCAAAGGCATTTCCCCTGCTGGGACATAACTGCACTGGAACCAGGCAGTTTTTGGTCATAAAGTGAATCCATCCCCTTCCCCATCCCTTGCTGCAACGGCGCCGTGGCATCAAGTTGGTTCTGGGTACACGCACCCCCGTGACTCTCAGCCTTGTTGGGCTGGCTCATGATAGAGCCGGTGTCTTCCCCCTGCACTGCCAAGCTGAGACCCAGAACCCATCCATCCTGCTTCCCCATTGCTGAGGACGCCCCGAGTGACAGATGAAGGGTCCCGGCCATGAATCATCTCCCTTACCTTTCCCCATCTCCCAGCCAGCCTCACAGGGGCCCGCGCCGGCAAGATGGATGTCTGCAGAGTCTCACCTGCTCTCTTGAATGATTCCCCTTTAAAAGAGGCCACTTATCAGTAATTCATTACTGGGCTTTGTCAGCATAAACAAGGCCTGGGAGGTGGGGAGGGGGTGGGGATGTTGCCCGCTCCTCCTCCCAGCCCCCTGCCACTTCTGCCAGTCAGTCCCTGTCACATGGGTTGGCCTCCAAGCTCAGCTCTACCTTCCTGCTGTGGAGAAAGCAGAACCAGGGGCTTGAGGAGAGCCGCTCCAGCTGGTGGTACCCACTCCGGCAGATGGCATACAGCTGTTTCTCGTGACATCTGGATGAGCACAATCAGCTCCCATTGACGATTTCCTTTAATCTTGAATTAAATGTCACATGTTGTCTCTTTCTTTTATGGCCCATATTCACCCCTGTCTGTGTTGACTATAACCACGGCATAAGATATTACTGGCTGGGGACCACTTCTTTGAGAGAAAACCTTGTCCCTCTATAGCCTCAACTTGTCAGTAGGAGCGTGAGAAAGCACCTGGAAGAGCAGGACTGACCCTGGGAAGGCCGAACAGAATCACAAAACAAGAGCCATAGCGAATGAAGGTCAGTCTGGGCTGGCGCTGCTCCCCTGGGGACCTTCTTGGCCGGGGTGGGGGTACCTGGAGGTGGTGGTGGTTTCTGCAGTAGGTACAGGTCAGAGGTATGATTCCAGAAGGGCCCCATGGGGGGACCAGACGGGCAGGAACCAGGGTCCCACCCCTCCTACTCCACCCAGAAGCAAAGAAGACAGGAAGAAGACCTCAGATTTCAGCTTAGTTTATCCCTTAGTTCAGGACCATAGCTAACTTTTTTATGCCACTACCAGCTCTCCCCTCCCCCATCCTTCTCCAGCAGCTGTGGGGACAACTTGAAGTCATAAATCTGATCATGCCACCCCTTTGATTAAAAACCTTGAATGGCTTCTAGTCACTGTCTTCAGGATCAAGCCCAAAGTCCTGAATGTGTCCTGTCCTGTGCCCCGGCCTCTGCCTGCCCTTGACTCTCATCTTGCACCTCCTCCTCCTCATTCATGCCACGCAGGTCTTCTTGCAGCCTCTAGGGAGATTTTTGATTCTACCAACCCCAGGACCTTTGCACTTACTAGTCCCTCTGCCTGGCATGAACTTCATTCCAGGACTAACATAACTCCTATTTATCTTTTAGGTCTTAGCTTAAGTTGCCAGGGCCCCAGGACACCTTCCCTACTACCCCAGATCAGACTAGATGTGCCATGCTCTCCTGTAGCTCCTTGACTTCTCCTTTTTATCGTACACCTAAAAACGGTTTGCTTATCCATTCTCCCCGGCAGACAACATGTCCATGAGATGTGGGACTGTGTCCTGTTCCTGTTCCTTCCCCAGTGGTGAGTACAGAGATGGCCACAGAAGGGCCCTTTGTGGAAGGAATGAATGAACGAGGGGGCACACACGTGAGAGAATTGAACCCCAGGCCTGACCGGCATCTTCATGGAGGTCTCCCCACAGACTCCCCTCTCCCAGGCTCTGCTATCTCCAGCCTCTGGTCCTGCCTCCACCGTCAGCAATGTCTGCCCTCTGTTCACACTCTCTCAACCATAGCCATGTCTCCTGGTCTTTTCTGTTTCCTGGAAGGGCAAGGTCCTGGCTTTGACCTCAAGCCCACCTCCTGTTGGGCTTCAGGGTGAAATGGCTCTTTAAGGCTCAAGGACCCTGGCCCACTGGTCTCTTCCTCGGGGGAGGATGTCAGCCTCTCCACCCCTCCCAGCTCTGTCTCCTCCTCCCTCAGAGCTCTGGGACCTCCAAGGCTGGCCTGGGCTTCCATCGCCCAGAAAGGCCCAGAGCTCACAAGGCCCATCATCTGACTTTCCAGACTCCAGCCTGGGGTCACAGTTCATCTCAGACAACACTGGCATAGATTAAACAGTACAGCACATTTGCAATTCAAATGTCACTCCCTCCTTTTGTCTCTGGTGGCCCAAACTGAGACCTCAATGCAGCATGATTTGAGGGAGGTGGAAGGATGTTTGCCACAGGATGGTGGTGTAATGACTCCTATTCTTGCTGCCAGAGGCCCGCTGTCCAGCACTAGGTCCTGACATTCTTTGTCTGGGAACCCTGAGAGCATGCCTGTGGCATCATTTGCATAGATTTGCATATCCTCTGCTGCCTTCTATCCCAGGATCTGCAACCTGGGGCTGGGCAGCCAAGCTGGCCAGCAGGTTGGTTTTCTTTGGCCAGCAGCCTGGAAGCTCCCCACCCCAGCCATTGTCACTGTGGATTCTGCTGCTACACTCTCTATGACCCTCACGGCTCACTCCCATGGTGCCTGCTCCTCTGTTCATCCCTAGTCCACCAGACAGTGGCAGCTCAGCTGAGTCTCCCAGCTCCCTCCCACTCCCAGCAGGGTGTGCCTTCCGTCCTGCCCACACCGGCCCTGCTGTCTCCTGTCCCACACCACGAGGAAACGGCTTGGTGATCTGGCATTTGTTTGTTCGTGTGTTCACATTTACTGAGCATTTCCTTTTTGCCAGCTACTGTGCTAGGGACTGAGGACAAAAAGAAAGTTGAGGGGCCACCTTGAGCTGCTAGCTCCCTCCTGCACTGTGTCTGGGGGTCCCCAGCCTAGAGCTGGGTTCTTCCCGTTGTCCTGGCTCTACCATAACTCCCACTGGACCTGAAGCTGGAGCACCTGGCTTTTCAAGGTCTCCACCTTTAGCAACACCACCGCCCCGCCTCCCAGGGGTCCCCAGCCCACCCATGGGCACTGGTACCCTGGACCTCTCCCAAGGACAGGAGCCCCCCACCCAAATAAGCCTCCTGGAAATGGCCCCTGCATTTCCTCGGAGCAGGAAGGGGCCTCTCACTCCCGTGGGCAGATTGGGGTCTCGACAGTTTTTCTTTCTTGACTTTCTGATCCTAAAATGTGAAAAGCAGAGAGGGCAGCAAGGAGGGAAACGGACAGCAGAGTTACCCAGGGTTAGCAATGGGAGAGCCAAGTTCCAGAATGGGCCCAGTCCTGGGGGACTCTTGGGGGACACTGTTCACGGCCGAGCTTCTCTGAGCAGGGTTGTCTTTTGGCCAGTCCCCAAGAGGCCAAGACACCAGACATCAGTCCAAGGCTTGGGTGGGCAAGGGCAGCTTCCCCTTCCCAGGCCTAGAGAGGAAGAGACTTCATCAACACCTTTCCTACAAGTGGTCTCTCCTCCTCTGCTCCCTGTTTCTGTTGGGGACCCCTGCGGCCCCCATTCCCCTAGGCTGGGAGCCCTACTCCTTCTAGGACACCGTCCTCCCTTATATGGCAGCCAACTTTTATTGACTGGGTCAATGGGACAAATTATTTAAGCTCTACAAGACTCCACTGCACATCTGAACCGGGGAATGGCGAGACCACTTATTGCAGAAGAAATGGTATTAGATGTATCACATCTAATATCACATGGCGCTTGGCACACCTTAAGATTTCAGTCCTTGGCCGCCATCATTCCTGTGGGAGAGGGTCCCTTGCACCCACAGCTCCTGTGGACGGTCTGAGCAAGAAGTTTAAAAGGTAGACAAAGTGATTGTTCTCTGTTGGCTAGCGACTGCAGGATGGGTGATGAGGAGGACTCCTAGGGACAGAGAGGGGCCGTAGGAAAAGGGTGACCTCAGCGAGATTCAGGACCGGGCTCCAGCTTGGACTGGAGCGCAGATAAACAGGAGAGAGGAAACGCCCACCACTCAGTGCTCTCCTCACACAAAGAGGGTTCTGCAGAGCTCTCTCCTGTCCTTCTCCTGGTTAATATGAAACGCAGTGAGCATCGATGAAGTCATTTTTCAAACCATAAAGCACTGCAAACACATTTGTAATATTTTTCTTCTGTGCTATGGGTAGGGTTTGGGTTTTTCTTTTTCTTTTTTCTTTTTTTTTTTTTTTTTCAGATTCTCTGCTATTTAGCAAACACAAACTGTCTTCCCAAAAATGTAATTCTGGGGATGGACACTTTTAATAATGTTATGCTCTGGTCAGATCTGTAATGGCTTCCCCCCCCCCCCCCCCATTGATGACTCCTCATTTCAGTGAAGCACTGCCAGGAAAACTCACCTGGAGGCCAGGATTGTCTCTAATGGCCAGTCTAAGTCGGGCATCCCAGCTTGAATGAATCCTCTCCCTCCCAGGTGGTAAGCTGCCTGGGAACTAGGACTGGGTCCTTCCCATCTTTTATCTCGAGAGCCCAGCACAGTGTCTGGCCCAGGTCAGACTCTTGGTGAGAGCATGGGGGATTCTGGTTCTGGAACTCTACCACTCGTTATGTAAACGTGAGCCACCTCCTTGTGGCTCAATTTTCTATCTGTAAAATGGGTATCATCTTAGTAACCTATTTCATAGGGTTATTGTAATGATTTCTCCCTTCCTCCCCCCCTCCTCTTGTCTCTCTGTCTCTTTCTCTCACCCAATTGGACCTAAACAGTTGCTCTGGTACTCAAAATCCCATGTGTTCCTACAGCACGCTGCACTCCACGGGGCCTCGCAAATACATTAGCTCATTTATTCTGAAATCAGGGAACAGAAGCATCTCCCTCTCTCCGATGAGGATGCTGAGCTCAGATACGTGGCCAGGACCATAGAGCTAGCAGTTAGCAGATGCAGGACTCAAACCAGGTTTTCTGACACCAAGTTTCGATTCTTTTGCGTTAAAAGACGCCAGGCAGTAGTTCCAACATAAATGACATTTACTCTGTTTGGCTCTAGTACAGCTCTCAGATAGCCTGTCACTTCCCACGGGGAGAAATCAGTCAAACTGGGTGTTTGGCACTGAGGAAAGCACATAACCAGTGAAGGGCTGAATTTTTCCTTTTTTCCCCAGGGGGTTTTGGGAGTGGGACTTGGGGGCAGCCTATGGAGGCAGGAGCTCAGTTTTATGTCCATCAGGAAAGAGCTGCAGGTGTGTCCACAAATGACCTCTGCAAATTGGTGGCCTCCAGATGCTGGGTTCCCCAAGATGAAGCAGTGAAGGAAGGGGACACTCACCAAGGGATTTCCCTGGGACAGGAGTGTCCCCATGTGGGAGCACCTCTCACCATCCTGACCACTTTCCTAAGAGGATAACAGGGTGACTGCCCTTGTTTCCCATTTTTAAGGTGGATAAACTGAGGCTTAGCTTGCTCAAGGTCACACAGCTAGTAGGTAATGAACACCCCACCAGCTGGGTGCACCGTTTCTTGTTTGACAGTAGAAAGGATCCCATCCTGGCTGTTTCTGGGCTCTAGAAGGGGCTCATGAATGCCAGATGGCTCCCGTCACCAAGCGAGGCTGTGATGGGCGGGGGAAGGAAGCTGGGTACATGGCCTCCCAGCCCCAGGCCACTTCTTGGACCTCCCTTGAGGGTTTTCAGGACGGAAGAGGGAGCACTGGCTGCAAGTTCCCAGGGGGTCCTGGAATCCCAGCCCTACCTGAGAAGGGAAAGTTCCCTCCCGCTAAGGAGGAGCGAGGCTCCTGTGAAGAGAAAGCTTCTGGGGCGGCTGCGAAACGTCTGGTGACAATATTTGTGTCTAAAAATACAGCAGCCGAGAACCAGCTAATTACAGCCTCTGGAGTCATTCATAACTTGGCGTTTCCCTGTTAAGCCTGATCTCTCTTAGCTCATCCTCCGCAACAGCCACGAAGGAGGCTGCCTGTAGGTGGAAAGCCAGCCAGGAGGGCCCAGGACCGGGCCTCAGTCCATCCATCCTTTGGCCCCAGAGCCCAGCCCAGTACCTGGGGCGACGCTGGCACCACCCACTGAAATGCCAGGGAGCAGGGGTTTCTCAAGTCTGCATAACCTCCCCCCATGCATGTGCACACAGAAGCCCTTGGCTGCATGCCTGTCGGGGCTCTATCCTGACCCGCTGGGAGCCCCCAACGGTCAATGGTCCCAGTGTAACCTCATGATGAGAGAGCTCAGGAGAGATGCTCGGGGCCCAGGCAGCTTGGGGCTGGGGGGGCCTCTCTCCCGGGGCAACGCGGGGTGCCGAGGCTCTGTGGGAATGGCACTTGGGCTGAGCAGGCATCGGGACCCTACCCCTCCCTGTTCTGGAACCCCCTCTCTCCCACGGCCTCTCCTATCAGGAGGCACCCCATGACTCAGTTCCAAAAAGGGCTGAATGACCTGAGCAGAGACCAGGCACTGTCCCTACCGTGCCCCATTCCTGCCTGAACACTCACAGGGGACATGGGGCGCAGGAGAAGTGGGAGAACGAATCCCACGTGGGGGGATGTCCTCATGCCCTCCAGAAGGGACTCTTTGTTAAATCACAGAGGCATTCGGGGCGCCTGGGTGGCTCAGTCGGTTAAGGGTCTGCCTTTGGTTCAGGTCATGATCCCGGGGTCCTGGGATGGAGTCCCACATGGCTGCTCTTGGTTGTTTGGAGCTCCCTGCTCAGCGGGGAGTCGGCTTCTCCCTCTCTCTCTGCCCTTCCCCCTGCTCATGCATACACGCACTCTCTCTTTCTCTCAAATCAATAAATAAAAATCTTAAAAAAAAAAATCAAGGAGTCGTTTAAAAGCACAAGGCCTAACTAACACTTGGATGGTATGTGTGTCCTGCTGTCATATACACAGTGCTCTGTGGGTCCCATATTAATTAGATGCAGTGGTTTGTATGATTAGGTCCACTTTATAGATAATTAAACAGAGATGCAGAGATGCTAAGTCATTTCCCAAGGTTACCTAAGTAATGACTAGCCTTGACCTCAAGGCTTGGCCTCACCTCCAGGAATCTTCCTGCCACACCCAAAAGCCCGACTGTGACACCCCACGCCCACCTTGAAGCTGGGACCGCCAGCCTGTGGGGGTGCTGATTGCTGATTCCTCCACACAGCACCAAATTCAACCAAACCCACCCTGTTTGTATTTGGAAAATGTATTTGGAAATACATTTTTTTTTCAAAGATTTTATTTATTTATTTTGCAGAGAGAGACAGAGAGAAAGGGAACACAAGCAGGGGGAGTGGGAGAGGGAGAAGCAGGCTTCCTGCTGAGCAGGAAGCCCAATGTGGGGCTCGATCCCAGGACCCTGGGATCATGACCTGAGCGGAAGGCAGATGCTTAACAACTGAGCCACCCAGGTGCCCCTGGAAATACATTTTAATCTCACTGAGGAAGCTGGATCCATTAGCCTACGACCTAAAAAAATAAGCCAGAGCGCAAGAGAAAGCAGGCAAGGAGAGAACAGGCAGGGAGGGAAACATCACAAGGCTTTCCAGAGGGAGGCCATGTGTTTGTTGGTCTGCGCCTCTGACACACCTGCACCAGGTCATCTGGGGCTCTGCGGGGTCAGGCCTGGCCCCTGGCTGTGAGAGGATGGGCTATGGATGAGATCTGACCCCCCAAGGAGAGCAGCACCCCAGGAACGGGCTGTCCCACACCTTCTTGCTAATCAGCACCGGGCATGATTAAACACCTTGACCTTCTTTAGCTAAGGTTCGGGGGGACCAAGACTCAGGGTGTTGCATGCGAAACGAGGCTTACATAGAATCCCAGAATCACAGAAATTACAGAGGAGAAAGGACACCGAGGTCGGAAGCAGCTGTCCCCAGGGGCCGCGTGCAAGTTCTTCTCAGTAATGGAGTTCCCCCTTGTTCCTCCCATCAGGGTTGCTGTGACCCCGAAGACCACTCTTGGCTGCCGGCCAGAGAAGACACTGTTTATAGGAATAGAGGTCTGTGCCGATCTGTATAGGATTTGCTATGAAATTTATTAATCATTCAGAAACTGGTGAAGAGAGGCGGACCTAGAGGGTACAGTTGCCTCATGGCCAGTGAGCCTGAGCAGTGGGGAAGAGTGCTAGAACATTCCAGAGGGGGCTGTGGTGCCAGGGCAGTGGGACAGGGTGCTGTCGGTCTGAGCACCCACTTGCTGTGCAAACTTTGGCAAAATGTGAACCTCTCTGAGCCTCTGTTTCCTTCTCTGCAGCATAGGCTGCAGCATAGGCTGATGAGGTTCATGCACAGGGCTGCGGGGAAGAGTCTAGGGAGTTAGTAAAGGTGAGCCTCATTTGTGCCCGGCCCAAGGAAACTACTGCACACGTTATTGTTATCATTCCCCTTCTCCTTCCAGATCCACCTCTGTGTCCGTCCAACAGGGCTGAGCAGGCTCTTTGTTTCGCTCCCTGCTCACTCCACATTCCACCAACTTTTGCAGACACACTCCCACAAGTCATACTCACAGAGTAATGATCATGGAGACAGACAGGTTCTCTGACCTCACTGAGCCTACTATTTTCATGAGTTTTCTGGCAGAAACGGCTAAGAGGCTAACAAGGATGCTTGCCATCAGATGTGATGGCTGTCCTGCGCAGGTCGTGACCGTATGACTCCTTGGGGACAAGAGAGAGGTCACAGAAAAAGAATGGCATTCCGAAGACAGTGTGGGGCATGGTCAGGCAGCTCTTGCCCTCCAGTGGCATGACTCCAGCACCATCCTATCCCAGCTGCTTCCCTCGGGCCCAAGGTCACTGTATCCGCCCCCTCCCCTCCCCCAACACCTACCTTCTAGTAGCATCTAAATCAGTCACTCTTAACCTTGTTGCACATTGGTGCTTCCCGCCCATGACTGACACTCCACCCGCCACGCACAAATCAATTAAGTCAGAATGCGTAGGAGGGGGACCCAGCCATCAGAATCATTTCTGGAGGCACCCTGGAGGCTCAGGCAGTTGAGTGTCTGACTCGATTTCAGCTCAGGTCATGATCTCAGGGTTCTGGGATCGAGCCCCGCATTGGGCTCCCTGCTCAGTGCGGAGTCTGCTCGAGATTATCTCTCTCTCTCTCTCTCTCTCTCGGTCTCTTCTTCCCAGCCCCTTTTCCCTGCTCTCTCTTTCTCCCTAAAATAAATAAATAAATAAATAAATAAATAGATCTTAAAAAAAAAAAAAAAGAATTATTTCCAGCACCTCAGCTCATCTTTAGTGCTCTAAGCAGATGTCCCTGTGAGGGGGAAAAGGACACCGGACCTCGGCTCCTCACCACTTTTGACAGACTACTGAATAGCCTCAGTTTCCTCTACTAGGCATAGATAGAACTAATAGCCCTTTCACCGGGCGACAGTGAAGCTGAAGGCAGACTTTGGGGGGACGCTCTGGGAACACCTGCAGGGTGAGCGGTCTAGGCCCTGTGGCCCTCGCAGCAGAGGCCGGCTGGGGAAAGGCAGCAGGTATGAACATTTCCTTGGGGGCTAAGCGCTGAGCACACACCCAGAGTTTGCATTGCCCAAGGGGGTGCTGGGAGGGTCCCCTTGGTGAGCGTCCCATGCTGAGTTCCGTTCTGACTCATGGGGCTGGTCATGCTGAAGCTGAACTGTCAGCCCCCTGCCTCCCCTCCTCCACCTCACCTCCTCGCCTTGTCCTCTCTCCCATCCTCCATCCTGGCCCCAGTCCTGCTATCTCTAGATGCTGCATTTCCAGTACCTTCTGCCCAATAAACATTTGTCGCCGGCAGGTGTCAGGGTTCCAAATGGGCCTGTATTAATCACAGAGAGATATGCCCCGTCAAGAGAGCGGCCAAGGTCATTTGAAGAGCGCCGGAGGGGAGCTGGGAGGCAGTACCCCTCCCCTACCAGTAGCCAGCCGGTGTGTGGCCTCAGGCCTGGACAGGCACCGCGAGGGCCGCAGAGACCACAGAGCGCAGTCCCTGACCTCACCTCCTTCATAACCTATAATGGGAGTGATGCAGACAAGTGCAAAGGAGTGAATCAGGGTTGAGGAAGTGGTGAGGAGAAAAAAATTTCAGGTGAGAAGCAGAGCTGGGGGGTGGGAAGGTAGGGTAGGAAAGGGCAGATTCCCCTTCTCGAGGGGCTTATGCCCTGCTAGTGGGGAGACGAGAGGGAGGGGAGGGGTGGGGCGGGGATTTGCAGGCAGTGAAGGAAGTATTGTTTTATGAAATTCTGTTCCAGTTTTGTGGGATGCGCGTGCATGCCTGTGGGGGCACAAGGCCCTGATGTACAATGCATTTCTTGCTGTGAATTGTGGTCTAAAAATTGTGCATCACGGGGAGTCAAAGCTCCGGGTCTGAGATAAGCACAGGACTGACTTTGGTCCGCGTGACTTCACCTTTCAGCAACTCCCTTCCCGGCCAGAAAAATATGAGTGCCGCTCCCTGCCCTGCTCTTTACCTTCCCAGATTTGCTGTGAGGCTGAACTAAGAATCTATACATGGAAATGCTTCGTGTGCTGAAAATTCCAAGTAAGAAAGCTCCATTCTCGTTAGGTGATGTCACTCAGAAACCTATTCATAAGAGGTGGAGAGAGAGCTGGGCTCTGAGAAAGATGGTGATAATGATGATGAGGTCAGCCCGCCCTCGGACAGAGCTTGCCAGGTGCCTAGCATTGTCTAGGAAGGGGCAGGAGGGGCAGGAGGGGGCCAGGGCATCCGGACCAAGCCAGGTAACCAGAAAGCCTGGGGGCGGGGCCAGCAGCAGGTGGTGAGTCACAGCAAACAGAAATGCTAAGGTGAGGTGACCTGCGCTCCTTCGTACTAGGACAGCTCATTGGGAGAATGAATCAGTTAGCCACATTGGGGTGTCCCAAAGCCCCCAGCAGAGGTGTGCTGGTCCCCTTCCTGCAGGAGCGAGAAGAGCCACGGCCTTACTTTGAAGCCCGGTGTCCTCTTTCAGCAAGGAGGGAAGTTCCTGTTACCTGAGAAGCTACCAGGAGCCAGAGTCTGGGTTGAGGTGTTCCAGCCTCTCCCGTCCTCAGGAAGACCAGAGGCACCGCTCTGGGCAGACAGGCCCAGCTGCCCCCAGGCAGACACCAGGAGACCCGCGCCCGCCTCGGATGAACCCGTGGAGGAGAAATCCCAAACCCCAGTCAGAAGGTTGTGATCAAGGAGCCATTGAAGACTTGCTGCAGGAAATTGGAGCTGCCAATCTCCTAACAATTGGGGTATTTTTTTTACAGTATGCATTTCACGAATGTTCGGTAAGTGCTTGGGAATCACAAAGGTCCTATAAGTGCTCTGTATTACAAGTCAAATCCTGTTACCGCAAGTACCATTGCAATGAAACTTTCTGTATGACAAAAGCAATTTCCATGTCCTAGTCGATGGCCCACTTATTTCAAACAATATTCAATATGCCGACGGTGATAGTTCCCTTCTCTGGGCGCTCGGCTTGCTGATTGTCCATTCTGCTCACTCCGTAATGCTCCCATGTACCGTCTTGAACCGTTCACCATTGCCGGATGCTTATTATTCTTGCCAGCCCATCTGGATGAAGAAGTCCTCAAGGACGGAGATGGTCCTGCCCTGGGGACCAGCGTGTGTGGATGTGGAGCCCACTAGGCCTTTGTTGGTTCCCACACCATATGTCTCCTGCTCATCCACTACAAGTGGGGTATGAGATGACCGTACCAGTAAGATGCACGTCCTGCTCTCAAGGGGTTCCCAGACTAGCAGAGGGAACAGACAACTAATTCAGGATGAGAAATCCACCCTGTAGCAGGGCTCGGAGCAGAAATGCCCAGAAGTGGCACCCGACGCAGGTCAAAGGGATCTGGAAAGACTTCCTGGAGGCAGTGACATCTGAAATATGACTTCACAGATAAGCAGGAGTTATCCGGGCAGGTTGTGGAGGGGGAAGGTCGGGGCAGTGGAGGGAGCTGTACTAGAACCCAGAGGCTGCGTGAATACCACCATAACAGCTCACTTGTGTTAAATTCTTGCCCTTTCCAGGCTCTAAATATAGGCTGTGACTATTTTATTTCATTTAACCCTCACATCAACCCTACTATCCCCATTCTACACATGAGGAAATGGAGACTTTAAGAGTTTAAATATTTTGCCTAATTAATTTGCCCAAGCTGAGTCTTAGCTGTCATTATTATTATCATAATCATCACTGTCAGTGATAATCATTGTCAGCCTCCCAGCCTAAATTCACCTCTTTTGGTAAATTAGGTTTCTGACTAACCTCACCTACTGACAAGATCGCGCTGCTAGTTGAGGGCAGTGTCAGGCTTTGAATCCAGGACTTAAGGCTGCAGAGGCGAGATCAGGACTGGAAATGGCTCAGCCTGGAGGGGTGGGCGGGGCTGGTCATGAGGTGGGTGGGTGGGGTTGGTGGTGAGTGGCAGCCCTCGAAGGGGTCCAGGTGCGGAAGCACGTATCCACCTGAGGCTTTAGAAAGAGTCCCCGTACTTCATCACAAAGAATGTATTTCAGGGGCACAAGTGGAAGCAGGGAGACACGTTAGGAGCTGTTTTCTCATCTGCGCCAGAGAGGTGGGAAGCCCGAACTCAGGCCTTATCTGCATCAGGAAGTGAGCAATGAGGGAGATTGCAGGCGGCGGGCCAGGTGGGACCCCAGCCACACCAGCTGGTGTGGAGAGCTGCGCGGACCAGAGAAGAGACCCAATGCCAGAGGCTGGCGGGGCGGGGCGGGCACCCGGAGGTGCTGCTGTCCCTACCCGAGGGCTCTGGAGGGGCACAGGGGGCTCTGGGGGCACGGTGGGTGTTTGGATGGCAAGTGATGCTTGCAGCCAAGCAGAAGTAGCCTCTGGTTCTGCGGGACCATCCCCTTCACTGCAGGGAAGCCCCTCAGCCCTCAGCCCCCAAGCGAGGGTAAGGGTAAGTATCAGATAAAGCAGGCACCCTACTTTCCAAATAGTCAGGAGTCAGAGGGTTAGGTTCAAAAAACAAACACTAACCGGATCGCCATGGGCATGCTAGGGTAGGGAGTGTTAGGGCTGCAGACCTGAAGCTTCAGGGGTGCTTGGCACGCCCCACAGATAAAGACAGGGCTGGCTTCATGGGGCACCCGAGGCAGCTGCCGTCCTTCGTGAGGACCAAGGCACCAGGGACTCCATCTGGCTGGGCCCACAGGGGCAGTGTTTTTTCTGCCCGTCCAGTGGGGGAGGGGGGCATGGTGGGCACTGGGCAGGTGCACCTTAGAACAGGGGTCTGGTATCATATCCCAACTTACAACCCATCCCCAAGTTTTGAAGTCTGTGGTATTGACACTGTACAGTGTTTGGAAATCCTAGAAGGAGACAGAGTGCTCAAGGGGATGATTCTAAAATGGGTAGTGATGCTCCCCAGCCAATATTTTGTGTGTTGTGGGGAGAGAGAAATATATCCAGAGACGGTGACATCAGAACGCTACAGGAAAGCTCTAGAGAATTTAGTGCCGCTGCGTGTCTTCTCCCTCTCATTAGGAGAGAGCAGCAGTGTTTTAAATTCTTTAAAGTGGCTCTTCAGTCAAGGAGGAGTTTATAAAAATAATTTCTGCAGCAGGGAGGACAGCGGGTGACAGGCAGCAGCTGGGCGAGAGGTTGAGAGGGCCGGGAAGGGAAGCCGAGGAGGCCCAGAGGCAGTTAATGGTGGGTAAACAGGGCAGAGCCCTCAACCCCAGGGCTGAACCGAGCAGGCTCCATCACAGGCCACAGTGAGCGGCCACGCAGCCTGCAGCAGGGAGGTGCTCGGCAGGCTGATGGCTGGGCAGACAGCTGGTGGGTCCCCACCACTGGCCTCTCAAGTCCCATCAGGGCTGGCTTCAGGTTGGCCGCTCCTAGTCCATGCAGAGCCTCTCCAAGTGGTAGGGCCAGGGGAGCCCCCTGGGCGGATGCAGCTCTGCTCCAGGAGGCAGGCAGGGCACAGCCAAAAGTCAGCACCTTGGCCAGGTGCCGTGGTGTCGCAGTCCTGGGGCGAGAAGGGGCGGCCTCCTGGTGATGCTTGGGGAAAGAGAACCTCCAAGCAAAACTGGAAATCATAGCAACCCAAGAGGAATGAAGATATTTTAAATGGGGGTGGGGGGGAGTACATTTTAGGAGACAGAAGCAGAGAAGGCTCCTGATTAGGCAAGGCGGCAACGGCACAGGGGGAGGGGACGGCTGAGGCCGTCCCTGCCCCCGCTAGAGCAGGTGGCCTTGGCCGGGTGCTGTGTTAACCGTAGCCTCGCTAAGTCTGCATCCATGAACACCTGGTGGAGGGAATGTTGTACAAGAGGGAAACACAACTCAGGGGGTCTCGTGATTTCCTGAGTTCTTTCAGCAAGGCGAGGGAGAAATGGGAACTAGGTCTTGTGACTTCAAGCCGAGGCCTGTGTGAGGCAGCCTCCGTGGTGGGGCAGATTGCAAAGATGGCCACCAAGACCCCCTCCCTGTACCTCTCTGCCCCTTCTCCGTTAAGAGATCAGATTCATTCCCCGTCCCCTTGACCTAGGCTGGCCCCATGACCAGGCTTTGGCCGACAGAGCACGTGGCTCAGTGGGGCACAGGGAGAGGGAGAGGCCGGGCAGCCCTCCAGCTACCCCACGTGCCAGACGTGGCAGTGAAGCCGTTCTGCAGGCTCCAGCCCCAGCTAAAGGCAGCCTCGCGAAGAGCCAAGCCGACTCCTCGCGGTGTAGAAGAGCCCAGCTGCGCCTGGAATCCTGGTAAATTAAGTCACTGCTGTTTCTTGCCCTGCGCCGCATGCCCAAGATGGCCAGTTAGCACCAGACTCTGCCCCCTGGGTGCTGATATTGGAAGGGTGCCCAGGCTGCCTTCCTGGCTCTGATAAGCTGAGCGACACCAACAGGGAATGATCTAGAACGACTGGACTGCCGTTCTTCTTGTCCTCATTCATCTAGACAGACCCTGCTCTGCATCTAGGACTGTGCCTGCCCTACCCTTCTTCCCTTCTGTCCTCTTGCCCACCTTGGGCTGGGAACTCACGAGGGGAGGACAGTGCTTTGCTCTGCTTTCTCTCTAGACCTTGGGACAATTCTCTACACACCAAGGGTGCTTGGTTGTGATGTTGGCCCAGTAGTCTGCAGGTCTAGCTGGCTGACTATTAAGGTAAATGCCCAAATCGGACTCCACGACCATCCGCTAGAAGGGGCTGTCTAATGGGGGACTTATTTCAGTGGGATGATTTAATTTCTGTTTGTATCCTGCTGTTATAGCGGGAGAGCTTGGTCCGGCTGAGAAGGGGAGGCTTTTTGGCTTTTGCTGTATTGGTATTTGCTCCATGAAGGCCATCATAGGCAACTCAGAGGTTCCAGAATGTGGCCCCACCCAGCCCCTAAGTGGCGGAACCTCATCTTGCATGCTGTGTCCCAGCTAATAATGTGTTGTCACATAAATTAATTATGAAATGACTAATGTCCATTTCCCTTTCGTCGGGGCAGGCAGAAGGACTGGGTACCTGGGGAGGGGACAGGAGAACTGGAAATGGAGCCTTGTCTTGTCCATGGAGAGAAAACTCCACAGGATCTGGGCACTCCCAGCATTTCTCTACCTCCAGCCGCCTCTGTGAGCCTCTGCAGGGAGATTTTTCTGAATAATGGAACATTTTCCTGTTTTAATCAGATGCAATTTTGCAGGCAGTTTTTATGATTTAGCAAGTCCATTAAAACTGGCATTTGTTCTGCTCTGACACTCGAAAGGGGCTCCACAGAGCATAAACATTGGAAATTACTTGTAGGGAAAGACAATATGAAAATTCCCCAGCCTGGGCCTGTTGTCTGAGAAATTCTGTCATCAAGCATCAGGCCAGCCACCATCAGAGGCGCATGAAATATAGGCCGCATCCCCTTTACACACTAGCCGGGGCGCGGGCAGCAGTAAAGACTGGATGTCGTCCTCTTTCCGCACTTTTGGGCCCCAAGAGGCGAGTGGGTTTTAACGAGAAATCGCTGGAAGGGCAGGTCACGAAGTGCAGAATCTCAAGGAAGAGGGTGGGTGAGCACATGCTTAAGGGCAAGCCTGGAAATTGCTTTCCTGCCCGCAGTGAATGATAGGGTATATGGGCATGTAATTAAGAAGGTCAGTTTATCCGTTTCACTTGGTCGTCAGTTCTCAATTATCCGTGTACCGACAGATGACCGGGGTCAAATGAAAACTCTGATGAAACTCTCCTATCGTTCTCTCTGCTTCCCATCAGCCCGTCTTTCCCCACAGTCTTTGGGGAGCATTTCTGCTCTCCTAATCAAGGCAAAACCAATAGCAGAAACGTAAAACCTAGCAGGTCCGACTATATAAAAATAAGAAGTTATGCAAAAACCGAACACCTCTATGAAAGAAACAAAGAGTGCCAGACCAGTACAATGATGGATGTCACTGACCCACTACAGTACATGATTTAAAAAAAAAAAAAAATTTTTTTTAAATTTAAAAACAAAACTAAAGAAAAATATTTGCTTCCAGCCTTCAGGCCAAGTGTTAATGTTTTAACATAAATAATTGATATGTAAATTGAAAGGAACATTCTAACAGTCAAGGCAGGGTAGGGGTGGGGCGAGGAGAACAAACACAAAACAGGTAAAGGACATGAATGGCAACACAAAGATTTTTTTTTTTTTTAATGAACATATGTTAGAAAGCGCAAGCTCACTTGTAATTAAAGAAATGGGAAGATAAGATATAATAATTTGGACTTCCAGCTAACCGTGGAGGATTGGGCATGTGTTTATTTCCTCTCCCTTCCAAATCCCCACTGCAATGAAAATAAGGAATAAAAGAAAGGCATAAACTCATAAGAATCCAAAGAATAGGGGGGAGGTGGCGGAGGAAGCTAAATGCTGAAAACAGTCATAGGGAGGATGGGCGGAAGCCGGGGGTTCACTGGAGAGCCCCAAGGAATGGGAACTAGAAAGCACCAGAGCTCAGGAATGGCCAGGAAAGACTCAGGAGGCAGAGCAGAGGCTCCATGGGCTGGAGAGGAGGTAGGGGTGGGTCGTAGTAGGATTTACGGCTCAGAAAGAAGGAGCAGGACTTTCGATTCAGCAGTGGACTGGCCTAGATAACCAGATGCATGCCCAGGGCAAAGACCTAGGATGGCAAGTAACCAAGTGACTTTTAAGACAATAAGAAAATTCATCCTGGAGCCAGACACAAGGAACTTGGAGCAGAGCAGGAGGCATTTGAATTGACATGTACCAATTTTGTGATTTTGCCAGCTTCAGTGACCCAAGGCTGTGGGGTTAGTGCCTATGTGGGGACCAAGGACTAGGCTTTGGGCCTTCTCAAGAGTGTTGGAACTGAGATCCCTGCATAGAGCCTTGACCTTCAAGTGGTTACACTCCCACTGAAGAATGGGATAGAAAAGTCCACTGCTAGTACGAAACGATGACAAGGAACTTTGTCCCAGCAAGACTGGGATCTCACCTGGTCATTTATAACCAGGACCCAATTCTTCATGCAGAATTGGTCTTTGACTTTATCCTAGCTTCATGCCTAGAAATAAACAAGCTGATAATTTTATATTAAAAAGTGGTCCTGGGTTGGTAGATGGATTTGGGACTCCTAACCTAGGCAAACATGAGATGTCCTGAAAAGAACATTTTCTCTTCTGGGGTTGCCCGGGAGCCTAGAGAAGAAAGGCTGGGAGAGATGCATTTACAACGCAAGTTAAAAACACAAGCAGACCTTGGTGGTAGACGAAGGAAAGAAAGGCGATTGCCACAGTGGAGACCAGAATGAGAATGTTTGACAGGTGTCACAGTAGTTTAAGTGGGGCAGGGTAGGGACATGAGGGCAGATGGTGACTGAGAATTTGCTGGAATTTATGAAGAATCCCAAGTAGGACAGATGAAACTAAATGCACACTAGGAAACATTACTGTGAAATTTCAGAGCACTAAAGGCAAAAAAGATCTTTGAAATCAGCAGAGATAAAAGACACAGATTATCTAAAAGAATATTTGTACCGAAAATGGTGGAATATTTGTCCAGAAAATACTGGAAGAATATATCTGAAGTTTGGAGAGAAAATAACTGTCAACCTTGGATTTTATACAACACGAAGTCATTTTTTCAAGAGTGAGGGTGAAGTAAAGACATTTTCAGATATGAAATGATAGAGAGTCTCTAACTGCAAAGCTTTGTTAAAAGTATCCCTATGGAATGCACAAAAGGACAACAAAACCATCATAAAAAAAACATGGTGCATGTCAGTAAAATGAAAGAAGCCTATGCTCTTATTTAAAATAAAAAAGACAGACCACATAGTAATAATGACAAATTGAAAATATGAATCAAAGGGAGTTAAATGACAACAGGTATAGAAGTTGGGGGAGGGGTGATGGGACTTAAAATTAGGAGTTCTGAGATCCTTATTTTATTTAGTTTTATTTTTTTTAAAGATTTTTATTTTTTATTTATTTGACAGAGAGAGATCACAAGTAGGCAGAGAGGCAGGCAGAGACAGAGAGAGGAGGAAGCAGGCTCCCCGCTGAGCAGAGAGCCCGATGTGGGACTCGATCCCAGGACCCCGAGATCATGACCTGAGCCGAAGGCAGCAGCTTAACCCACTGAGCCACCCAGGCGCCCCGATCCTTATTTTAGTTGAGAGGAAAACAGAGACACTGATTAACTTTGGATTTTATGATATATAGAGATACTAAAATTTTAAGGATGCACACCTTTTTTAAAGATTTTTTTTTATTTTTAAGTAATCTCTACACCCAGTGTGGGGCTTGAACTCAAAACCCCGAGATCAAAAGTCACATGCTATACTGACTGAGCCCGCCAAGATCCTTAAGGGTACTCACTTCTTCTTCTTCTTCTTTTTTTTAATTTTATTTATTTATTTGACACAGAGAGATGCTTAACGACTGAGCCACTCAGGCGCCCCAGGGTACATACTCCTAAAGTCAAAATAGCATGTGTAACTTCCAAACCCATAGGTGGAATAAGAGGAGAAATTTTTTACAAGCCTCAATTGTTCCAATAGGAGGCAAGAAAGAAAATAAAGCAAAAAGAAGAGTCTGGTGGGTTAGATTTTCTGAAAATGACTATAACAGTATTTCCAATTCCACATATTCTTCCAGAACATTGCCAATCCCCACCAAGAGGTAAAGTTTACGACTCCTCTCCTTGAACCAGCAGGACATTGTTGTGACCTTGACAAACAGGACGTGGCGGAAATAATACTCCGAAATCGGTGATCTCTGAGGCTTGAGCATAAAGGCAGCATGCCTCTCACTTGGGCTCTCTCTCAAGATTCTTGTCCTTACTTGGGCTCTCTCTCAAGATTCTTGCCCTTGGAGCTTGGCTACCATCTTGGGAGGAATCCCCAGCCATCCAGACAGGCTGTGTGTAGGCTGTTTGGACTGACAGTCCCAGCCAAGGTCTAACAGACAGCCAGCATCAGCCCGCAGGGGGCAAGTCCTGAGACAAGTCCCACCTTCAGGTGTTCCGGATGAGGCCCCAGATTTGATGGAGCTGTGCCTAGCCCAGTTTCTGACCCACAGAATCTTGGAGCATAGTAAACGTTTGCTTTATACCACTAAGTTTTGGAAAAATTTGTCATACAGACATAGCAACTGAAATACAGTGTGAGTATATATAAAAAAAAAAAGCCCCCAATAAGACGGCACCACTAAATCTAACCTATAAATAATCATAAGAATGTAAACTGATGAAACTCACTTGTTAAAACAAAGATTGTCAGGTTGGGTTTTTAGAAAAGGTTCGTGTTGTTTAGAAGTGATAGCTCTTAAAAGGTACTGAAAAGTTGAACCAGCAAAATTGGAAGAAGAGGTACCTGTCACATACCAATCCCCAAAACCCTGGCGTAGAAGATTTTATTGTACATTAACATAGTTTTTATTATTAAGAATAAAGATGGACACACACACAAAAGAATAGAACTGGACACTATATAAAACATTTTTTTATAATACATATTTTTTAAAGATTTTACTTATTTATTTGACAGAAAGAGAGAGATCACAAGTAGGCAGAGAGACAGGCAGAGAGAGAGAGGGAAGCAGGCTCCACGCCGAGCAGAGCCCAACGTGGGGCTCAATCCCAGGACCCTGAGATCATGACCTGAGTCAAAAGGAGAGGCTTAACCCACTGAGCCACCCAGGTGCCCATGGACACCACATATTATTAAAAGGACCCATGTGCCATGAGTATACAGACATTCTAAATTTGCGTGAGGCTACTAATACAGCTTTAAAATATATAAAGTGAAGATTGATAATTCCAAGGATAAATTCGCATATCTAAAATCATAATGACGATTGCAACATAGCTTTCAGCAATTGACAGATTGATACGCAGATAAAAACGAGTAAGGATTAAAGGCTTGAAAAAATATAACCAAGATTGAGCCACACCTAATGATTGGGGGGCGCACCTCCTTTTCAAGTGCATGTAACACGTCTATAGAAACAGACCGCATGTGGGGTCCTAAAACAAGTCAGAACAAACACCAAGGAACTAATATCATAAAGGCTGTGTACTCAATCCAGAGTATAATGAAGCTAGCAACACATTTTTACATCTTTTTAGAATATTCATGCAGTGAACTCCACACTGGACTTGAACGTGGGGGTTGAATTCATGACCCTGAGATCAAGACCTGAGCTGAGATCAAGAGCTGGACACCTAACTGACTGAGCCACCCGGGTGCCTCCAGTTATACACTTTAAAACATGTTTTTATTTTTAAAAAGATTTTATTTATTTATTGACAGAGGGAGAGAGATCACAAGTCGGCAGAGCAGCAGGCAGACAGAGAGGGGGAAGCAGGCTCCCTGCTGAGCAGAGAGCCTGATGCAGCGGAGCTCCATCCCAGGACCCTGAGATCATGACCTGCACCGAAGTCAGAGGCCCCACCCACTGAGCCACCCAGGCGCCCCATTTTAAAACATTTTTAAATAACTCGTGGGCCAAAGACAAAAAGGGGGAATTAGAAGACATTAAGACCTAAAAGGGAATAAAAATGCAAAGCCTCAAACTCTGAGGCCCACGGCTCTAGCAGTAATGTGTGGGGGTGTATGAGCCCCAGATGCTTAGGTCCTAAGGAGGAAAGATTAAGCAGTTAATGAGCTAAGAGTTCAACTCACAAAGTGGGAAAAAGAAGACAGTGTAAACCCAAAGAAAGTAGAAAGAAGATAAAGGCAGAAAATAATGAAATAGAAAATGTTTTTTCTATTTAAAACCAGAACCTGGTCCTGAAAAGACTAAGGAAACAGACAAACCTCTGGCAGGATTGATGGGGGCAGGGGGTAGAGGGGAAGGGTGAGGGGTACACATAAAGGTAGAAATGGAGATAAAACTCCAGATATAGCAGAGAATTTTAAAATCCTAAGATTCATATGAATATTCTTTTTAAATAAGTACTCTAAGAACCATAGATAAAATGTGTTTTCTAGAAAAAAAATAACTTACTAAAACTTAGAAGAAAATGAAAAGGCAGAATAAGCCTATAATCACTGAAGAAATTGGGTAAGTAACTAAACATTCACCTACATCAACAACCTTGGCCATGACTGACAAAACATCATTCTCAACCGGTTTTACCGGGAGTATCTCCCATATATTTAAGAGACAGAGAATCCTAGTCTTATGCAACACATTCTAAATCAGTGCTTCCCAAACTTAAATGTGCGATCAAATCACCTAAGGGTTGTTCAAATGAAAATTCCCAGCCAGTGGGTCAAGGAGGGCGGGGATTAAGATTCGTTCGGCATTTCTAAAAAGCTCCTACGTAAGCGGGTATAAAGGCTTCTAGAAATCATTAAAATAAAGATAAGCCAATAGAAACTTGGGCAAAAATTATATAAAGATGTACCTCGGATATTGCAGGTTCGGGTCCAGACCCCCACAATAAAGCACACATCGTGATAAAGTGAGGCAACGCATTTTTTTTAGATTCCCAGTGTTTGTAAAAGCGATGTGTACATTATACTGTATTAAAGTGTGCAATAGCATTATGCCTAAAAAAGCAGCATGCATGCCTTAATTTAAAAATCTTTTGTGCCTAAAAAATGCAAACCATCCTCTGAGCTTTTAGTGAGTCAGAATCTTTTTGCTGGTGGAGGGTCCTGCCTCGGTGTCGGTTCGACGGCTGCAGACTCGGCAGGGCGTGGGTTGCTGAAGGCTGGAGTGGCTGTGGCAGGCTCTTAAAATAAGACGACAATGAAGTCTGCCACTTCAATTGGTTCTTCCTTTCACAACCATTTCTCTGTAGTATGCGATGGTATTTGATAGCATTTTTCCCGCAGTAGAACTTCTTTCAGAATCGGAGTCAGTCCGGGGCACCTGGGTGGCTCAGTGGGTTAAAGCCTCTGCCTTTGGCCCAGGTCATGATCCCAAGGTCCTGGGATTGAGCCCCGCGTCGGGCTCTCTGCTCAGTAGGGAGCCTGCTTCCTCCTCTCTCTCTCTGCCTGCCTCTCCGCCTACTTGTAATTTCTGTCTTTAAAAAAAAAAAAAAAAAAGAATTGGAGTCAGTCCTCTCAAACCTGCCACTGCTTGATCAACTAAGTTAATGTAATATTCTAAATCCTTTGTGGTTGCAGCGGCAATCTTCCCAGCATCTTCCCCAGGAGTAGAGTGTAGACACCACTTTCTGTGCTCGTCCGTGAGAAGCAGCCCCTCACCCGTTCAGGTTTATCACGAGACTGTAGCAACTCGTCCCATCTCCAGGCTCCACTTCTGACTCAAGTTCTCTTGCTGTTTCCACCACATCTGCAGCTACTTCCTCTCCTGAAGTCTTGGGCCCCTCAAAGTCTACATGAGGGTTGCAGTCAAATACTTCCCAAGTCCTGTTAATGTTGGTATTTTCACCTCTTTCCATGAATCATGAATGTTCTTTTTTTTTTAAAGATTTTATTTATTTATTTGACACACAGAGAGAGATCACAAGTAGGCAAAGAGGCAGGCAGAGAGAGAGAGAGCGGAGGAAGCAGGCTCCCTGCTGAGCAGAGAGCCCGATGAGGGGCTCGATCCCAGGACCCTGACTGAGATCATGACCTGAGCCGAAGGCAGCGGCTTAACCCACTGAGCCACCCAGGCGCCCCTGAATCATGAATGTTCTTAATGGCTTCTAGAAAGACAAACCCTTTCTGGAAGATTTTCTATTTACTGTGCTCAGATTGATAGAGGAATTTCTATCTATGGTGGTGATAACCTTATAAAATGTATTTCTTGAATAGTAAGACTTAAAGTCAAAATGGCTCCTTGGTCATGGGCAGCAGAACAGATGCTGTGTTGGCTGGCATGAAAACCACATTCATCTCAGACTTGCCCATCGGACCTCCTGCATGACCAGGCGCATTGTCCATGAGCAGTAATGTCTTAAACGTTTTTTCTGAGCAGTAGGTCTCAACAGTGGGCTTAAAATACTCAGTAAACCAGGTTGTAAACAGCTGTGCTGTCCTCCAGGCTTTGCTGTTCCATTTACAGAGCTCAGGCAAAGTCAATTTAGCATAATTCTTAAGGGTCCTAGGATAGTGGAGTGGTAAGTGAGCACTGGCTTCAAGTTCACGTCTCCAGCTGCATGAGCCCCTAACAAGAGAGTCAGCCTGAACTCTGAAGCCAGACTTTGATTTCTCTCTAGCTATGAGAGCCCTAGATGGCATCTTCATCCAACAGAGGCTGTTCCGTCTGCACTGAAACACCTGTTGTTCAGGGAAGCCACCTTCGCCGTCGGAGCCAGAGCTTCTGGAGAACTTGCTGCAGCTTCTACATCAGCAATCACTGCTTCAACTTGCACTTCTCTGTTACAGAGACGCTTCGTTCCTTAACCCGCGTGAACCCACCTCTGCCTGCCTCCAGCCTTTCCTCCGCAGCTTCCCACCTCTCTCAGCCTTCACAGAACTGGACAGAGTCTGGATTAGGCTTTGGCTTAAGGAAATGTCGGGCTGGTTTGGTCTTCCATCCAGACCACTCAAACTTTCTCCATATTAGCAAATAAAGCTGTTTTGCTTTTTTGTCATTGACCTATTCACCAGAGTAGTGCATTTGATTTCCTTTAAGAACTTTTCCTTTGCATTTACAACTTGGCTAACTGGTGCAAGAAGTGTAGCTTTCAGCCTATCTCAGCTTCAGATGTGCCTTCCTCACGAAGCTTAATCATTTCCAGCTTTTGATTTACAGTGAGAATGCATGACTCTTCCTTTCCTTTGAACATTTAGAGCCCATTGTGGGGTCATTAATTGGCCTAATTCCAATAATGCTCTGTCTCAGGGAATAGGGAGGCTGGAGCGGATGGAGGGAGAGAGATGAGGGAATGACATGCTTGGTGGAGCAGTGGGAACACACAAAACATGTATCAGTTAAGTTTGCTGTCTTGGGGCGCCTGGGGGGCTCAGTGGGTTAAGCCTCTGCCTTCGGCTCAGTTCATGATCTCAGGATCCTGGGATCGAGCCCGCATCGGACTCTCTGCTCAGCGGGGAGCCTGCTTCCCCCCCGCCCCCGCCTGCCTCTCTGCCTACTTGTGATCTCTGTCTGTCAAATAAATAATAAAATCTTTAAAAAAAAAAAAAGTTTGCTCTCTTACATCGGTGTGATTCACAGCATCCCCAAACAATTACAACCATAATATCAAAGGTCGCTGATCACAGATCATCATACAAATATAATAATAATGAAAGAGTTTGAAATACTGTGAGAATTTCCAAAATGGCACAGACACACTAAGTGAGGGAACACCGTTGGAGAACAATGCCGGTAGTCTTGCTTAGCAAGGATTGCCACAAACCTTCAATCTGTGAAAAATGCGATAATCAATTGAGGTACGCCTATTCATGGGGTCCAATGCATCCAAAAGATCCCCAACTTGATTGTTCTAAGCAAATGCGAACTAACAGTAAGATACTATTTCACACACTAAGATACTATTTCACACTAACTTCATACCATTTTCACACTAACGAGATTAACAAATCTGGTTTGTTAAAGATACGAACTGTTGGGAAACACGTGGAACAAGAAAGCCCTCCATTGCTGCTGGTGGGTGGAGGATAACTGGTATATTTACTTTGGAGAACAATTTGCCAACGTGTGTGAAGTTGAAGAACTGTGTATGCTATGACACAGCATATGGGTCCAGAGACATTTTTACATATGTGCTCAGCGGGAAAAGTAAAAGACTGTTCAGATGAGCACTGTATGCATGAGTGAGAAATTAGAAACAGTTTACATTTCCATTAACAGGAGAATAATTGAATAATTACACACTACATAGCAGGAAAGCTCCACGTTGGACCTCAAGAAACGTTGAAAGAAGTAATTCGAAGATTCTTAGGTACTCTTTGATACCTTTATATAAACACAAAACATTTAATATGATAGCATATATTGTATATCATGTATATGTAGCAAACTATAAAGACATACATGGGAGTGAAAAATACCAAAGTCAGCAGTGCCTGCAACTAGGGAGGTAGGAAAGGAGAGCGCGGTAAGGGTGCACGCCAACTGAATCTATCACATTTTATTTATTTATTTTTTTTTTAAAGCTAGGAAGCAGAAAAATGAATCTTTTAAAAAGAATGGGGGAACGCATGGGTGGCTTGGTTGGTTAAGCATCTGCTCTCAGCTTGGGTCATGATCTTCGAGTCCTGGGATCGAGTCCTGAATCAGGCTCCCAGGAAGCCTGTTTCCCCCTCTCCCTCTGTCTGTTGCTCCCCCTGCTTGTGCTCTCTTCCTGACAAATACATAAATAAAGTCTTAAAAAGAGAAAAGGCTAGGAAGCAAATAAAGCAAAATGTTATGAATGAGTGATGTAAAAAAACTGAAGGGATACGTATATGAATATTTTGAGATTATCCCCCAAGCTCACCCGTATGCTTATAATAATTTATAATAACAATAGTAATAATATATAACAAAGAGAATGAGAGAGGGTATAGCAAACAAGAGATAATCTTTAAATGTCTTAAAGGCAGCAGGTGGTGAAATGGTCACTGATAAAACTAGATAAAGAAGGATCTGCTACAGAGAATGGAGCCAAGCTGTCCAGGGGAGCAGATTTTGATCTCGGATATAAGGGACATCAGAGAATGAGAGTGATATTTAGAGCTAAATCAGGGAGGCTGATTGAAAACTCATATACCAAATAGTAGCTGCTCATCCCCTGACAAACACATTTCTACCCTCCAGACCAAAAAAAGAAAAGTTTCTTATAAAAATAAATTGAATAACCCTAAAACAAAGATCCTGCTTTACTGTGGTATTTAGGTGTCTCCCAGTAAAAGGACTGGTCATAGTCCAATCCTCCTGAGACGATATCCACCAGTCAGCCAGTCCTGCCCAAGAACACAAAACCCCTAAGTGGCTTTTTATTTTCTCATTCTTATATATGAAGAGAAATCCAAGAATCCCAAATACCTGAGACTAAAAAAAGTAATAATAATAATAACAAAACAGAAAAACAAACCCCAGAAGATGATAATTCAGGCAACAGAAGATAAAACAAACACTAAAAAGACTACTCAGATCCTCAGGGAAATTAAGAAGATATTGTATACATGTAACAAGAACAGGATGCTATGAAAAAGGAATAAATAAAACACAAAAGACCTCTTGAAAATGTATTTTTGTATATATTTAAGATTTTCTGAATTTTAGAAATTTCATAGAAAGTTAAGAAGATAAGGTCAAGGAAATCTTCTTGAAGAAGAACCAGAATAAATAGAAAAATATGAAAAAAAAAAAGACATTGAGGAATAACTGGGCAACCCACCATCTGGTGAAGAGGATGCAAGAAAGAAAACAGAAAAAAATAGAGGGAAGGAGAATTTCAAAACATGTTATAAAAGAATTTCCCAGAATTGGAGAGGATAATTTGGATTTAGTGGTTCTGTGGGGCACTCAAGAAAATGAGTGAAAATTGAGAATGCTAAGGTTAAAGAAAGATGCGTGGTTAGAACAGTTATATGGGGGGAGGAGAGAGTCACTGGCCATCTACAGAGAACTAGCATCCGACTGGCATCACTGTTTCCATCTGTAACATCGGGCTCCAGATGGCATTCATGAGAGGCTTCAATGATCTGAGTGGGAATCGCTTTCAACCCCAGAAACCTAGAATTCTATACCTAATCAAGCACAACAGCCAAGCAAATATACTTTTAGGCACATAGGACTCGGGCAATTTATCTTTCGTGTGTGCTTTCTTAGGGATTTAGTTGAGGGCATGCTCCTGAAAAAGGGAATAAATCAAGAGAGAGGAAGATAGAGACAGGGAAAACACCAGATGTAACCCACAGAGCAATAAGAGGCAATCCTGGGATGGCTGTCCTGGTCATCCAGAGAGCGACCAACCCAGATTGGAAAAGGATGACAGAGGAGTCCGGGAAGAAGTTCTCAGGAAAACAAGAGAGGCTTATAGAATACCTGATGGGATGAAGGAGGGAAAAAAAAAAAAACAAAAACCCCAAACCAAAAACAAGAGGAATTCTGTAAAGACAAACAATGCAAGACAAAAGAAAGGAATTAGAAACTCTAGGGAGAATAAAAAGTTATACAAAAGGATGTGCAGCTCATTTGGTGAGGCAGTAAACAGTATTTCCATAAGCTAAGTAATAATTATTATTGATTTTTACCAAAACCAGTAATCGTGGAAAGATGAGGGAAGGAGGGGTAAGATAATTAAACACTCAACCATCATCACAGGGAATCAACAAATAATGTGTAAAGTACATAAATCAAGACATATCAGTAAAAACATTATTTAGAGATACAAAAGTAATTACCAGAATAAATCAATTGGAAAGATTAAAAAAAAAAAAATGGTAGCTCCTGGGGAACAGGACTGAAATTGTTGACAAGGGGAGAACCAAAGACTTTTGTAGTTCACGATAAGCCTTTTGTTACTTTTGGCTTTTAAATCATTTGTCTTGTTTTCATTTATTTTTTATTTTTTAAAGATTTTATTTTATTTGACAGAGATCACAAGTAGGCAGAGAGGCAGGCAGAGAGAGGAGGAAGCAGGCTCCCCGCCAAGCAGAGAGCCCCATGCAGGGCTCGATCCCAGGACCCTGGGATCATGACCTGAGCTGAAGGCAGAGGCTTTAACCCACTGAGCCACCCAGGTGCCCCTTGTTTTTATTTTTTTAAGATTTTTTTTTTTAAGATTTTATTTATTTGTCAGAGACAGAGTGAGCACAAGCAGGGGGAGCAGTAGGTAAAGGGAGAAAAGGGCTTCCTTCTGAGCAAGGAGCTGAATGCAAGACTCGATCCCAGGACCTTGAGATCATGACCTGAGCTGAAGGCGGATGCTTGACTGACTGAGCCACCCGGCAGTCCCTGAAGATTTTATTTTTAAGCACTCTCTACACCCAACCTGGGGATCAACCTCACAACTCTGAGACCGAGAGTCCCCTCTCCACTGACTGAGCCCGCCAGGTGCCCCGCATTTGCCCTGTTCTGATTTTTAAAAGAGGCTTCTTTCAGGTCCTGGCCACCTTTAAATACTTCAGACTAAGAGACTGCATTCAGTTCTGTTTGTGAAGGACAGCCATGGGAGGTTTAGGAAGATAGAAGGGAACAATCAGATCCAGACCCTGGTACAGCGAAGTCCCTCTCAAAACGGGACTTCCGGGGCTGACCACACTGCTCCCAGTATTGGCTAAGCCCTACCAGATCCTCAGGGGTACAGTGAAGCAAGGGCACTAACTTTTTAAAACCTGATCTTTCACACTTCAAAAGTCATCAAAACCATTTTCAGGAGAAAACGTAAAATTTTCTGCACTTTACCTATCTTATTTTGTGCTCTGTTATTGATTCATTTTGAGTGACACGAGAAGGGGCTCCGTTATAGTTTTTAATGCTCTGAGTCCCCAAAGTTTTAGTTCAAGTCTAGCTCTGGATGAGTTGAGATCATCTTCACCTCTGTATTCCATTAACGAAGCCCAAGACTGTATTGGCCTTATCAGCAGCCCCCACATACTCTATGGCTCAAGCTGAGCTTCGAGTCAGCTAGAACATCATGTCTGTCTCCTCCTTCCCCGCATTTTGTGAACTGCTGTCAAGTCATACTATCACTGTTCCTTTTTTTTTTTTTTTTTTTTTTGCGATTCCTTTTTTAACTCAAGTACGGGATTATACGTGCTGCTGTAAAATTATTCCTTGGTTCCTAGCCCATATTATAATCTACTCAGATGGTTTAACATTTGACTCAAGCATCTTTCCTTCCTGACTTTAGGTCACCTATAAATTGGGTACACCTGCTTTCTAGGTCGGCCTTCACTTCAAATCATTGATAAACATGTTGAACAGGATCGAGCACAAAATGGTCCTGGGGCATGTCCCCTAGGACTGCCCTGCCGGTCAGGGATGGCTAATAGGTGGTGTGTCTGTTCTGACTGATGGCTGAGGGCTGCTTGGAGCCCTATGCCAAGGATTCCGAAGCTCCATCTGGATTCAGGGGAGAAGAGTGATAGTTGCTGCTTAGCAATGCCGGCCTTGGGGGGGCATGGTGTGGTACGTGTCAAGATTGCCTTCCTTGCTCCAGAACAGCCTCACATCCATGAAACTGTGTGATTTTCATTTGTTGTTCAATCTCCCTTCAGTCCACCTTTACGAGGTGCTGTCTTCCAGCCCACATTTCTCCACCTTGTTCATAAGGACAGGAAGGCTTTGTCAATAATACTGCGAATCGATACACATTATGTCTTGTAACATTCTCCTTATCTCCCCATTGAGTAACTTCATCGGAGAGGAAAATGCAGAGAGTCTGGGAGGCTTCATTCTTGGTGAACCCGAGGCAGAGTTCCTCACGACCACCACTTTATTTTCTAAAATTGGGTACAACATCTTTAGATTGCCTGTCTGCCGGATATTTTGCCAGCTTCCAGGAGTTCTCTAGATTTTTAGACAATGGCTCTGACATTCTATTAGTAAGTTTTCAGCACCAGAGAAGTTAGTCACTTGCGCCTGCAGATATGAACACTGAAAGCCATCAATTCCCTTACTACCTTTACACCTATCAATTACCATTTGTGTCGCTGTTGTATTTATTATAGAAATAATGCGTGTCTCTTACAGAAAACCTGGACACTGTGGAGAGATGGAAGGAAGAAAAATCACCCACGATCTCAATTTCTTTTCCCTTGTATGATTCTTGAGAGTTTGCTTTTGTGTCATTTTACATAGCTGTGACCATAGTGCATGGGTGGCTTTGTATTCTGAGTTTTCACATAACATTATATCTTCAGAATTTTTCAAGTCAGTATTAATTTTTAATCAGTATAATTTTTAAGAGCTGCATAATATTCCATCTAGGGGCGGTGTCATGATTCCATGACTACTATTAGCCACTGAGGCTGTTTCTATCATTTTCCTACTTAAAATGCCCATTCTTTTATGTATTCATTATTAATATATGTGGATTATGTGTCAGGCACTATGCTAGAGGCTGGGGACATGGAGATGAGCAGCCCTCAGGGAGAAAGCACGGAACGACAAGGGAAGTAGGACTTGTGAGGGGTGGGGGGCATAAGCCCTCCCCGTCGGCAAGCTAGGGGAGCCCTCTAGTAGAGGGAGGTGTGTGCGGATGCTTATGAGCTTCCCATGCCCTGGTAAGGAGTGAGATGCAAACCCAGGCAAGCTGCTAAGGGCTTCAAGCACGGTCAGAAGCCCTAAGTGTGAGTTCTGGCTCTGCTCTTGCAAGTCCAGCGCCATTAGACAAGTCACGTAATTCCCGAGTCTCATTTTCTCTTTCTGGAAATTAAGGATACTAATTTATCGGCTACCTGCCTTCCTGTGTTATGGTGAGAATCAAAGGAAGGTAATCGATCTGAGTTTTGTCCACCGGAGAGCACCGTCAAAAATGTGAAGCTATGTAGGAGAGGCGGGATAAATCCTTGTGGAGCTGAATTCAGTTCTCTCCCAGAAACCTGACTGCCGAGTGAGGGGCGGGGGAGGGGAACGAGAGGACAGGGCGGAGCAGGTGTCTGCTCCTCCTGGCAACTTTAGAAAGGCGATGGGAAGGTAGAGGAAGCTTGGTCAAAGTGAAGCAATGAGTTGACAGAACTGCTTTCCAGACGGAAAGTCTAGGCACAGTCCCTGCCCCAACCCCCCTCCTCCAGGTGTCAGAGCCCAGCTACACCTCTGGTCTCTTGCTTTCCTTCTGATACCAGGGTACAGAGTGAGAGCAGTTACTTCAAAGGCTAGCCTTCCTCCCGAACCCTTCCTACCCCAATTAATTCTCGCTAGAAGGTATTTGAGCTCTTCTGATCTTCTCCAGTCCCACTGTGTAGCAATTTAGATGGGAACCTTGGAATGACATCTTGGGGAAGCCAGTTCTCTCTCTGTCCCAACAGATCATCTATAATACATACATTAATGCATATGTGCGTGCACGTGCGCACGCGCACACACACACGCACACACACACACACACAGTGGAAACTTTCTGAAAAGTATTTATCACTTCATAGAGCTGTTTATAAGAATTATCTCATTTGATTCTTACCAGCACTGTAAGAAGAAAATAATGGGATATTATTATCCCCATTTCACATAGGAGGAAGCTGTCAAACAAAATTTGCAAGGAAGCTGCAAGGCAAACAAAATTTATTGGGGTCTTTGGAATTGCAATCTGGGGAGACACAGATTCGGGGAAAAACTCAGATAGTGCTTTGTGGAGGGCAGGGCCGGGGAAGCAGAGGGTCTTGAAAGGCAAAAAGGGGAATGCCAAGAAGGCTTACATAAATCATTTGGCAAAATTATGATTAGCTCAAAGAGTCTAATATCTGTTGGATTTGCAGCTTGCTGTCTAGGGCTGCAAGAAGAAAGATACAGAGGTTTGGCAACAACCTATAGAGTTGAAGTTCATGTTTTGTGCAGGGGTAGACATACACAAGCCTCACTCCCCTCACGGCTTCCCAGGTCCATTTGAGATGGGCTCTCCCGATGGGAGTGACCCCCCATTTCAGACTTCTTTACAAAACAGAGGCTCAGAGAATTGAGATACCCTGCCCAAGAGCAAGAGACAGGAGGAATAAGCAGAAGTCAGTCTTCTGACAAATTGCCCTGGACTTTTCTTTGCACCTCTCCAGGTCACATCTGAGCAGGCAGGACTCAAAAGAGGTGGCCTCCGACTGGGATAAAAGGATGATGAGAGGTGGACCTTAGCCTCATTCAGCAACCTTCCTTGGCACCCTCCTTCTCCCATTTCTCAGCCACTTCCACCATGGGATGAGGGCTTGGAATGGATATTTGAAGGACGAAAATCTGCCTGTAGAAATCCAGGAAGGCTTCTAGTGACCCCAGAAACCCAGAAAGGGCCAGCTCCCCCCTCCTTCAGAATTGGACTTCGCCCAGCCCTCGAAGCCAGCAGATGATAGGAGGACCGTGGGATATTTCGTGTGTTTCAACAGCATGACGCACTCCAAACTGTCTTGGCAAGATCAAACCCCAAGGCTAAGCCTATGTAGGTAATTCCATCCTGAGGAATGTCTCTTGTTTCTTTGTTCTGGTTTTCACTTCTAATTTAGGGAATAGGATAAATAAGCAAACAAAAGTGTTCATGCAAATCTTGGAGTCTTAGGGAAAGAGACGCCTTGGGCTCTGACATTCTCTGCATTTTTGTCCCTAAGCTTTTGCAAGCTACAACTGTCATTGAGGGTATGTGTGGGCTGAAGGTGCCCGAAGGGCCAGACTGTCTTTGTCCAGAACAAAGCCATCCCTGTGGGATCTGAACTCTGGACAGAGGTACTGCGGGTGATTGTGGGGTGCTCAACCCTACCTCTGCCCAAACTCCCTGCTCTGATTGTCTCAAGGGACAGATAAGAGCTCTGGAGCCCATTCATTCTCTCTTCCCTCTCCACAGATGCCTTGGGAAGGGGCCCTGGATAGACCAAGAGCCCTGGTGTCCATCCAGGGCCCCACATATGAATCCCCTCTGGGCCTTCATCACATCGTGGAGTATCAAAAAATTACTCCAACCCCCACGCTTCAGCATTTGTAAAGAGATCAGCCCTGGTTAACGCCCGGATCCATCTTTTGGGAGAAATCTTTGGGCGGTTGTCAAAGAGTTTAGCTGTGGGGAATGCCTCTGAGAAGGTGGCATCTTGCCAGGGGAAAAAAGGGCTACCGAAGAGAAAGAGGGTCTCCCCCCCACCACCACCAGAAACCTGCCTTTGTGAGGGAGACTCAGATACATGCGATGGGCCGAGATATTGAGGATAGTAAATATTTTCTCTGAGCTCTGCTGAATGATGGTCACTAAAATGGTGTCTGCCCTGTGGAGGAAAATCCAGAGATACGGAACTCTTGAAACTGATGGGGGCTAGGATGGGGCCTTCAAGCCCTGGAGGGCCGGTCAGAGCTGGAACCAAACAGCCCAGCTGCATCCCAGTCTCCCCCTTGGCCATTCCCTGGCGTTTTGTAAAGTAATATTTGAACCAAGTTCCAACTTTGTCTTCCCTATGCTGTGGGCAGGAAAGAGGAGAATTCCCTCCCTTCCCGGAGGCTGAGTGTTAGGAGAAAGCAGGCAAGGGTTAGCCGAAGGCAGATTGTAAGATCCCAAAGGAGAGAAGACTTTTAGACACAGAGAACACACATGGCCAGCCACCCCACTGTATCAAGAAATCCCACAAGGAGCCACTTTGGAAATTCTTGGTCTTACTTTTATTAAAGAGAGATGACATTTATTTACAGTAATACACTGATTAAAATCCTTTAGGAATGATCTTCTCCTTGAACAGAGGGACAAGGGGAAGTAGGGGGCCTAGGAGTGAGAGATAGGTACACAGGTTTTCAAGCTTTTATGTTAGCCACAGAAACCTCTCTTCTTATCAAGATCATCCGAGGTAATGTCAGTATCGAAGACAGCTCGAAGTGGACGTGGCACTGGTTCTGGTTGAAGAGGGACACGAGGAAAAGTCTTTCGCACTTGGACCCTTCCTACATCTCCTTCCACACCATCCTCGAGGCACTTCCCAGAATCCTCGGGGTCCACAGCAGGCATTTGAGAAGCGTTAATTTTATCCAAACTCCCCATTCACAGATGATGAAATCTAAGTCCGAAGAAGTGAGGTGACCTGCCCAGGCTGGTTAGCGTCCCAGTGGGACGCCAGCCCAAGGGTTCCAAAGTAGAGTGTCCCAAATGGTGGGCCACACCGCACTAACGAGCTGCTAGTCGGTCTCCAAGCTCTGCAGACCAACTGTTTGGGGTGGCGGCTGCTAGAGTACCCTTGCCAGGGGTATGGAAAACAGCAGGAGTGGGGCAGGGTGTGACGGTGTGTCCTATGGTCCTCCCAGCCTTGATCCCCAGAAGCTCCATCACTCGCTGCCATGCCACGACGTGCTCAGCCTGGCCCAGGAAACAGATGCTCATCAGCCTGGCCCAGGAGACAGATGCTCGTCTACCTGGCTGGCTGCTCAAATTGCCTGCTCAGAACGGGCCACCACTGTTGAGCTCCTGGGGGAGTGGAGTTTTGGTTTGGAGCGCCCCAGTGCGTGGCATAGACCCCACCCACGGTGCAGTGCGGCTAGACAGGGCTGGGGGCAGGGAGGGTGGGCGGAGTTGCTGGTAGATGCTCTTCTGTCTAGTGTCTCTACACCACACGCTTCAGCTGTGTATCTTCATGATTATTGAATGCTTCTAAATACTTAGAGCTCGTGCGCCCTTTCAGCGGCATCCAAGCAAAGCTGCAGGGCGACCGCTCTCATGATGCACACACCTCCTCCGAATTAGGGTCTCGGCATCGTTTTAGACACTAGATACGAAAAAGGTGCATAGCATTCAAATCCGTTAGCATCATCACAAGGCATTTTAACATTACATTTGTCAACGAAAGAAAAGGCAGAGCTCTCCGAGAGGCTTTAAATATAATTTCAACGGCCGTGAAATGTTGAATGTGCCGCTGACTCTTGTGTCTGAAGTTTCTTGTCAATGAAGATTATCAAGATTTTGAAGAGATCTGTATTGAACACCTGGGACAAGAATCGCATGGAGGCATTTCAAACAGAAAACCTGATACAAAAGGTTAGGTTCATGGAAACAATATTAAACTACCATCTAAAAATTAGAAAACGTTTTTGAATTTCCAAAATCTAAATTCTCTGCAAATTTAACTTCTTTAATACCATCCCTGATATTTTGAATTTTTATTCACTCCTTTGACAAATAGGATTGGAGAGCCAAGCAATATTCCCTTTTTGGGGAACAGATCCCTGAACAAACAGACAAAGATCTCTGTCCTTTGGAGTTATATTTTAGTGGAGAGAGGCAATGAAAAGGTAATAATATAATATAGTATGTGAGGTGATGAGTACTGAGGGAAAAAAATCATGCAGAATACAAGAGATTGAGAAACCAGGATGGTCAGGGCAGGTCTTATCGAGAAGGAGACATTCAGGCAAAGATTTGCAAGAAGTGAGGAAGTAAGCCATGCAGACATCTGGGCAGAGGAAAGACCAGGTGCAAAGGCCCTGAGGCAGAGGACATCTGGCATGTTCAGAGAACAGCAAGGAGGCCTCTGTGGCTGGAGAGGAGTGAGTGTAAGAGAGTAGCTGAAGGTGGGGTTAGGGAGGTGATGGAGGACAGATTATAAGGGGGTTCGTAGGACACATTAATAACTCTGCTCTTCACTCTGAGTGAACTGGGGAGCTATCTGGGGCTGGTAACAGAAAAGTGACATTATCTGACACTCTCCAAGGATCACCCTGGTCATTGTATTGGGAAAAGCCTGCAGGGATAGAGATCAGAGTAGGCGGACTAGTTAGGAAGCTATTATAAGAATTCAGAGGACAAGTGACAATGGTTTAGAACACAATGAGAGCGGTGAAAGTGGTTAGTTTGTGAATGTATTCCAAAGACAGAGGCCAGAGGATTTTCCGAGGTAGCCTGTGTACATAGGTCCTACAGAATAGATACATCATAGACTGCGTCAAGGATGCAGAATCTGAAAGCACAAGTCAAAGGAGACTCCACAGGTCTTAGCTTGAGCAGCTAGAAGGATAAACAAGACCCTTGACTGGGTTGGGAGAGACAGCACATACAGTCAACTGGTGGTGATGGTGGGACCGGCGGCGGGTGGTGGCAGGTGTTCAGATACAGATAAGCCATTTCTGAGTTATCTATTATACTTGGAAGTGGAGAAGTCCAGCAGGTGGTTGGCTATCAAAGCCTGGAGTTCAGAGAGATTGTATTTTATTTATACCATAACAATATAATGTAAGGAAAATACAATAAGCCTTCCCCTACCAAGCCATGCATCTCCCCCTCCTCTCTCCCTCCCTCCCTCTTCACCCCTCCCCCCCTGCTCAGTTGTCTCAAGTTCACCCCAGCGTGCCATCAAGTGTCTTCCTTTTCTATGGAAAAGTCTGGGAAGCATTCCCAACAGCATGTGCTCCTAAGCATCCAAGAGGCCTGAGTTCTAATTTTGCTTTGTGTGTAAAATGGATGATCAGCGTTGGCCATTGCCATGGAAGAACCCTTATTTCTGGTGGCGTTGATTCAGATTGACCAGAGTTGGTGTCCCACCAGGTGTTCAAGATTTTGAACTTTACCAGCTTGGTGGTGGTGGAGAAAACCCGTTGAGTTGGAGCCAGGAAGACATGGCTTTGTGCTCGCTCAACGCCTCATCTGCTGTGTGGTGGCTGGGAACACTGGTCTGGTTTGCTAGGTCATTAGGTGCCGACAGTTCAGTTCTAGAACCCCCTTTCTGTATTTGGGAGCCCATCAAGTGATTCTTGGTAGGAGCCGGGATCCACTAAACGAGCCCTGACCTTGGCAGCATGACCTACTAACCTTCAGATGATACCACCTGGCATTTTAGATTTTAAGATAAGGATATAAAGGCATAGAACTCATTTGAAATGCATTTTGGCAGTGGCCTAAGTGCCATCCAACGTCCAGTGTCCAACGTCCGGCGGTCTCCTGACGGACTCTTTTCAGTGTGGTCTTGACCCTCACTCAGGCATTTTGGCTCATGTGTGTATTCTTTTTTTTTTTTTTAATATTTTGTTTATTTGACAGAGAGAAATCACAAGTAGGCAGAGAGGCAGGCAGAGAGAGAGGAGGAAGCAGGCTCCCTGCGGAGCAGAGAGCCCGATGCGGGGCTCGATCCCAGGACCCTGGGATCATGACCCGAGCTGAAGGCAGAGGCTTTAACCCACTGAGCCACTCAGGCGCCCCGCTCATATGTGTATTCTAAGCTTCCCATACATTCTGTAAGCATCAGCATCGTCCCCCTCAAATTTTCTTCTCTGTTTAAGTTAGCCAGAGTCAGTTTTTGTTGCTTGCCATCATGAACTCTAAGGCACTGACCTTGGGTAGACTACTTACCTCTTCTGAGTCTCAGGTGGCTCTTGTTCTCAGTTCTCTCTACACAGAGATGCTACCTATCACACTGAATGCAATGAGACAATAGCTTCAAGCACCTATCATAGCACTTGGCAAACGGAGCTATTCCAACACCATTATTTCCCGATAATAGAACTCTCTTTCCCCTGGCTGCCCTTGGTTCCTTCATCTTGGAAGTGGAGATGACTGAGAATGCAAATTCATCTCATCCTCTTAAATCTCGTAAGAGGACAGCAGACTGGTTCGCAGGGTCACAAGACATGGGTTCGCTTGAAAGGCGAGAGAACTGGGAACAGTGCGAAATGAGGGCAGGAACGGGCTTGCTGGTGTCAGGAGGAGTCTCATTAGCTAGTCCATAACTCAGCAGATCACAGTGTATGTGCCCCTGGTCCCTGAGTGTTCTGCAGCACGGGGGATGCGGCCTCACCCATCAGCCCGCCGTGCAGAAGCGCAGACAGGAGCCTCCGCAGTGACGCCTGAGTCAGCCGGGGAGCGGTTAGCGGTGGGACAGAGGCTGAGGCGGAGTGAGGTGTCGGTTCCACCAGCACCTGGTGTTTCTAAGGCTGTATTAGCAGGGGGCTGTCAATCTCGGCGCAGAAAAACAAGAGACAGAAAGAAGAAACAATCGAGAATCAGACAGCATCAAGAGAGGGAGCAAGAGGCTGGAGGACTATTTTAAGTAATGTCTGATAAATTACCTGCCCGTCCTGGCTTCCCCGGAAAGGAGATGCTGTGGAGTTGATGTTCGCATTTGACAACTCACCGAAACAGCGGGCCACGGGGATAAGACAAGACCAGGGCTGAAGGAGACAGCTGTGTGCCAAGTAGGGGCTCAGGTGGGGGGCCATGTCTAGTGGTCACAGGTGCACACATGACCTCACACACAACACTACACACACACACACACACACACACACACACACAAATGTCTATACACATAAGGTCCGTGATAGCTATGCTCATTCTTGCATACAGACACACGTAAACTACACAGGCATGCCCACTCCATACTCCACATGCTACCCATGCGGCCCTCCCCCTCCAGGTCAAGGACAGTGATAAAACACATTCATTGGCAGCGAGGATGCTATTTCCGGGGAGGCAGGAGAAGATGCCCAACCAGGAGTAGGCACCTTAATTGTCTGGGAGGGGAGACGGGGAGAAGTTAGCTGCTCCCTCCTGCATCTTGTCTAGATCTTTGCGCTGCCCCAGGGACCACCCCCCCCACAAAGCCTATTAATAAGATAATTAATTTAATTAACAGCCTTCTGTGAAAATGGTAAGAATGCTATAGCGAGGAGGTTTCTAAATAGGGTCCCTGGGTCTGAATGGACACACAGCTCCTGCCCTGCCCTGCCTCTCTTGACATCTAACCCGCCCTCCCTGCTTCCCCCAGCAGAACCATCTGGGCACAGTGTGAGCACATCAGATTCTCCATCTGTAAAACGGGGATTCGATTACCGACCTTTGTCTGCCTCTCGGGGTTGTTATGAAATGAAAATGAGATTACATCCATAAATGTGTTTTGCATTTTGTCAGGTGTCCTGGGGAACACACAAGAAGCAAATTTGGAAGAACCTGGTTGCCGTCCCCACTTTCTTGTGACTAAAACAAAATACCTTAAGCTCTTTTCCTCGGTTTTCTTGACACCCACGCCACCCTACCTTGGAGTCCTGAGGATCCAACGAGTGCTTTGTAATGGTACGCGTAGGCCAGCCTGGCTCATTAAGCTGGTGATGGGCCTGGAACACCAGGCCTTTGCCTGGGTGGGGCTAGAAGTAACTCTGTCATGGGCTAATAGCAGGGGTGCTGGTGATCTACAATTGCAGGGCGCCCTGATGCCCATCTAAAGCCAGCCCTTCTAGTGCAATATTCCAAAAGCCCCTTACCTGCTAGAAGGAGCTCAGTGAGGCTGTGACATCCCTTTTCTGGACCTCATGGCCAGAAAGGAAATGGCCTGAATGTTTTTTCTAGAAAACCTGCCAATGCCATGGACTTTGCAACAAATCCAGTCTTCGTCTTTCCTTCTTTTCCTATAATCCTGAGGATTCCCTACAAAGAAGGTCCAGGAGACTCTGGACAGTCTTGAGGAATATAAACCCTAATGCCTTGTGAGTCTCCGAATGTCCGAATGCACAAGGCCACGCATTACTTCCGTTCCCTCATCTGTAACATGAAGACAGCATCCACCTCTGAGAGAAGTTGTGAATCCATCAAGAAGGGTCTCGCCTGACAGACACGAGGCAAGTCTTCCACTTGGCTCCCCTGTAACTGAGAGCTCACTGCTGTTCACCAGCCTCTGGGCACACGGGAGTCACTTTCCTGTCTCCGCATAACAACAAAGGCCCCACGTGGAAGGCCTTAGGGAACCATCACACATGGCCAACATGGAAATGCCACATCTGGGATGCCCTCTGGAATTCCCTTAGGACAAGTTGCCCAATGGGAATCGGAGGCCTTGATGTGACCCAAATATCACACACTGACTAGAGTCACACAGTCACTAGAATCAAATGTGCCCTTTGCTGTATCTGGAGCCTCCTCTGGCTTTTCCCAGCAATAAGACTAACAAATGTGGCATAGCGAAGCCCTGGGAACCATGTGTAAGAAGCTGCAGGGGCCCCAGCCGGGTTTTCCTAAGCCTTGTCCAGGGTAGGGAGCAGCATGGTTGAGAAGCTACAGACCACACATAGCTGGATGGACTGGGAGGAAGGGAGGAATGTGCTGGGTTGTTCCAACCTCCCCAGAGCTGTGGTAGCCAGCTCTCCAGCCTGGCCAGGTCTGCCTCTTCTCTGGGCCCTGCCTCTACTAAGGCCACGGACAGCTGGGGCCAAGGAGAAAAGACTGTCGAGTCAACAGGAGAGAGCGGAAACGCCACCTTTCATCTCTCACCCACTTGCTTTCTTGCTTGTGGGGGAAGATGGTCCAAGCATTTGTTCTTTCCTGAATGCTTATTGGGATCAATGCACAAGCAGGCCCAGAGGGGAGCCACGTAATAGGAACATCGTCTTCCAAGTGCCGAGCTCTCCCCCAGGATTCCAGAAGGCCAGCCGTGGCTGGCTGCCCAGCGAAAGCCCTCCACGGATTTCTGCCGTATTGTCAGGATTCAAACTGTAGGTACCAACTTGCTCTTCATCGGGCGGACACGTCCATCTCTGCTCCGCCTGTGAAGGAACGTGCTGTAGCGGGAAGAACACAGAACTTGGGGCAGGAATCCCAGGGCCACGCGCATCTTAGCCACTAAGTCACTGTGAGTGAGTCCTCGTCAGTAAAGCGCGGTGCATAGTCTCTCCTGCGCTTCCTCTACCGGCTCGAATGAAAGAATGCAAAAGCACTTTGAGCAAGGGAAGACAGGACGGACGCATTGAACACCAGCTCCGTGCATCTCCCCTCCTTACTGATCACTTGACCTATGTCGTCTCCTCAGCCCCCTTGGTGGCCAAACAGGTGGCTGTTCTCTGCCCCATTTTATGGATGAGGGACTGAGCCCTGCAGAGATTGAATAATAAGCCCCAGGTCTCATAGGCAGGAGGAAATGGTGAAGCTACCCTGTCCGGCAGAACCCACACCCCTGGGAGCTGGTGAGAAATGCAGACTCTCAGGTACCATGCCAGATCGAGGAATCAGAGTCTGCATTTCAGCAAGCTCCCCAGCTGCCTGCCCTACACCATGGTGGTTTGGTCAAGTTCAGATGCAAGCCCCGAACAGGCACTAGGGGTAGTATAACCTTAGCATCATAAGCTTTGGGGCAAACTCTCTCCCAGGAGGGTTTCTGAAACACCTGGGTTCCTGTTTCTCGGAATCAGATCTTACTTTCCAAGGCAATCTATCAGGAAGTCAGAAGCTGCAGGCCCACCTGGGTTGATCCAGCAGCAGGGCGGCCCTTTCCAGCCCCACCCAGAGCCCCGGGGCACTTTTCCTTCCTGAAGTGAGGCAGAAAGAAAATGTGGCTTCGATGGTTCTGGAACTTGCTTCCCCCGAGGAATTTCTAGCTGGGAAGGCAGCTTTGAAGCATTTTCCTCCCCATTTCACGCTGCTGGGCCCCCCACCGGGTGGTGATTGGCTGCTCGGCCCATCTTGCAGGAGCCCTGCTAAGTGACAGGATCTCAGTGCGGGTGCTCAGAGAAGCAGGTCTACTGCAGCAGCCAGGGCCTCCTGCGCCCCTCACATGGGAGCTTTCCAGCACTTAGCTCCGCCACAGACTCCCAGCCCAAATCAACAGAGTCTCCCAGGGGTCCTCGAAGCTCTGCACCCACCCAAACCCTCTAGCCCACCAGCCTTCAACAGCCAGCCAGTGGCAAGACGACCATGGCTCCTCCTCCCCTTTCCCTCACTGTCCTCCAAGCCATGGCCAGGCTGCTCCCAGAAAGGAGCCAGCCTGGACTGGGATGAGAAGCCTTCCCTCTGCTGCTTGGTACAGAGCATGCATGGCATAGAAGGTCAGTAGCCAGAGCACTGTAGACGCCAAGCCTCAGCTCAGATGCTGGGGGACCTGAGACTCCTCCCCAGGGAGGGAGGCCAGGTAGGTTAATCCAGGGTGGAGGGGGGCGGGTAGGTGGCATTTGTGGCCCAGCACTCAAGTGGCCAAGCTTTGGAATTGGACACAAAGGTTCACGTGCAAGTGTTCAGCAGTTAACCTCTCTGAGCCTCAGTTTACCTATCTGTAAAATGGAAATAATAATGCTTAATAGCACCTGCCTCACCAAATGAGGATTTCATGAGACCATGAAGGTTCGGAAATTAGCAGATGCATGACAAAATGGTAAAGCACTTCATAAATTATGATCGTCATTATTCTTCAGTGGGCTTGTCCCTGCTGCAGAACATATGTCAAAAAGAAACTCAAAAATAAAGAAACAGCTTATAAACAGCCATCAAGGAACGTAGGTGTTCATTCAGAATGTGTATTGTGAGACCCTACTGTGCTTGGGCAGAGGATGTGGCCCTGTTTCGAGAGCTCACAGAGGGGAGGGGACCAATGGTTGTCGTGGGTAGAATACAGGCTGAGAAGTAGTGCCCTGGGGGGCATTTGGAACATTTGACCTAGCCTGGTGACTGGGAAGAGTTCTTGGGGGAAGGGACACCAGAACTATCTTAGAAAACAAGGTAAGGAAGCCAGGAGGGATGGATGGAGCAAGGGGGAGAAGGTTGCATGTCACAGGAAGGAGGTGGAGAGCCAACACTCAGGCCCAGGAGGGTCAGAGCACTTAGCACACTGGGTGGGGCCAGACCGTGAAGGACCTGGTGTGCAGGCCCAGACTTGGGACTTTATCCAGAGTGCCGGTACCCAGTAGGTAGTTGATAAATATTTACTGTCACTGGAGAAAAGATAATGCTAAGCCTCTGAAGGATTTTAAGCTAGGGATCCACGTGGTAAGCCATCAATTCGGAAAGCTCTGTCTGGGGGGCAGGGGGAGAGGCTGGCTGGGAGGAGACCCAAGTCTAGGAGGGAGCTGACAGGATGGGTGCAGGGGCCAGAGGAACCAGCACTAGAGAGGGGCGTGGTGGGATGAGGGTCAGACAGGACAGCTCTAGAACACAGCTGTGGAGACGCAGAAAAACAATCACTTCGTAAAGAGAAAGCCAGCAGCTACACGTCAGGGGCCAGGAGGAGAGGGGGTTTTGTGGGGGTGGGGAGTAGGCACACGGGAAAGACAGATTTGCTTGCCCAGAATGTCTGGAAGAGAAGGACCACTGAAGGAAATGAAAACCAGGACAGAAATGATTCCCCGTGCCATCAACTTCAAAGTCCCTTCGGACCATCCTTCATGCACCGGGCAGTTACCCTGGGCCAGACTCTGTGCAGGGACGGGGCAAGCGGAGAGGAAAGGTCTCGCCCCTGTTTACCAGCCCCCCCAAGGGCAGGAATGTCAATAGAGCAGTATTGCCGTTCTCATCCGTGGTACAGAAGAGTCTCGAACTTGTGACAGGTCTCACCAGCGTTTGGGCCAAAGATGCAGCCGAAAGCTCTGTGTTTTGCTGATGACTGTGGTGAGGCTTTCACTGGAGCATTCCGCCACCCCAGAGGAAAGCGCCCAAAGAGCAAATCGTGTGGGTTAAAACCCTCCTTGGGGTCCCCACATGGCTAGACACGCAGTGAGAATGGAGAAGGTCATGGGGGGGGGGGGCCACAGGCCATAAACGCTCTACGCAGGTACAAAGTAGCACACCTCATGTCTGAACTCAGCTTGATCCCAAAGTCGGAAGTCCCAGACACCACCTAGTCATCGGTGTTCCCCACAGCTCTTTGTGAATTTTTTAAACGGTGTCTACAGGTGCATATGAAGATGCCTTTTCTCGGCACTCGAAGTCCTGTGTGGAAATGCTGCCAAAGGTCACGGCCCTCCTCCCCTCCCCACTCTGGGGGGCGGCCCCTCTCGCTCCCCTGTGCCCCCGTGGCCTGTGTCCCTTCCCTCTGCTACAGAGTGGGGCAGGGTGTGTGGGACACCCAGGACAGCCAAGCTGTTGTTTGGAGGTTCATTTATTTTAATAACAGTTAAATCCCATTCCCCTCTGCAAGCCATCAATATTTCAGGACTATTGCTCATCCCAGGGCGGCAGAGATGGCCCCCTCCGTGTCGCAATGTGGCTTCCAGTTAAAAGTTCACCACAGAAAATTTGATGCCTAATAAATTGGAGCCTTCCCTGCTTTAAATCGTTTTTAAACCACGACTGCCGCACAAAATATAATTATTACAAACTTGTCATTTGTAACAGAGAAATCTCATTAAAACGATTCCATGCTGGAAGGGCAGGTGGGAGGGGGAGGGGAAGGGGGGTGGTGGCAGAGGCAGGCAGAGGGGGCTGAAGGAGTGGGAGGCTAAGGAAAGCTTGGAAAGGGCAGGGGGATGCTCTTAATTACAGATTGATTATTTCTGGTGATTGAGCACAGAATATAATCAACTCAACATTTCCAGACCGGAGCAGAAAGGTTGGGGACAGGCCAGATGACAGGGACTGAGGGATCTTCCCGATCTCTATTCTGAGCCAAGCAGCTGGCTGAGGGGTGGGCGGCAGGTGGGTCAGAGGGGCACGAGGTGGCACCAGGCCTCCCCCATCAGACTTCTGGCCAGTCCCAGGCCCAGGGCTGCTGCAGCGTTTGCTAGAGGCTGTAGAGCTATCTGCTTCATCCACTGGACTGCAATATTGTTGGAGCTTGTGGCCAATTATCAGGGAAACAGGGTGTAGGACTTGAAATCAAAGGGTTCACATCTCAACTCTGACCCCTGGGAGCCAGTACCTAGGGGGATCAATTCACCCAAAGTCCCCAAGCCTCAGTTTCCCAGTGAAATGAGCTTAGTCTTGTCCTCCTGGCACTGCGGGGCTGGGCCAAGGATCACCTAAGACGAGGTTAATTACATTCCCTGGCATAGAACACACCCTGGAAAATCTAAATTTCCCGACAAAGACTGAGATGTGGAAAGAAGCTGCCAGAAGTGACAGGCACAGTGTGGGGAGTCCTGGGGGGGGTCCTTCTCTGAGGCGGGGGTGGGGGGCGGAGTCTAGCCCTGCGGGGGGGAAACCACAGTGCGGAGGCTGCAAGGTCTCTGGGCTGGGACACCTGGGTGGCTCAGTCATTAAGCGTCTGCCTTTGGCTCAGGTCATGATCCCAAGTTGGGATCGAGCCCCACATCAGGATCCCTGCTCGGCAGGAAGCTGCTCCTCCCTCTCCCACTCCCCCTGCTTGTGTTCCCTCTCTCTCTCTGTCTCTCCCTGTCAAATAAATAAATAAAATCTTAAAAAAAAAAAGTTGCTGGGCTGGAGTCAGTGCAGGGCTCTAGTGTGTTTATGGGGTTGGGGCTTCCCTTTGCCTACTGCTGCCCGCTGGGATTGTTTACCCCTCCTCCATGGCACTCCGCGAACCTCCCCTAGGTACCTGCTTGCTGCCAAGGACAGCTGCCTGGGAGAGGGGCCAGAAAAGCCACAGCAGCTTCCCTGAACTCGTCCTCAGCTCCATGCCTGCTGAAGTAAGCGCCTTGAGCTCTTCCCCTTCCTCATCCCAGTGCCTCTGCTCTCCCCCCACCCAGCCCTGCTTCTGCGGTGGGCTTCAGTACAGCCCAGAGAACCCCCCTTGCTTCCCAGACTTCAGCCCCTCACCTCCAGGCTCTGCTCAGCTCAGGCCTTGGGGATCTGAACCAGGAATTGCCCTTTCCCTCCTGGCTCTGAGGAACCCTCCTGGGGAGGAGTTCCAGACTCCTGCATCATGGTGGGAACTGGAAAGAATTCGGGTGGTGACTTCATCCATTCTGGCCACCACAACATGCCACAGACATTCCTGTCTCACTGTCCCAGAGGCTGAGAAGTCTAAGTTTCAGATGCCAGCAACCTTGGTTCTTGGAAAGGGCTCTCTCTCTGGCTCACAGAGAACCACCTTCTTGCTGTGTCTGAACATCGTGGACACCAAGACAGAGCTTGGGTCTCTCTTCCTCTTCTACTGCAGGCACTAATCTCATGATGGGGGGCTCCATCCTCATGACCTCAGGTAAATTCAGTCACCTCCCCCAGGCCCCACCTCCTAATACTTTCACACTGGGCATGAGGGCATGAGGGCCTCCACGTATAAATTTGGAAAGGGAAAAACATTCAGCCCATCACAGGTGGTCTCAGTCCTAGCAGGTTCGGGGGGAGGCAGGAGAACCCCAATCCCAGAGGACCATTGCCTTCACATCTCCAGGCCTTGACACAGTCAATCCCCTGACGAGGTAGGGACCCCCCCCCCCCAACCTCTGGTTCTTCGCGAGCCTATAAAACACAGGCAGGCAGCCTGCAGGCACGCACGTGAGCACAGGTCTGCACACACCTGCATTGTCCTGTATCCCCCAGAAGCCTCCCAAGGGCAGGCACTCCCTGTCTCCAACCTTCATCCTGTCTACACATGGTAAGACCAAGACCAGCCTATAGGGACAAAGATCCTCCCAGACTCCCTGGGACCAGACCTTTCCCAGCACACTGGGTCTGAATGCCACTTCCAGCCGCGTGGCCATGAGCAGGTCACTTAACCTGTCTGGGGCTCGGCTTCTACTTCTGTGGTTGGAGAGGACAGTACCAGATCTTCTGCTTACTCCGGGGGAACAAAGCATGGGCGAGGTGGTGTTACTACGATCGTGTTCATCATGCACCTTATCACGGACTGGCCTGGGGTCATAGGGCAAGCAGAAGGGGAAACATGCTGTCCTCCTGATGGGAGCTCTTCAGTCTTCTCCGAGGAAGACTATACCTACCAGGCTACACCTGGTGCAGGTTACACCTACCCCAAGGGTCTCTGCCTTCGGCATGCATTCCACAAGCACGTCTCCGTGATTGGCTGGCCAGCCCGGACCCCCGTAGGCTGTACAGGTTCAGCCAAGAGCCCACATGCAGAGGCAGGACCGCATGGAAGGGCACCTGTGTGCCTGTTGGTGGGACTGTGGGATGCTACGTGGGCAGAGGCCTCCGTGGCTCCAAATAGCTCTGCAGCACAGCGGTGGCCAGGACCAACCAGTATGTGCAGTCGGGGTGGGCTGCCGCCTGAGGGTTGCCAGGGAAACCATGGCTGCAGGGGCCCCCAGCCACTCGCCTCCTTGCCATGGAGACAGCGAGCCGGAGGCAGCAAGGGGAATGGAACAGGTGGCCCCCGCCATGGGCTTTGAGAAACTGCAGCAGCTCCCACACCTGTCACCGGGGGAGGGGGCAGCCTTGGGATCAATTTTCCGATTGCAAAACCATGTTCAAATGTCAATTCCTTCTCTCCTGCTCGTGGGCTTTCTCCCTCCCCATCTCGTCAGTCTATCCCTGTCCTCTCTCCTGTTCCTGGCTTGCATTTTATGTTAGCACGATGCTGATCTTAGAAGAATGAAATTTGGCAGCCTTCGAGCGCCTAATATGACCTCATCCTGTCTGGTGTTTTCAGGGAAGGACGCCTCCTGAAAGGCGGGGGAAGCATGGGGGTGGGGCGCACAGGGTGGCATGCTGGGAAATCAAGCTGGGGTGCTTGTAGGCTCTCTAGATTTTAATGGGCCTCCTGCCCACACAGGGCTTGGGAGGTCTAGGGCTTTTCTCCTCAGTCAGACCCTTGGAGCCCAGCTTATTTCCATCTCTAAGGAAGATCAGGGTTTGGGCCAACTCTGGCAGAAAACTCTTCAAACTTCTCCCGTAGCAACAGCACATGGGTTCCCTTCCAGGTCTTCTGGTTAATAACTGGGCTAGGAAGGCTCTGTCGAGGTCATCCCATCCAGCCCTGGTCTCCCCCACAGTGTCCAGGACAAAAGGCTGCCCCCTCCAGGGCCACCAGCCCTCTCTTACTGCAATGTAAGCTCCCGTCTGGAGGCGTGGGCTCACCAGAGAGGGAGAGAGGTCCCAGCATCTCCTTAAAATGAACACTCAGGCCTGCACAGGAAGAGGGACCCTTCCAGCCTCTCTCCATCTCTACCCTTTACATGGGCTTTTCCCATTTTCTCATTAACTTTGTTAATCAAGTCATGTTAGTTTCCGTTTATTTATCATGACCCACTGACTATTTCCCCAGGTAAGCTGACAAAGGAGAACTATGACGCCTAGAAGTCACTGCCTTACAGGGAAGAGTTCCTCTCATCAGCTGCTCAGGTCCTGACCTCTTAGCTGCCCCCACGCCCAGCGCACCCCTCCCCCTGCCATCTTCAGCACAGCCCTGGCCCCTAGGTTGGGTTCTCATCACACTAGCATCCACACCCCTTCCCCCTCCTGCTCTGGGTACCAGGTTGTTGGCCTGCACACCCTGCCCACTGGCCCCACTCCACCCCACCCTGGCCATCTGTCCATCTGTTGGGCTTGCTGACTTGTCTCTGCCTGTCTGATGTTCAAGCCGTCAGCTGTGACAATCATATCTGATCATTAATAATGCAATAATGGAACAGTGACTGGAGAGACACTTGGATAATCAGCTAGCACAGGCTCATTAGTGGCACAGAACAATCACAGCGATGTAATAACAGATCCCAGGAAATTTCAATTAAACCTGGAACTTTGTTAGGGTTTCATTTTATTTTCAGCACGACGAAGGACAGCGTAATTGCAATCAACTAAAGCCAATGCAAATCTCCGAAAGAGACCCCTTCCCCAGGGTATGCCAGGGAATTAAGTCTTGTCTTCCTCAGCTCCTGCCCGTCTTAATTCTGAACCATTTAATGAACTCCTCCTCTGCCCCGAAGAACGTTACAACTTCGGTCCCTAGCTTCTCTTAACAACAGGATCATTCTGTCTTCTGGCTGGAGTGATAAAGATGATGATGCTAGGAATTAGCATTCATCGAGTGCTCAGCATATGCTGGGTGTCATGCTAAGCCCTTTACATGGATTATCTCATTTAAAACTCACTACAGTCTATAAAGGTGCTCAGTAATATTGTCACCATTGGACCTAGGAGGTCACTGAGTCTCAAAGTTAAGAGAGAGTCCCTGGGTAGCACATCTTGTAAATATCAGTGGTGTGACCCGATGTCCAGAGCCACACAGGTCCAAAGCCCACAACTGCTTGCTCGTTCCTTCTCTCCCCACCACCTCCACCCTACTTCCTCCTTCTCTCTCTCTTTTCTCCTTCACTGCATTAAGTATTGGGGAGCCTAGAAAATTCATAAGAAGGATGGGGTAACCCAAGTCCTTACCGCCCAACCATCTCATGTGGGGTCCTTGGCCTCTAGGCTAGAGTGGATAGCTGGGGAGATTTTTAAAGAACGGTCTCTGTGAATGCTGCCTATATCAAACCACCCAACCAGAATCTCTGGGCATGGCGTCCAGGCATCTATATTTTTCCAAAGCTCCTTCAGTCATTCTAAAGCCCACTGTGCTAAAAACCTCACCCAGTGCTTCACCTGGCTGGGCTGGACACGGGTATGGGCCACTGGCCCAGCCCTGTACCCCATGGGTCTGAGAGGGAAAGTGAATTGGAATAAGGTTCCTTCTGAGAGGGTGCGTGATGACTCCCCTTCTATGACTTCAACTCTGGCTTCTGTTTCCTCCTCCCGGACAGGAAGTATTAGCCGGGACGGTCGGTAAGACACCTGCTTGCTCCGGCAACCTTCAGAGATTTCCCAGAACGGGCAACGCCCTATCCTAAGTTCATGTATTGCCATGGGCTTGTAGGGGAGATAATTCAGGGCCAGGAGCACCTTTCCAGCACCCCTTAAGTCATTATTTCTCTAAGGTCAAATCTCGTTATTTCATACTTGCCCTTAAATTGATTCATTTTTACTTAAATGTTTTTTAAAACTAGATTTTACCTCATTATTATATACGGGAAGCCATATCCCCTGCCACAAATCAAAGGTAACCACAAAAATTTTACCATTTAATTACTCTATATCATCAGGGGTGTGTGGAACACTGCATCTAAGCTCCATTCTGCAAGTGTGATCCTGATGGCTAACCAGCTCCGGGGGGACTGCAGATCCACTCCATTCCTTCCCTCCTACAGGAAGGAACCCTACGGGAGAGTCTACATCTTGAAGGAGGGAACTTTTTTGTCTTACTGTTTGAGAGTCTTGTCCTTCCAGTGGGACTCAATTCTAAATCTACAGCATGGCCCTTTTCTGAACCTCAGTATTGACACCTGCAAAATGGGTGTCATGAGACACAGGACACAACTTGTGGGCTTTGTGGTGGTGGGAGCTCACTTTCTCCTCCTCTCTCAGCTCAGCAGGTCAGGGACAGAAAGGACTCATGGAGAGAAGAGAAGTCAGATGATTTTGTGGTGAGTGAAGGCACTTTTGAAAGGTCCTTAAACTTCAAAGTAGCAACTTTCCAAACTCCTGGGAGACAACCTCTCAGCCAGAAATGGCAATCCAGAGGTCTGGGGGTAGAGACCACTTAGACCCATCAAGCCTCCAGTCCTCATCCGCAACACTCGTTACAGACTTGTTACTTACCGACTATGACCCAACCCTCCTGAGCTAGAGCTCCATTCCCGCAGAGACCGCTGCATAACAACGATGGGTGCCGCACTTTGGTAGGGGCTGCCTCTGGTGATCATAGGGAAGGAAAGGAGTCGCTCAGCACAGGGTCCATCCACAAGTTCTTGTGTCCAAACGCCTCCACCCGAGCAGAGCCGACACCTGCTCTGTGTGGAATGTGAGTCCTCGGTCTTGTCTGCTTGGGGTCCCCTTGTGAGTGGGAACTTGCCTAGGGGTTAAGAGCGCAGGCTCTGGGGTTGGCTCAATTTAGGATTTGTGTCACTCCTGGAAAAGTATAAACCTTTCTCAGCTTCAGATTCCTTATTTGCAAAACAGGGACACTCTACAGATTATGTGATATGATGTCTGCAAATCCTCAGCAGACAGCATGACACAGCCCTCCAGAAACATTCCTTGTAGTTGTTATTGTACTTTCTAACAGAAATTCTAGTTTTGGAATGGGATGGACCTGGGTTCAAAGGCTGGATCTATAGCTTGTTGTCCATATGACTTTGAGCTTGAGTTCCCATCCATAAAGAGAAGCAATTACAGTGGCTTTTCAGGCAAGGCGACAAACACAAGGTCCCCAAGGCTGCCCACCTCCTTCTGCTGCTTGATGCTGAGAGGAGGCCATGTGCCCAGCCAACATGGGACAAGTCTAGACAAAACGCTCAAGGTTCACCTGTGTGCCCCACATCTCCATCTACTCTATCCCAACCCAGACCAACGTAGCCCTTCAGAGGTGCTTTTGCTTTTTTGAGGTTCACCTTCATCACCACCAGGAGCTCCATGTCACTGAGAGGACAGACCCATCCTCCACTGCCAGATCAAGGCTGGCCACCCAGTGTAGACAACACACCACTGACCACGACAAGGGCCGCGTGCAGTTCAGGGAGGAGAAGGCCGCTGCCCCAGGTCAGATCAAGGTGCGGAGCTGTAGGAGAGGGAAGGAGAAGGAAAGAGAAAAACTTCCCCCCTTCTCCTCCTCTCAACCCCCACTGCCTCCCCACTCATTTAAACCCTCAGTAGCTCCTTGAAACTCTTCAAGGGGATGCTGTGGCAGAGGGGCACCCCAGAACTCCTTGCAGAAGACAGGTGTTTGAATTCTGTTTCTGCCTTTGCCAGGTGAACTTGGACGTCCCTGCTCAGAGCTGGGGAGGGTAGAGCTCCCCTCCAACCATCACCGTGAGCAGGAAATGAGAAATTTCCAGAGATGTAACTTCTCTTCTTCTCCCTACCTCTCCTCCTTTGAACCTACAGCTTTTGAGAAGGTACAAGATCTTCACTTCCTCTTCCTTCCCACCTCTGAGCCCCTCTGTCTGTCTCCCAGGCCAGGACACCCTCAGCACCACCCACCTGGTGATACAAAAGCCATATTTTCCAGACTCATGAGCTCCTGAAACATTAAGACACTGACGGTGTCATTAATCATTTGACCTCTGGGTGCAGACCAAGGCAGACCAAAAGACCCCTTTCTCAACCACTGGAGACTCTCTCTGCCCCCACCAACACTTACAGCAGAGTGCAAGAACAAAGACACAATACCTCAGAAGGGCACACAGCACTACCCAGTGCTCCTGAGCCAGGAGAAGCCCTCTCCCGACCCCAAGGAGCCCCATCCCTCACGCCTGGCATTTCTGGCCAGAAGGCACCAGCCTACAGTCCACTCTGTGGCATCCCACAGTCCGTACAAACAAGAGCTCATGTGCAGTGAAAAGCCCTCCGGGGATCACCTGTAGAAACAGGGTGGAGACTGTTGGGGACAGGAAGAGGAATTTATTTATTTGTTCTCTGTGCTTTGAGTTCACATTTAAATTGTCCTTCTGTAGATAAAGGCATCTCTCCAGCCGCTCAGCCCAGATCACGGCAGCTAATCTGCATCCGGCATATCAAAATAGCCTCCAAAGCAGATGGAGACCCAGAGCACACCAGGGAAGCAGAACCGGTTCTAGCGCTGAACGTGGGGATTTAAATAGAGTCACGTGAAGCCTTTTTGGGATTTTTCTGGGACGAGAGGGGGTAAGGACGGGAGACTGGGATTGCCAAAACCGGGAAGATGCCAGGAGGAGGGGGGCAGAAGTTAAAGAAAGAAAACGAGAATTCATGCTGGCACTTGCCCTATAATTTTCTTCCCACCCTTGAGTGGGAGCAACCTCCCAGGAGGTCAAGGTGTTCCTGTGTCTGCAAGTGTTCGACGGGAGCAAGGGAGGTGGGGGCTTTGCGTGTTGCCCAGACACAACGTGGTGTTGGAGAAGGCATGGCTCTGGGGCCAGAAATGCCTGGGTTCTGCCCATGCAAACTCTGGATAAACTAAACTGCTCCATGAGCCTCAGCTTCCTGGTCTATAAACGGGGATTATGATGTTTATCTTTTAGGATTTTGACAAGGCTTAAGAGAAGGAATGGGTATCTAGGTCTTCCCCAAGTTCATAGGTTGACTTCGGCGTTGGGAGGTGGGCCTTTGGAAGGCACTAGGTCAGGAGGGCAGAGCCCTCCGGAATAGGAGCAGTGTTTTTATAAGAGAGACCCCAGAGAGCTCTCTAGCCCCTTCCACCACATGAGAACACATTGAGAAGGGCTTCCTGGCGTCTATGAACTAGGACGTGGGCTCTCACCAGACACTGAATCTGCTGGCACCGTGATTTTGGATTTCCCAGCTTCCAGAACCGTGAGAAATAATTGTTGTTAAAGCCCCCGAGCTAATCCAGAAGCTCAATCCCAGATTCTCCCTTAGGGAAGGGTGTGTAGGGGACACGACAGAACTCTGCCCAGAAAGGAGAGATTCCATTTGGGTCCTCACGGTCTTGACCCAAACTTTAGTCTCTTCTCAGAGCCAGCTTCCCCACATCCTGGGAGCTTTGCTGTGCTTTAAGGCTGACAAACATGCTTACTTCCAGATTCAGGGTCTGCTAGAGGGAAGGGGCCATGTCTGTTTTGCTCACTGCTGTATCTGCAGGGCCATGTACAGCGCCTGATACATGGGAGACCCTCAGTAAACACGGGCTGCCGGAATGATGGAGTGAGTGAGTGATTCTGGTAGAGGAAGAGAGCAGACTCTGGCCATAACCAGTGACGAAACTTGGAATAAGGCAAATGAGTCTTTCAGGGCATTGTGGGACCTTCCCCAAAGGCTCCCAACGGCAGCTGCCCCAGCCCAGTCCCAGGCCGTGGTCTGTCTGACTCCCTGGCTTGGGGTCACTCAGACATGAACACCAGCCAACATGCTCTGTCTTGGCTATCTCCTCTGTGTTTATACAATCATCTGGTTTTGGGGGGGGGGCGTCTGTGTTCCTCCTGGAATGGGAACTCCTTGGGCCAGGGGTAGTCTTGGGAAGCTCTAGTCTTGGATGCTGGGCACAAGGCCTGGCAGGTTTTTGGGCAGGGCCAGCAGGAAAATGGCAGAGAGGGTGTGCGGGGGCCAGGTGCTGCACTGGTGGGGAGGGGGCAGGGTTCTGGCAGTCTTGGAAAGGGCCTGAAGCCCGGCTCCCATTGCAGCCACAGCATGGCCCATCTCCGGCTTCCCATTCCTGCCTGCTCTGCCCACATCCAGCGTCCGGCCCCATGCCTCACTGTGCTCCCTGCAGCAGCCTGCCCTCGAAGCCCACCTGGCCTCCCACTCACATGTTCATCCGTGGCCAGTCCCCGGGGGCTGCCAGGACTTAATCAACTGCCGAACGGCTAGGGCTGCCTTTGTTCCCAGCAGTTCAGCGGAGGAAATCGATACCGTTAATGGAGGAAAATCTGGGTTGTGATGTTGAGACTGGGGATAGGCCCTGTGGCCCTGAGAGTGCCCACCTGCTGGGGAGGGAGGGACAGAGCCCCTCGGGGAAGCAGAGAGAGCAGGAGGGCCTGCGGGCTCTGGGGCTGGGTTGGGAGAGCAGAGTGACAGCCTAAGAGGGCACGGAAATGCTAGGAGGGAGAAGCTGAGTCCCAGCAAGCGAGCAAGCAGCACAGGGCCAGGTGCCGGACCAGGTGTGCTGGGGAAGGGAGGGGGCAGGGTGGGGCTGGTTGGCGGCAGGAAGCCAGGAGGAGCTACAGGGAGGACACTGGCCTTCAACAGCCCGGGGACAGGAGCGTGAGGATGCCAGCCAGCCCAGCAAGCAGGACGGTGTGGCATCCGCAGATTCCTCCCTGCTGAGAACCACAGAAGCCGGCAAGGAAGCTGAAACTGGAATGGCCGCAGTGGTGTGATGGGATCAACTGGGGAAAAAAGACCTGAGCTCCACCACACTGCGGCCCTGAGAGCAGGGAGGAGCACCGAGAACCACCATGCGGTCCTGTCTCACTCATCCCGTCTGTGCCAGCTCGCCCGTCCCCACGCCCGCTGCCACACGCAGTCACTGTCAAAGGCCCCCACCCCAGGGCGCAGACTCCATCCATGTCTGCACCAGCACCCACTGGCTCTGTTCTGCCAGGCACCAAGCTCCTGTGTCCTGCTCCCTCCGCCCCAGCACTCAGCACAGGGGTGATGGTGACCAGGCCTGCAAGCAGCTCTGTGTTTCTACTTCAAGCCCAGAGGCAGCCTGTCGTCTAGGCCAGCCTCCATCCCACCTGGCCATCTGGTGGGGCACCCGCTGCTCCGGGCTCCCAGGAGGCCAGCACCACGCAGGCCACTTGGCACTCCAGCCTCCCTGTGGGTTTAGGGCTGCTCAGCGCGCACTGGTCTTCTGGTTCCTGGGCCAGACCCGGAGTGCATGTCAAGAAGGGTGCCTATCATTGCTGCGCAGACACACAGGGAAGGACTGCCCCTGCCCCTGCACCGGGCCCTAACTTCGTACTCCTCCCAGATCGTGGGCCTCCTCACTCAGAAGGTGCAGGTAGTAACATGTACCTGGCTACCTCACAGGACTCAGCAGAGCCCTCGAGTGGGGAAAGAGGGGTGCAAATACTGTGTCGAGTTCTGGACATACGCAGTCCTGAATGCCATGGGTACACACGTCCTATGGCTCCTTCTCCAGCCACACTATACTGGAGCTCTTCCCTAGCTGCGAGAATGACCCTGAACTCAGTGAGAGGCACCATCGGACCTTGAAGGTGTTTCTGGGCCAGGGTAGGGGGCAGGACAGGATCAGAGTGAAGTTAGGCAAGGAAACATCACAAACATACACAGAAATCATGAACTTGCTCTATGCCTTGCCCCTCCCCACCCCACAGTAGTAGCTAAGGATGGCGTTTCACCGTCCCAACTTAGAAAAACCGATGCTCTTCCCAGTCATCCCCCAGGGTTGCAGATACCCGAGGCCTTGGTGGGAGGTTTGGGACCCAGCCAAGGCGGTGAGAGGTGTGTTCGGTGTCCCTGATGTCCCAAGAGAGCTCCTGTACTAGACAGAGAACAGGGTCCCTCTACTCCTCAGTGGCCCTCAGACAACAGGGCCGACTCCCTCCCTCCACCCCCCTACCAATCCCAGCCAAGAGCAGCAAGGTGGAGTCCCCCTGGCGCTTTGCAGACTGGCCAGCTCTCACTCCTGGGAGGGGCATGAGAGCTCAGCGCTCCCCACATCCTGACGCAGCACCAGAGAACAAGTCTGGGTGTGTGAACCTTCTCCATCCTGCATTGTTTCCTCCCCTTTCCATGCAGCTCGGCCCCTGGCTGACGCAGGAACCACTGCCCCCTTTCAGGGGAGGGGAGGAGGCAGGTGTTCTGAGGCCTGGAGCCAGTGAGCTGTTCTCAGAGGGGGCAGGGCAGGGTCTGACGTTGCTGTTGTCTGGGAAGGACGCCAGCCCAGGGGGTTCATGCCAACAGGACTGACTGGAGGCAAGTCTCAGCAGGACTTTTTGCTGAATACTGTCGAAAACCCGCCTCAGCCTTGTCCCCTGCTCTGACCCAGGAAAAAACTCCCCTGGGGTTCCTAGCCAAGGCCTGCCACCTCTCTGGGGACCCGGATCCAGGGCCAAGCAATGATCAGGAGGCAGCAGCTCTCTCTGGCACGCTCACATCTGACATCCCCTCAGGGGTCAAGGCCACCTCCGTGGCCTCCAGCCTCATCCCTGGGCTTCTAAGCTCCGTGACCATGGCCACAGCCCCAGAATCTGCTTTGCCACTCAGCAATGAGAGGGCAGAAGGGTTTCTGAAGGTGCTCGTTTTCCCATTTTTTTTTAAAGATTTTATTTATTTATTTGACAAACAGAGATCACAAGTAGGGAGAGAGGCAGGCAGAGAGAGAGAGGAGGAAGCAGGCTCCCTGCCAAGCAGAGAGCCCGACGCGGGGCTCGATCCCAGGACACTGGGATCATGACCTGAGCGAAAGGCAGAGGCTTTAACCCACTGAGCCACCCAGGCGCCCCTCGTTTTCCCATTTTTAACCACAGGAATCAAGATGGGTCCCTGGCAAAAGTGGGCACGTTAAGTGTGGAACCAGAGCCACGAGAGAGCTGGAAGGACCTTTAGAGTCATTCATTGCACAACCCCGATTTCATGGACCAGAGGGGCTCACAGGCCTGAGAGTGCCCAGCTGGTGGGGATGGAGCCCATCTCGGAGGAAGTCCAACCTGCTCCCAGCCTCCTCCCGACTCGAGGCCCTTCTTGCTTCCTGTCCCTCAGGGTCCTGGGATGGGATCTCAAGGTGCTGAGTGGTCAGGGATGCTTCCTGGAAACGTGCTTCTCAAAGGAGTGGAGGAGACCCTTGGGGACACGTGACAGTGGCAGAACCAGAGAGGGGTCAGCTGGAACTACTGCAGCTCTGACCCAGTGGCCAGGCGATTCTCCCGTGAGCTGTGATGTCACAGGGGAAGAACCAGCTGTGAGTCGGGAGATGAAATCTGCTACGTGGAGCTCCGTGACTTTGTTGCAGCTGGAAATGAAATCTCTCCAAGCCTCCGTGCTCCTCTGGAAAATGGGCGTGCTCTACGTCCTTCTCAGATTCATCGAGAGGGTTAAAAAGCACCCCCATTTAGAGTGTGCAGCAAAGTGTCTGGTTCATAATAGGCACCCAGCCACTGCTGGCCTTTCCTCTTTGCACCCCCCTTTCCCTCCGTGGACTTCGTTCCCAAACGGTGAAAGGGAGAATTTGCAGTGACTTGCTGGAGTCGGCACAAGCGTTTGCTGAACAGCCCATTGCCATGCGCCCCCACCGGGCACTCTGACTCCGACACAAAACGGAATTTCAGTCCCGGGTTACACGTGCCCTGTGAAGATAGCATTCATAGGTTTTCAGGAACAGTTCTGATTTATGCCTGTTCGTCATCCAAACTGTGACATTTTTAGAATGAAAGTGTTGCCAGGACAACAGGTATAAACTGGCAAGGGCCCTGGGAATCCTAGGAATACTCATCTGGGTCTCTACCGTCTGGGTCGGAAGCCCATGCCACACCCCTGCCTGGGACACTCATGACTCTGGGTCCCGGCTCTGAAGTCTCCCGACCTTCACAATTCCCTGCTGCCCTGTCATCGGCCACTTGCATCTCTGCCTCTCCCACACCCCCATGAGCAACTTGGGCATGGGCATCCTGTCCCTGACACTGCTTGGCATATAGTATATGCTCAGTAAACACAGATGGCAAGGAAGAATGGAGGAATGCCACAGTGAGGACAGGGAAACCAGGCAGAGAGGAGGGGGTTAATGCAGCCTCTGCTGGAACAGCTGGGAGAAGTCAGTTTAGCAGTAAAGAAGAGAGCTATTGTTTTCTACCAAGCAAGCCAGAGCAGGCTTCTGTGCTCTCCCCTCTATCCCCAACGCAGGCATCTCTGAGCATGGCACCTGGTGGCTGGCCAGGGAGCTGACATCTTTGTGCCCGCAGGTGACAGACCTAGAGGACAGCTGGTATTTTGTTGAAAGGCTCTCAGAGTTGGAAAGTCTCTGCGTCCAGGAGAGGGAAGGCAATTCTGAACACGGAAAGGACCACGCCCTCCCTCTCCAGGCAGGGCCTGCCCCAGCCACAGCGTCCAGAGTGGGTCTCCCGTGCACCCTAGCAGGCTGCCTGGTGCTGTCACTTGTCACTTGACAATGGAGAAGGATGTTTCTCTATTTTCCAGCTCAGATGAGCTTTTGAAGATGCTGTCTGGCTGTGGTATAAATCCATTGAGAAAGCCCTGGAGGGAGCCCCTTGCAAAGCCCTAAATTGGACACTAAAAACAGATAAAAGCCAATGGTTTAAAGGCTTTGTGTGAGCTCCATTTGGGGGAAAGAATGAAAACAGGAATTTCGCTTGTCCTCTCTCACCAATACACTTCAGGCAGGTGGGGCCTGAGATTTTTAAATCCTTCATGTCCCCGTTGCACATATCTGAGTGGCCATAGAGCCAACGCTGGAGAGAGGGGTCCCAGAGCTAAGACAACCTCCAGAGCCTGCTCCCCTGAGCTCTCGGCCACCGCCACCCATAACCCCGCTGGCCAGACGCACGGCTCAGCACTTGAACAACCGATTGCAGGAATCCCAGCAACTAGCTGCCCAGGGCTGAGTCAGGTCCAGGCATGCAGCATTTCCCTAGGGTGAGCCGGTCAAGTCTGAACCTGCCACTTCTGCAACCCCAAGCCTTCGCTTCCCAGGGCCCAGTCAGACAAAGGCATGTCAAGCAACAAGGTGTTACAGCCTGCCTGGACACCGCCTGCTCGCACACTTCCAGCCTTCTGGGCTGCTACCCTGCAGCCAGTGGACCTGGAACGCAGCAAGGTGGGAAGGCCAAAATGAAAACTCCGGGTGGGTTTTGGCCCATCGCGTAATGCACAGTGCCGGCTTGAGGGACCGGGGCACGCGTCATCCTGAATCATGAAGTCATGAAAAGTGTGGCTCTTCGGGTCGAGAATATAGGCCGTCACTTTTGGAAAATATTCCCATGGAGGGCAGAGGGACAGTGCTAATCTAATTCTAATTCAGTCGTTCTTAATTTACATATTAGAATGCTCCCCAGGATGCATTTTAAAATCCCAACATCGGGGTCACACCCTAGACCCATGTAATCACAAGTTCCGGGGTAAGACACAGGTATCAACAGTTTCAAAGCTCCCAGATGGTTTCAAAGCATGGCTGAAGCAGGCCACCCCTGTTCTAATGGGCTAGACCTATTAATGACTTTATGGGGGGGGGGTCAGCGGCTTCTAATGGGCTAGACCTATTAATGACTGTATGGAGGGGGGTCAGCGGCTTCTGTGTTTCTCAAGACTCTTGTCTCTCCTGTCTTTACCCCCACCATTTAATTCAGACCTGACGTGGAGGGCGGGGGCTGGAGGGATGCCCAGTGATGAAGGTTAAGAGTGACACTGTTTCAGTGTGCCTGGGTGGCTCAATGGGTTAAAGCCTCTGCCTTCAGCTCAGGTTGTAGGGCTCTCTGCTTGGCAGGGAGCCTGCTTCCCCCTCTCTCTCTGCCTGCCTCTCTGCCTACTTCGGATCTCTGTCTGTCAAATAAATAGGTAAAATCTTTAAAAAAAGAATGCCACTGTTTCTTTCCCCCAGTTACGTTGAACTTGACCTCAATATAGTCTGCATGAGGATTTGCAGAATATGAAAACAGACCGCTGGGTCTGGGATCATGAACCAGATGACAGACATGGGAGGGATTTTGGAAATCATGTATGTCAACCATCCCTCCAGTTTTACAGGCAAGGACACCAAGGAGAGTGGGGATGTGGCCTCTTAGTGTCACTGAGCACTTGTCTGAGTCCTGGGCTCTATCCTTTATGCGGTAACACCAATCTTGGGGCTTCTGTCTCCATGGGGCTTCCAGTTCTGCTAAGTGAATGGTGGGGGCCTGGGACAGCAAAGCCTTTTGGCCTCTGGCAACCTCCCCATGAATACATCCCCCAAGACAGAGAGAAAAGGGGAGTTGGAAAGCACCAAGTTAAATGGACGTGTTCTTGAAACTCGGATTCTGGAATACCCACAGGCTCCTCCCCAGGACTTGGGGGCCGTGGTTTCTGCGTTGAGCCTCTATGTCCGTCTGCAGGTGGGTTTTCTCTGGAAGATTTCCATCCTCTAGGGATCCAGCACTTGGGGGCGGCAATGGCATTTTGTTTCTTTCTTTCTTTCAAGATTTTACTTATTTATTTGAGAGAAAGGCAGAAAGAGAGAGAGAGAGAGAGAGAGAGAGAGAGAGAGAGAGAAGGAGCAGGTGGGAGGGGCAGAGGGAGAGGGAGAAGCAGGCTCCCTGTGGAGCAGAGACCCTGACTCCAGGCTCCATTCCAGGACCTGCGAGATCACAACCTGAGCCAAAGACCAATGCTTAAGCAAATGAGCCACCCAGGCGCTCCTGCAATGGCATTTTCATGGTCCCAAGTGTTCTTGGCTTGTACAGATCCTTGGGTACTCGTGTGTCCATCACTGTATTTGACTTTCCCACTGGGGGCTGGGGGGCGACGGGCTGATTCAGTCCCCATTCTACGGAGAGTGAAGCCGATGCCCAGACACTGGGACGCATCATTAGCAGAGCAGGACTCGCTCCAAATCCCCTGCTCTTTTTCACAACCCCACAGTTGTTGCTGTTTTCATGTTTTAATGTCAACCTGAGCCAAGCATGATTAGGTAGGTAAGGTCTGACGGCAGTTTAAAAAAAAAAAAATTCTACAAAGCCAAAGAGAAATGGTTCAGGAATTACATTAACATTAATAATCGAGAGCTGACTGCCTGTATATTTAAACATTTCCAGACCTAGCTCTTACCCAAGGCTGGGAACAAGGGCAAGGGCCCCATCACATGCCCTTACACAAGGATGTGGTTGTGGCAGGGGGGGCTTCCTTTTTAACAGTCCAAGAGAGGGGCTGCGCTTCCCAGGTGGTAGTGGGGTTTCAGGGGGCAGGCTGCAGGCTGACTGAAGGCAGGAAAGCTTGTTTTTGAATTGTAGATTGCCTGGTGTGATTGGAAAGTCAGAAGTGTAGCCAGGCCCCCTGCAGACCTATTTATGTAGAACTGGTCTCCTCTTTGAGGCTGAATAAACATCAGAGACTGCCCAGCCTATTGTCAAAGCAGGTGCCAACTTCAAACCAAAGCTGAACATTTGGGGAGCGCTGGAACTCTGAACGCCCCCCACCCCCACCCCGGGTGTGCTCAGGATTTCCTTCTCCAGCTTCCCGTCTGCAACCAGCCACATGAAACTTTTAGCACCTGCCTCCTTCTCGGCTCCTGTTAAGTTCAGTCCCTTCTTTTCCTCCACCACTTCCGTTTCATCTCTAAATGATCTAATATTAATGTTCTCGTCATTACAACGTTCAGAGGAAAAGAACAGGTTTTGTCCACAGAGAGAGGGAGTTGAGAAATTAATATAATATTTGTTCAGGATTGATTTCAAGCTGTAATCCCTGCTGCCAGAGAGACCCATCTGTTTAAAACTATCAGACACTAATTACCCAGAGCTCAAACACAATAGCAGGATTGAGGAGCGATGTCCTGATACTCCCACACACACTTGCAATTTAGCATTGTTATTTATTAAGGGAAAAAAAAAATCTCTCCGTGAAGATGGATCCCCCATACACTTGACTGGCAGAGGTTCCCAGAGGACCGAGCACAGAAGGGAAGAAGCCTGTGGAATTTCTTGATCAAAGACCGCCCGGAATCACATTCATCAGGCTGAAAGGGCCAAATCCGTTCCACACTCTTGTCCTCTCACCTCTCCAACCCAGTCGGACTCCCCACAGAACCAAGTCTCTGGTGAGAGTTAATAAAGATACCTTCATCCTCTGGGTAAACCAGGGTTGAAACTGCTGATTCATCTTCGAACGTGTTCTTTCATCCTCCTGAGTAATCACGTGCCAAGTCCCACAAAGTCTGTTTCTACCACTTTCCTCACATGTGACCCTGCTTCTTCATTTTCAAGGCTAACACCCAAGTTCTTGGACAGCAGTCCAAGTCTCAGGTACCCAGCTCCTGTCTCTATCTCCTTCCAATTAATCTATGTTAGGCTCCTTTGTTACCTGAGTGGGAGAACAGTGGGGGGGGGGATGGGGAGGAGGGATAGGAGGAGGAGGAGGATGGAGAGGAGAGGAGAAGGGAGAAGATGGAGAGGAAGAGAAGGAGGACAGGGAAGGATGGGGAAGAGGAGGGGGAGAAAGGGGTAGAGGAAGAAGAGGACCAAGAGGAGGAGGAGGAGGGGGAGGACGGACAGGAGGCAAAGGAGGATAGGGAGGAGGAGGGGAAGAATGGAGAGGAGGAGCGGGTGAAGGGAGAGGAGCAGGAAGAGGACAAAGAGGAGGAGAACTAGGAGGAGGGGAGAGAGGGTAAGACGGATGGAGAAGGTGAAGGAGGAAGGAGAGGACAGGGAGGAGGAGAAGGACCCAGGAGGAGGAAGAAGAGGAGGAGAGACGCAGAAAATGGCAGTAACATAGCTAATTAAGTCATTCACCTGTTCAAAAACCCTCAGTGGCCCCCCTGGGCCACCAAATAATTGGATATTTAACACCCTCCAAGCTCTGGCCTCAAGGCATTTCCAGCTTTCCTTCTTCCTACTCTTTTCATTCTGTGAATATGTAATATGAAGTGGACCATTCTAGTCCCCAGATACGGGAGACGTTCTTGTGTCTTCCCCTCTGTTAAGTTCATTCTTACTCTATGAAAGGCCTGACCCTGCTCCCTATGCCCTTTCCTTCTCCAAGCCCTCCTGTATCCCACAGCCAGATCTCTCTCCTTTCTCCTCTGCGTCACGGTTGGGTTTTATTTGGGCCATGCTTTGCCTACAATTTGCCTAACATATGTATGTGTATCCCTATTAGACTGGTCCTAGTAGACTGAACCCCTTGAGCTGATGATCAATATTCACGGAACTCCCGTTCTGTACCGGCCCCTGAGCAAGGCACGGGGAAATAACCGTAAATGGAACGACTCCGTTCTCTTATGAAGAGTACAGTGTGCAGAGAAGGGCAGTAAGTCACCCACGGATGTCACACACCGCCACTGGGAGGAGCTCTGGGTCCTAACCAGGCGATGTAGCAGCTGGGGTTGGGGAGTGTCTCCAAGAAGAGGCAAGGTTTAACAAGGTAAGGATTATCAAGGCAAAGAGAGAAGAACCTTTTTGTTTCTGTTTTTTATCTGGAAGAAACAAGTTGTATCTGGCGTTTTCAGAGATCACCCACAGGCTCTAGTAAGCCGCTGGAAGCAGTGTAGAGTACTGGAAACCCAGGAGGGAGGCCAACACAGGAGCTCAGATGTGAGGTCATAATGACCTAAATTCAGCTGGGGAGGAGGGGTCGAATTGAAGAGATACTGAGGAAGAAGAATCACCAGAACTTCATTTCCAATTGGCTATTGGTGGAAGAAGAGGGCAAAAGTCCAGGTTTCCGGATTCTGGGTGGATGGCAGGGCCCGCAACCAGGAGATGCGATCTCGGGAGCCAGAACATACTGGAAGTGGGTCAGAAAAGGAGCCCCATTTTGGATATACCGAGTCTGACGTTCTGCGGATGTTTGGACACTTGAAGCACTTTCATAGGGTCTGCCTCTGAAACCCCTTTCTGGAAGCATAAATGACATATAATAAACCACACATACTCAAAACAGAGTTTGGTTAAGTTTTGACACAGACCTACACCCATGAAACCATCAGCACAATCAGTGAACATACCCACCACTCTAAAAGTTTCCTCGTGCCCGCTGTAACCCCTCCTTCCTCCCCCTCCCCACCTCTCCTCCCAGGCACCAATGATCTGTTTTCTGCCACTATAGGTTACTCTGTGTTTTCTTCTCTTTTCTTTTTTTTCCCTAAGATTTGATTTATTTATTTTTCAGAGAGAGAGACAGAGACAGAGAGAGCAGAAGCAGGGGGAGGAGCAGAGGCAGAGGGAGAAGAGGCTCTCCACTGAGCAACGAGCCCGGTGTGGGGCTCCATCATTCAGGACATGAGCTGAAGGCAGCTGCTTAACCGACTGAGCCACCCAGGCGCCGTCCAGCTGGAGTTGGACGTAAGTGAGAGCATACAGTACACACCGTACACACTCTTTCATTGTGTGGCTTCTTTCATTCAGCGTGATTATTTTGAGACTCTCCATGTTGTTCCGTGTTTCGTTAATTCATCCTTTTGTATCGATGAGTAGTATTCCACCGATCGGATATGCCACAACCTGTGTCTCTGTTCCCTTACCGATGGGCATTTGGATTGTTTCCAGTTTGGAACTATTACAAACGGAGCTGCCGTAAACATTCGTCTACAAATCCTTCGCCTGATGAAAAACTATTTCCCTTTCCTTTGAGCAAATACTAGGAGTGAAATGACGAGCCCATAGGCATGGCTGCTATCCTGCCATGTAATTCTGGCAAGAACCACCTGAGTTTATGTGGGCTCCGCCGACGAAGGGCAGTGTCTCCCGTAAGACTGCCGCCGCGTCAGGTGCCAGCCACAGGTTTGGGGATCCCCAGGCCACCTGTACTTCTGACCAACTGGCTGCAAATTCAGACATTCTCACAACTTCCTCAGCTTTCATCATTCACCAGCTGACCTCACAGAACTCTAGAAAGCATGATACTTACAAATTTATGACAAAGGATGCAAATTAGGACCAGCCAAATGAAGAGACATATTGGGGAGGGAGGGTCTGGGAGGGTCCAGAATGCAGAGCTTGCAGCCCCTTCCTGTCTGGAATCCAGACGCACTGCCCTCCTAGTACATGGATGTGTTCACCAACCAGGAGGCTTCACTGAGCACTAGCGCCCATCATTTTTATTGGGGTTTCATAGTGTAGAAAGGGATGATTGAGTCCTTGGCCATGTGACTGACTCAATCTTCAAACCTCTTCCTCTGTCTGGAGGACGTCCTTTCCAAGTCACACAGCTCCAAGCCCAGCCCTCTAGTGACAAGAGCCAACCCCCATCCTGAGTCATCTTTTTAGCATACACTCAGGTGTGGTCCCAGGGCCGGCTGCAAATAACAAATGTATCCCTTTCAAGGGTTTGTAAGCTCCCTCTCAGGAACCAAGAATAAAGATCCGTCGAATTCTTTGCATACAACAATGGTGTTCTATAGTCAATAAATCTTTGTTAAATGTATTAATGACTAAATTAATAAATGAAAACCTGCAAAAAATGAATGACCAAGAATACAAATGAAGACCATCTCCAACTAATTAAGCAAAATGTTGGCTTGCAGAGTGGAAAATAACTAAGAGTGTTCAAAGAACGAAATGCGGCAGGTATCCGACCACCCAGAGCCAGAATCAAGAACGGGGCCATCAGAAATCTGCCTCCCTCCATCTAGATCTCATTTCCATTTATCTATTCCAGCAGCAGAAAGGCTTTGTGTCCCCTTGTGACAGGGAAGACAGCCTTCAAATGCCCTGATTCATAGCCTTTTCCTTTGCTTTGGCAATCTCCTAACACTAAGTTTGAGGAAAGAACTCTAATGGGCCCTATTTGGGTCACGTACTCAATTTCTCGGTCTGATCACGGTCCCGAGAGAGGAGGTGACTGTCCAGGAGGAGGTCACTTTCCTATCCCCGTGGCCTGCTGTGGTGATTGACACACCAGTGAGAACTATGGGGACTGGTGGGTCCCCCAAGGGAGAGATTGCAAACAGATAAACATCAGATTCGTACTACGTGTTATGCCTATGTTTTAAAGCCCAGAAAGTGCTTTCACATATTATTTCACGTAATCCTCACCGCAGTTCGGTGAAGTAGGATTGCATTTCACAGATAAGGGCATGAGGTTTGGTGAGGTTTAAGTTCAACTGGAAAATCAAGCTGCCGTTCAGACCTACTTATTCTTCAGCCCCTTAGCACCGATGCCACAGGCGGGGGTTCGGGGGGGGGTGTTGACCACCAACCCTCCCAGGACACCTCCCATAACCTCAAGGGCTCCCTCTTGAACTCCTCAGTGATGAGCCTGCCAGATATGAAATGTGGAGGAAAGCAGAAGAACAAATGGGAAATGCTCACCTTGCAGCCTGAATTCTGCGATGTAGCTAAGGGCACTCTTTCTGACTCCTCTGACAAGGAAATCCTGGATTCTCTTTGGCAGTAGGCTCTGTTTTCACCTGGTGAAGGTGGTCCAGCAGGACCTTATGAGCTCTTTCCAGGAGCAGAGGCATTGAACTCACCAGGGTCTGTTCCAGCTCTAACCTTTGAAGCTGGGATGGAAACCAAGCTCATTTCTGGCTCTTGAACTGAAGAGAATAGAGAGAGAGCTGCATCGCTATTCCTTTGGGAAGCTGGCCCTGCCTCCACGGTCATCAGCAAACGGTGTAGTATGTCCACGTCAGGACCTATGACTCCCCTGGGAGACTATCAAATTAAGACCCTTCAATCGGAAGGCCTAATGCTATTGATTAAAGAGCAGACGCCAAAATCTGGATTCCCCTGGCCGTTGGCTGGACAGATTTACGTTCTCCCTGCCTCTAAATCTTGAACTAGTACACACCTGGCACCCCTAGGAACTTGGGACTCAGACAATAAGCATACAGAATCCTCTCCCCTCTTCCTGGAACATTTCTGCGTCAGTCTTAGTGAGGGGCTGTCTGTGTGGCCTGGTGTCCCGCGACCTTATGAACAGCAGCAAATGTCACATGCAAGGGACCCCACTCAACTCAAAGAATTCACACTATATTTCATAATCTCCCAGTCTTTGCAGCTTTGGTGCCCTTTGCATTGAGACAAACCCCATGGACAGCTATTGAAATTGACCTGCTGGTCCAAACAATGGAACATTCTTCTTGACTGCCAATCTAGCTCCCATGTTGAAGGCACAGTGTTTGTGGGATGTGTGTGATGCCTTCCCCGAGGCCCCAGGCACTGTCACTGTACCTGTGGCCCTTGGTACATACAAAGCACTTATCACACAGCCCTGTATCTATGTACATTTGTTTTCCCCAAGGTTGTAAGTGCCTTGGGAAGAAGGACCATGTTTTCTTATCTCACCAACACCCCCCCCCCCCGGCCCCCAACTGCTGCTTTGCCCTGTGATTGGCGGGGCTGGGAAATCAGGAAGGGTTCATTCAGTGAAGAATTCCATGAATGGATGAATAGGTTACTTGAGCAGATCAGGGACTCTCCTCACTTAGAAATCGCTGTGGCCACAGGTCATAGGTTGGAGAACATCGATCAGAATCTCAGCCTAGAGCAACTGCTTTGAGGGTCTCAGCATCCAATGACCAGTCGCCCAAGTCACCTGTGCTTTCTTCAAGGGGCTGTCTCAATTCCCACCACCCCTGGGGATTGCGTGTGATGAAACAGAAATGCTAACAGGAAAACTGCCATTTCTGGGGCCTGCACGGAAGACAGAGGTGAGATGGAGTGATGTGGATAGAAGTCACAAAGGAGGCAGGGATACCTGCCCTCAGAGCCTCACCTGCCAGACTCCTGGCCCTGGAGACCACAGCAGCAAGACAGAACACAGCCTTCCTGGTCACTGCTGGGGGTAACTCCCAGAGCTGCAGAGGGCAGGATTTAGGTCACACCAATTCCTTCACACAGCAAGACCCCAGAAGTGGGGAAGTGGGGAAAGACAGAGAATAGAATTTCCTTTTCGGGAGTTCTTGAAAAAAGCTGTTACTTCTCGCACACGGTCACCCTCCCCAACCCAGGCAGAGAGGCCAGGCCCCAGTCCTGCCTACAGGCAAGGGGAAGAGATTGGAATTGCCATCAGCACAGAGAGGGTTGTGGGAATAGCCTGGCATTCTGTCGCCAACATACCAGGCAGGCCACCTGGGACAGCATGGAGGGCTTCTCCAAGTCCCCATTCCAGGGCCAGCAGTGTTGGTAATTAGAAGGCACTCCTTCCTGACCTGAGCAGAAGCGAGTGTAACTGGAGAGGCCCAGTCTTACACAGAGGGAGGTGGGGGGGATGCTGCTGCTGGCTGTGATCCTTCCTCCCCTCACCGTGAGTGTGAGGCCCAGCCAGGTGCAGGAAGCAGCTGAATTAAAACAATGTCATGAGGGTGGGCAGGGGCGGGAGGGATGGTGGCGCTACAAGGAAATGCTCATTCCGACAAAAGGAAATCAAAGCCCCAATGATCCCACAGGGAGGAAAGGTGAGCAGGAGGGAAATGAAATGGAAAACAGCAACAAACTGGAAATCAGGCATGGGGTGGAGGGAGGGAATGTGGAGGCTGTCAAGGAGGGAGACAGCTCCCTAAAGGGCAGGGCCTTCTGGAGAGGACCTGAGACCCAGCAGGTCTGAATCGCATTTCCCTGGAGACCAGGGGAGCCCAGCATCTGCTGCTGCTGCCCAGAAGAGGTGGGCCGTGCTGAGACACCTCTGGGCCCAGCAGTCTTTCTGCCGCTCCCAGGGAAGTCAACTTAGCAGTTACCTCGAAAAGCTGGTGGAATCTATTGCAAATAGGGATCTCCTGGGAAGGAAAGGGCCTCCTGGGTACCCTTGAGAACATTCCTGATCTTGACTTCATTTCCACGAACGTGCTGGTAGCCAGGCACATCAGTACAGCTGCACAAAGAAGCCAGCATGCAGCATGGACCCCAGCAAGGTCTGCATCCAAACAGCCCCCTGGCCTTGGTGGGTCCCCTGGGGCTTGAGCATCCTTGCTAGAAGGTTTCCACAGTCACAGGGCTCCTCTCACAAGGCCTCCTTCCAGGGTCCTGGAGCCAGCTGTGGATGGCCCGGCTCCCCTTCCAATCTCCTATTCCCCCTAGCATGGCCTTCCAGATCCTTCCACGCCTGAGTCTCTGGCTCTTGTCTCCCACCATTGGGAAGGACCATCCTCCTGCATGTTGACCCTGCCTCCTCCAAAAGCCTTGGCATGGGGTCATTGGGCGCTTTCTTAATGGCGCTGGGTCACCTGTGCCTGTCCCTCGGTCTCTCCTATTTCTTCAAGGCTGCCTTAACCCGAGAGGCCCTAGCAGCCAGCTCGGTCTCTTCCTTCCATGATCCCCTCTCTCAGCCTGGCGTTCAGGCCAGAGTGAGCGCCCCACCAGCTGTGTCAGATTTGCAAGGCTGACTTGCTTTATGATGTCACCCTGATAAATCAACGTGCTGGTCTCAGGGTCTTTCCTGCGACCTGCGAAGTCGCCTGGAAAGAAAGAGTCTGAACTGAGATGGATTTCCAGTGTTCATTTCCAATCAAAAGGACTTAAAACTCTGTGTGAGAAGAGCGGTTTAAGGAGGTAGGGCTGTTCTCCTGGAGGAGCTTTATGTGCTGGCACCGTCCAGCGTGAGCCAGGCTGTCACGGAACCATCCTTATGCTTCAGAACCAGAGCCGGGTTGGGGTTGAGGGGGGTGGTACCAACTCAGCGTGGACCGACTTCAGCTCAATGGTTGGAAAAGCCACAGAACGTTCCGGGCAGCCCTGAGCTCCCTATTGCCGGAAGGTTACAAGTGCAGTGATGACCAACTTATAGAGAAGGTATAAGCCTGGAATGGAGCGAAGGGGAGGCAGCTGGCAGGGAGGGAGAGGAAAAGGGCCCAGGTGACTTTCAAAGTCTTTGCAGCCCTGGACAGTCTGACCATTACTATAGGACAATGGCTTCAAACAGCAAAGGACTTCAAAGGCCTTTGGTGCATGGTCCTAATCATGTATCATAAAGTCTGGAGGGCTCTCCAGAGGTCATCTTCTACCACTTCCCTGTCCTAGGTGGCCCCATCTGGCAGTGAGTGGATCGCGGGCACAGGTGGGATTTCTGTGGGGCTGCAGCAGGTGGTGGTAGGGCTCCGTGGTGGCAGGTGGAGAGGAGGCAAGCTCTGGGCCGGCACCGAGCTGGGAAAAACCTTGCTGAGGGCCCCTCCCTCCACCGTGAATGGGTAACAGCATGCAGATGTCTGTCCTCTCCAGGCTGGAGGGAGCTCAGCTCAGCCGGCAGCCGCGAAACAAGTGTCTCTCCATTGTGGAGCTGCCTTGCCAGCTGCTGACAAAGGCGGAGTTTGCAGACAGATTGAACGTACAGAGGGATAAAAGTCGCTGAGAGACAAATAGGCACACTCAGAATTTCCTGAGCTTCAGCTGTTTGGAAGCTCCTGTCATGAACGCACCTCCAGCAAAGAGAAAGGAGATGAGCGGGAAGTGGCAGCTGCAGACAGAGGCTGGGGAGGTTTCCCCAGCACTGGGACTCCTCTGGAACTCTCTTCCTTCATCATGGAAGCTTCCTTTCCAAGTAATTGGGGAGTGGTGTGACTCATGACTGCAGTGTCTTTACTCCTAAAGGAGCAGGACGCTGGTGGCCTTGCTGCAGGCTGGCTCTCGATGGCGATTTTCCCAGAGCCCTCAGGGGGGCTAGCTTGTGCTGGCTAATGGGGACTAGTGCTCCTTGGGGGACCAACCCTCCGAGCCTTGGAAGCATCTCATGATCTTTCCCCTTTCTGTACAGGTGGTTGGCGTCCTGTGGGCCCAACCACAGGATCTCAGAGCAGGTCCTGGGCCAAATTGTCTTTCCGATAATAGGACAAGGAGATGAAATGGGCTGAGGTCCCACTGCAGGCGTCTGTGCTGTTGGCTAACTCCTGCCGCCTGATCCTTCAGACCCTGCTCTGCTGTCTGCTGTATCATCTTGGCCTGCGCCCCACGCCTGGCTGAGATATGGCTGCTCTGTCCTCATGGCCCGGCTTGCCTCTCCCTCTGCCGAGCACAGCACATGGTCTGTCCCTGTTTCCTGTTCTGCCTCACCCAGGAGACTCAGGGATCCTCGAGGGGCCTCTGCGGGGTCTGTCCAATGGAGTGAGTCTTCACCCAAGATTATAAATGGCTCAAGAGCAGAGCAGGGCGGGGACGAGGGTGAACAAGTGAGGCGCCCACTCTGGGACTCCCCTAAGCCAGGTAGGCATCGGAGAGTGCCTGCTTCCCTGTAACACCTTAGCTCTTGGCCCTGGGGCCCAGAAAAGGAACGCAGATTCATTAAGAACCAGTCCCATGCAGGCACTTTGGAAAACAGTGTGGAGATTCCTAAAAAAAATTAAAACTAGAGCTAACCTATGACCCTGCAATTGCACTACTGTGTATTTACCTCAAAGATATAGATGTAGTGAAAAGAAAGGCCATATACAACCCGATGTTCATAGCAGCAATGTCCACAACAGCCAAACTGTGGAAAGGGTCAAGTTGCCCATCAAGAGACAAATGGATAAAGAAGATGTGGTCCATATATACAATGGAATATGACGCAGCCTTCAGAAAGGATGGATACCCAGCTTTTGCATTAACATGGTTGGGACTGGATAGGATTATGCTGGATGAAATAAGCAGAGAAAGCCAATTATCATATAGTTTCACTTACTTGTGTAACATAAGGAATAGCATGGAGGACATTAGGAGAAGGAAGGGAAAAATGAAGGAGGGGGGAATCGGAGGGAGAGACAAACCATGAGAGACCATGGACTCCGAGAAACAAACTGAAGGTTTTAGAAAGGAGGGGGCTGGGGGGGATGGGCTGGCCTGGTGATGGATATTAAGGAGGGCACAGGATACATGGAGCACTGGGGGTTATACGCGAACAATGAATCATGGAACACCACATCAAAAACTAATGACGTACTGTATGGTGACTAACATAACACAGTAAAAAATAAAAGAATGAATGAATTTAAAAAAAAACAACTGGGGTGCCTGGGTGGCTCAGTGGGTTCAAGCCTCTGCCTTCGGCTCAGGTCATGATCCCAGGGTCCTGGGATCGAGCCATACATCGGGCTCTCTGCTCAGCAGGGAGCCTGCTTCCCTTCCTCTCTCTGCCTGCCTCTCTGCCTGCTTGTGATCTCTGTCTGTCAAATAAATAAATAAAATCTCTAAAAAAAAAAAAAAAGAGAGAACCGACCCCGCAAAGACAATATGTTATTTCACGTACTCCTCAGAGCAGCCTTCGAAGATCAGCGTCACCCCCTCCTAGGAAGCACGAGGCAGTGGAGGCTGGGCACTGCCCTGGACCTTGCTGCTGGTCCCAGAGCTCTGAGATAAGCAGAGCCTGAACCCCAAGTTTTCCAAATGCCGAGGTCGTGCTCTTCGTAAGATCCCCACTGCCTCCAGCACCCACGCACAGCTGCTGCCCCAGGTCACATCAGAGCAACTTTGAAGGGGAGTCTCTGGGGCTTTCAAGGTCCTGGCTAACCCTGAGGGGACAGAGGCCTACCACTCCAGACTCAATGGGAGTGAGTGTCCCTCTGGCCAGTGCCCCCCAATCCTGACTCGGTAGTTCCAGCCAGTGACCCTTTGCAGGGGAGGCTCCATCCACAGCACCTCGCGGCTCCTCACTGCCTCTGAGCAATCAGTCCTTGCTTGGGTCTGCCCTCATCTGCAAGCCGTGTAATGCGCAGTCTCCCCTCGCACCCAGGACCCTGGGGAGACCCTCTGTGGGTGCTCCCTGCCCTGTGCCGTCCAGGCTGCCCACTGTCATAGGCTGAAGGAGTGGCCCCAGAGGGGCCTGGCACTACGAGGACCCTGTCCAGACTCAGAGAGCTGAGCCTCAGGCATTCAGGAAGGTCCATAAGGAGCACTACTGGGCCTGGAGGGTTCTGCAGCCTTGCCCCACTGCTCCAGCCCCTGCCGTGCTCCCTTTCCAGCAGGGATAGCCAAGGAGAAGTGGGAGCAGACAAGATGCAACAAGGAGACCACTGAAGGGGCACAGGGTACAGAGCCCACGGCCATCAGCACACCAGCTGTCCTCCAGGTTTCCAGAGAGAAGAAAGCATCCAGGGCTCAGGACGGATTCCCGGAGGTGAGATCAGCAGGTGGCCCTACTTAGAGCCAGACCCTCTCCCCTGATGGAGAGACCAGAGCCCCACCCAGGAAAGAGGACTCAGGAAAGGATTCTCTGACCCCCTCCAACCACCACTACCCTCACGACCTCTCACCTGCCTGAAATCCTGGGGTACCAGTCCTCCATGGACCTCCCTGCCCCTCTCCCTGCCCAAGCTACAGAGCCTCGCATATTCACCTGCCCAGGCATCTTGGTGAGAAGCCCCAAGGGGCTGTGAAGGGGCTTCGGGAAGTGACTCAGGCCGGATCGCATCTGCGGGCGGGCACTGGAGTCAGCAGGGAAGCTCAGTACACTCAGAGACCCCAGGCCCCTGCCAGAGCTGAGTTGGGATTGGGGGGCACTGGCTGGAGTGACCACCTGTCCACACCCCTGCACTGAGTTGAGAACCAGCTCCTCAGGCTGGCTTTCCTGGGAATCCATGGTCCAGGCCAGCCTTCTCCCACCTTGTCTGTCCCCAGGCCTGAAGGGCTCTCTGTTGCCCCTCCAAGCCACCCCCTATTTCCCCACCTTCCACCCTCTTCTTCTGGACACCTGAGACACCTGTGCTCACCTCCCCTTGGTTCTGTTCTGCATCTGCCAATATCTGACTGATCTCGAAAATCTATATCAAATGCCAGCCACCTTCCCCTTCTCCTGTGCCCTAAACCTTCGACCTCCCAGAGCCCTGTGCCTGGTGTTCGCCATGGCATTTGCAGCAGTCCCCTCCACCCTGCCCCCAGACACCCCAAACTGATCTCTAAGTTCCTTAAGGGCAGAGAGTACCCCCATCCTCACTACTGAGCTTCCCCTCTGCCCACCTGAACCTTTCTACTCCCACAGCACCTTCAACACCACAAGCTCTTCCTTTAGCTGACCTTTGTGGACAGGAAGTTCTGCCTTGCGTCTAGCCTAATTCTGCCCTGCTTGTGGTTCATTTCCATTCCTCAGCGGAAATGGAAAGCAGTGGATTATCTTCCCTAAATAATAACCCTTCTTAGGTTTTAAGACTATTATTAAATCACCTTTGAGCCACTTTCCTTCTCCAGGCTAAGTAATTCCACTTCTTTCATGTTCTTTCGGAGAGCTACCCCTGCCCTGTAATTAGCTTGGCAATACTTCTGAATTTGCTCCAGCTTCTCCACACCTGGAACGAAGGCGGCGCTGGAGAGAGTAACAGAAAGAGCTGAACTGAGGGCCTACTACGTGCCGGGGACCACCTCCCCCCTCCGCCGCCCCCCAACACACACTAAATTGAATCTTCCTAGCAACTAATAAGGTAACTGCTCCTCACCCCATTCCACAGAGCAGCAGCCCTGGCCTCTCCCCACACGATGCCGGAAGCAAAGCCACACTCTCAACTGGAACAATCAAAAGTGCCTCTAGAGGGGCACCTGGGTGATTCCATTGGTTAAGCCTCTGCTTTCAGCTCAGGTCATGATCCCAGTCTCATGTCGGGCTCCCTGCTGAGCCCTCCCTCTCCCCTTACTCATGCTCTCTCTCGATCTCGATCTCTCTCAAATAAATAAGTAAAATCTTTTAAAAATGCCTCTAGACATTACCAACTGTCCTTAGGGGGGACAAAAATCACCCCGTTTTGAAAACTGCTGTGTTGAGGGACTTCTCAAAGATCACTCAACTCCTAAGTAACAGTAAACTCAGCTCTGTCAACTTCAAAGACTTTTCTTTCTTTCTACTACCTCTTTACAACCTCCTAAAACGGAGTCTCACCTGGAAAAATTATAGGCGAATATCATTATGTTTTCTGTTTTATCACTCCCTCCCCTAACATTCAGTCCTCTCTCTGCATCTCTGCGATCAACTAATAGATTACTCTGCTCCAGGCCTAACTAACCCCACACTCTCCAAGTTTATCCATCCTCAATTTGAAAACATTAGCTTGGGTCCACTGTGACCACAGGAACGGTATTAATGTTCAATCAGTTTCTTTGTATCATTCATTTCAGTCCGGCTGCAGGCACCTGAAGGCAAACAGCAAGCTCCTCCCCCTCCTCCAAGAGCAAAGGTCTAACCTGGGAACTGGTAGTACCAGGGAGCAGTTCCAACACTCTGCAGGGAAAGGCACACACCATTCCTGCACCACCCGTAAGCAGGCATTTGGAAAGTAGGAACACCAAGTCCACTGAGCAGTTGCTTAGACTGAAGATGCCAACAGCCCATTTAAGGAATCCACTGAGAGCAGCACTGGCACAGTGAGGACCCTGTCATCAACGAAGGCAGACGAATATTGAGGACTGCGAATGGTGACGGGGACAGACGCTCTGATGGGAGGCAGCGTCACAGAAGCAGGTGTCTGCACGCTGTGCTTTGCCATATCCGTGCTCCAGACCCACCCGGGGGCCCCACGCTCTGCTCTGAAGCAGGTTCCCCTCTCCTGGTTTTACCTCGTCTCTTCCAGGTGCCAAAGGTGGGGGGGAAATGCCAGGCTTGTACACGGCGAACTTTCCCCTCGTCCTCCTGGGCACTCACGGGAAGCCACGCCGAGCCTTACGGCAGCTCCTTCTTTTCCCTCCATCTGTCAAAATCAGACTTCTGGTCCAAGACCCATTTCAGCACTGCCCTCCAGCCCTTGTGTTTCAACCCCGCCAAACCAGTCCACCGGTCTCACCCGAACATACAATTTCCCTTGAACGTTCCTTTTCTCATCCATTCTCTCGACAGAGAACTTCTGAGAATCCTCTCCATCCAGACACCTTCTAGGCACTAGGGATACAGCAGCTTACAAAAGGGACAAACATCCCTGCCCTCATTCTTGGGGGAAGGGCAGACATTCTGGAGTTTTTATTTCTACCTGGGTGCTTTGGTCTCATCCACACCACCCGAAACCTTAAAAACCCAACCCTTCCTTCAGCCATAGGTCTGACCTCACCTCCTCCATGAAGCCCTCCTCTGCATCCCAGGCAATGTCACTCCTCATTCGGGACTTCTATTGCCTTTCCTGCATAAGCCATGCTCACAGTGTCTATATGTAGGCGTCACACATTGCCTTTCATTATCTGTGTGTGTTTTGCCTCCCAACTATAATGTAAGTTCCCCGGAGGGCAGAAACAGGTCTGTTTTACCTCTGTAGAGTAGCCTACAGAGGGAAATGGCATATTAGAAAAACAATAATAACTAGATTGATGCATGCTTACAAAGGACCGACTGCTGTCGTGAGTACTTAGTATCAGCTCATTTGATCCTGATAACAGGCCGACAGGGGTGAGGGGGAGGGGCTCGCGCAGGGATGGGAACAGAGGTGGAGGCGGCCGTGGCGGCAGGAGGGAGAACACTGTGCGCCAGGAGGAGCAGAGCAGGTGGTGGCAGAGCATGGGCTTCGGAGCAGGACACGGACTGAAGTCCTGGCTCCATCACTTCCCAGCTGGGTGACCTTGGACAGGTGACTTCCCTTGCCTTGGCTCCTGCGTCCTTTCCAACGACGGGATAACGACAGCATCCACGTCACAGAAGTGCCTGACAGTGACATGAACTAGTGCAGATGGCACACCCCAAGCACAGCGCCTGACACCCCGGAAACACGCAACGCAGGTGCCTGCTATTATTATTGTCCTTGTCGTTGTCATTCCCCCCTTCCGAGAATTGCTCACACCTGCTTCCTGTCCCATGGCTGTGCCAGCTCCCTGTCCCTGCTCCACACGCACACGCACACACACACACCCCTCCTTCCCATATCCTCAATCGAGCAGAGGAATCCTCGAGTGCAGTACACTGAGAAGAGACCTCCAACAAATGAGCCTTGAAACAAACAAATCCCAGATGTCACGTCTCATTTTTACTAGCCCTGGCCCCTGGGGCTGGGGGGGGAGGGGGCGGGGGGGGGAGCTCTGCCTGGGCATTGCCAGGGCATCGAGGACTCCCAAATACAAGAAGGCAAGGGGACAGCCCAGGAATGCAGCTGCCAGTGAGGTACCACCGCCTCTTCCTCAGCCACTACGGACATGTGGACGTCGGCTGAGTGCTTTCACTCAGAAGGTTCGTGCTGCGGCAAACAAACGCCAGCGGGCTCCAGATGTGGGCATAAAACAATCTCCTGGGGAAAAGAGCTCTATTTAGGTTGGCCACTAGTGCTAAGGCCTCGGTCACCCATTGTCTCTTTGGGTCACGTGGCTCCACAGCCCATATCCTTCCATCACTCCATGTTTTGCGGGGTACCAGGAGAGCTGAACCCTCCACATGGCTCGTACTGTGTGGCAGCCTCCTTCTCCCTGGCTTTCACCTATGCGTCCTTCCATTTCTGCCTGCAGCAGCGAAGCATCAATTACACACTCCAATTATGTGATTATACATATTTTCACTAATTAATAATAATTCTTGCTACTCATCCTGCCAACTCCTGTTGGAGGACCTCAGAGGCCATTCGAGAGGAGAACTTGAAGCTTTGACACCAAGGAGGGAATGAGCAAGGCCTGTAAAGCTTCTGGGATGAAAGGGAAACTGAGTCACCATGAGGCACCTCCTCCAAGTCTGTGAGAGGGGTGACCGCTGATTCTAAGACTTGGTTGTATCTGGGTAGATGGTTTACCCCAACCTATGGGACTGCTGGACAGTGCTGCTGCCTTGTACTGCAGGAAGAAGAAAGTAGTTTGGCCCAGGGGTAGTACTTTGTGGGTGTCACACTGGCTAACATTCAGGTTAAAAGCTTCTCCTATTTACACGAATCTGGATTTTTTTGGTTACATAGCATACAGTGACCTCCCCTCCAGAGATGTATTAAAAACACACCGTAAAGGAAAGTTACTTCATGATCTGGACAACAGCTTTGCTATATCTCCCAGGATCATATTTCAGATCAAGATAGTCCTGGGAGGTCACCTGGTCCAATCTCCTCGTTCTTCACAGCAGAAGCCTGAAGTCCAAGTATACCTCAACATCAGGTCCACTGTCAAATTTAATTATCAACGCAACACTGTGAGGTAAATTTTACTATCCCCAGATTATGGAGGGGTCTTAGCTGGGGTCTTAGGACTGGCCCAAGGTCACACTGCTTCTAAGTGACAGAGCCATGACGGAAGCCAGGTTCCGGTACATTCCAAAACCAATGACTTTTTCACTGTGTCATGTTGATAACACAGCCAATTAGTGGCAAAGACTCCAGCACTTTAACGCATATGACAAATCCATGAGCTCTTGGAATAGAAGATAAGCCAAGCTGACAAAGAGAACAAGACATTCCATCCTTAAGCGGAGTCTTCCTGAAGCCAAATTTCATTTTGATTGGTACAGTCAGACAGCAGTCCCAGTCATTGAAATGAAAATCAATCAAATCAGTTTGCAGACTGAACAGACTGATCGGTATAAGGAATCCGATGAGTTCAGGTCCTACAGTTCATCCAGGCTGAGTTAAAGCTTTGAGCGATGTGGGGATTAGATCCGCATGCCCCGCAGTGACAAGCACACAGAACTGAGTTCCATCACCAGCGTGCTGTGTGGCCCAGCTGCCTGGGGAGGGGCCCAACAGGGAGAGCGGGACATGTTGGTCCCTCAGCCGGGCCCCAACTACAGTGGGGAAACCAAGGGTCAGGATCTTGTTCCTGGTGACTGCGGCCAAGGGCAGACTTGGCTTCAGTGGGCTTGAAGACTCAGAAATTATCCCCAGGAACAAGAAAACCCAGGAATAAAAGGAGGTGAAACTCTGGGTCAGCCACTCCTCCCATCAACCCTCCACCCCTCCACCCTGCAGAGGAGAGCAGAGCCCAACAGAGAAGCAGCCAACAGCCAAGCACTGAACGGGTCTGAGACCCCTGCCCCTGCCTCAGCTGCTTGGTTCTGGGAAGACAGCAAAACCCCAGCTCCAGCATTCCAGCTCCAGATGGGAGCTCGTCTCCCTCTCACGCCTACATCTTTTTATCACTCCCTTTCATAGAACTGATTCACTGTACCATGAATGAATGTTCTGTATGATCTTCTATGGCCTCTCCTGGAGGTTGAGAGAGTTGGTATCAGGGTGCTATTATGTACAAAAAGATAAATGATGGCTAATAAGTACGTGACAAGATGGTCACCATCCTTAGTCATCAGGGAAAGGCAAATTAAAAGCACAATTAGATACCACTACAGACCCATTAGAATGACTGAAATCTAAAAGAATGAAATGCCGAGCGTTGCAAGGATATGGGACACCACCCAGCCCCATGAAGTGGGCTCTCATCCATTGCTGGTGGGAGTGGGAAATGGGAAAACCCCCATGTTGGGAAAATAGACCGCTTCTTAAAAAGGTAAGAACACAGTTACCCATACACTAGACCCAACACACACTAAACCCAACATCTGCTAGATCCAACCATGCCGTTTCTAGATATTTACCCAAGAGAAACACACGTCTACACAGAGACCCATACGTGTACATTCACAGCAGACTGATCTGTAATATCAAAAACTAGAAACAATCTAAATATCCATCAACAGGTGAAGAGAGAAACAAACCGTACTTGTAGCTACACCATCATTGGAATATTGCTCAGGGAAAAGGAAAGGAACTGCTCGCACGTGCAACACAACGGTTGCATCTCAAAAAAATTATACTGAGTGAAATAAGGCAGATGAAAGAGGACACGGTATATGCTCCCATTTATATGAAATTCTAGAAGAGAAAAATCTCAGCTAGTGTGACAAGAAAGCAAATCAGTGATTGCCTGGGACTGCAGGTTGTAGGTGACTGGACAGGAAGGAGCGCAGGGGACCTCTGGGGTAGTGGAAATATTCATGTCGTGACCGGGGTGGTGCTTACACAAGGGGATGCCGCTGTCAGAACTCACGGAGGTATACATGCTCAAAACAGGCCCATAAATTCTACCGCAATAAAGCTGCAGAAAGGCCATTACAAGATTATCATGAACAACTTAAGTTTGGATTTAATTAACCCCTTTAAGTTAATAATATTTAAATCTAACCCAAACTTAGAATAAAAAGAACAAATGTCAAATAAATGTTCAAAGAAGAACACATACACATACACAAACACACACACACACATAGACACACACAGATGCCATTTTTGTTGGGCTCTGTCCTAGGGACCCAGGGATACCTGCAAGCTGTCCCTAGGGAGATTCCTTAAAGACATGGAATATAATATAAACAAAAGAGGAAACCAAGACAAAGAAATAAGTTTTTTACCAGCCACAGTGTTGCTTGCCCCCAAACCCCACAGTGGAACCCCAATGAGCTCGCCTGGGCTGTGTCAAAGTGTCCATTTGCTAGGCCTGTTGGCCTTGAAGAGCATAAAACCATGTGAGCCCCACCCAGCTCCTGCTCCCGCTCCCAGCGTCCAGACCCAGGTCCTTGAATCCGCTCGGCTCCTATAAGCCATGGCCCGCAGCACCAGAAGAGACGGAGCCAGAAATGGGCATTCACTCAGGTTTCTTTCATCGCCTAGAGCATCACCCACCAGCAGCAGCCTACTCTGTGACCACCACATCCTTACTCTAAAACAGGGTTCACCAATCCAAGTCCAACAGGGGCCCACGAGTAAGGTAAAGGAGTGGGCAGAGCGGGAATATTGTGAGACAAAAGGGAGTGGCAGAGACTGCAGCGGACCCAGCAATACCCAAGTCCTATGTGAACGGAGCCCCTTTCTGCAGAGCCAGCCCATCACTCGCAAGCGGGAAGCAGGACTGGTGTTGTTAGGCCTCCTGATTTCTCAAGAGAAGCCAAAAATTCACCCTTTCACGTGAACTGTCTCCATTTTAAATATTGGCGACCAGTTTGAAAAATTTTAAACGTGGTATGAGCCAAACAAAATACACACTGAGACCAAAGCAGCGAAGAGCCCACCAGGTTGTGATAGTGCTCTAGGGGCTATCATGGTAGTGTCCAGGACTGTATTCAGCACTGAAAAGATGGTACTTAACCTCCCAGGTAAGGCATAAATCCTCTAGTCAACATTTCCAGCAAGTTATTTTCCAACTCATTCTTAAAACCTCCAGTGATGGACAGATCGGCCATTCCGTCATGGGATAGGTCACTCTACCCCCTCCAGCTGGCTCCGATTCTTCCTCCAGGACTGAGTCAAGATGCCACCTACTCCAAGGAGCTTTCCCTGATCCCCACACCTAGACTGGATATTCCTCATGCTTGCTCCCATGGCTCCCTAGACCTCCCCATTTTAATACTTTCCATACTGCATTAACTGGCTGCCTGGCACATAGGTGCAGAGCTCCTGGACGGTGCGTGTTGGGGGAGAGGGCGTATATCCAGTGATTAATGCACACAGTACGTATACCAGCTAGCCTTTTCTGATTGCATGTGATAAAAATTATCAGACTACTTAAGTAAAAAGGAAACGTATTCTCCAGATAAGCAGTCAGGAAGGCATAAGGCTGGACTCAGGCATGACTGAATCAGGGGTTCATACAATGTCTGGGTCCACTTCCAGCTCTGCTCTCCTCTGCACACCGACCTCCAGGTGGGAGCAAGATGGGGGCCCCAGGGGGGTGATGCGAAGTGTACATCTGCATCATTATTACCCCCATTGCATGGATAAGGAAATGGAGACACGAGGTATTAAGGAACTTGCTCCAATCACACAGTGAGGAAAAAGACAAAAGAAACAATCTGCCCCCAGAACCTGCACATTTGACCCAATGTACTCCTGCCCTTCAAGGTGTGTCTTTTCCTTGGATACTTCCGATGTGGCCTTCTAGGGGCAGGCAACTTTTGTCTAAGTGATGCAGGTAACATCCTCTCCCTGCCCGCTACAACATCAACAGTAAATAATAGAACAAACTAAATTCTGATAAGCAAGAGAATGGGAAATGCCAACACAGAGGGTATGAACCCATAACACAACCCACTCTCAGGACCTGGTGGACAGCAAGATTCTTGGCCCTTTGGTGTGTTTTCTGGCAAGTTCCCTTGCCCACTCCTTCCATGGCCATGTTTGAGTGGACCCTGGGGGGGAGGATGCAGCTTCTAGAGTAGCTCTCTACTTAATGAGGCAGTAGGGACCCGAGGACGGCCCTAGATCATGGCAACTTTCACAGATTATTCGATAGATTGGGTGTTTCTCTTATTCTAGAATAATTCCCTTGGGTCTTTAGTAGACGGTTGGTGTTTGCTTCGGGTCTGGCCCATGGGTTCCTACCTGAAGCCAGAACGCTTGCTGAGGCACAGTCCTCGTTGGTGCAGCCTGGCGGGTGCTCTGCCCATCCTCCTACTCAACAGGTTCCCAGCCTCCATCCTGGAGTCGTTGCAAACAATGACCTTGGGGTAAGAGGGGATTATTTAGCTCCTTGACCCCTACTGCATCCCTTTCAGGGAGCAGGGGCTTGTCACAGGAGGTGACTGGGAAGCGCCTAGGGGACAAGTGTGTTCCCAGGTCCCAGTTTGATTTCCGCAGTTTCCCACTTTCCTGCCCTTACTCATACTCACTGTAAGTTGGGAAAGATAATTCAGCTTTCCAACCTGCAGGCCTCCAGATTTCTCAGCTCTCAGCTGTTTTGGATTTCAGGTCACAGGCAGTGACTGGCTCTCTTAGTCAAGCCTCATGGAAAAGCCCTCTGCTTTCAAGCAAGCCAGTTTCAACCCAAGCTTCGTCACTTCCCAATCGGGCCTTCCTGGAGGTCACTTCTGTGGGACGAGGCCCCAGTCTTTCCGCCCGGGGTACCCCGTCCTCACTGCCCTGTGCCCTACCTCCACGCGGAGTGGTCTGTCACGTGCACGTCCCCACTCCTGGAACTCACATCTGTACCAGTTTGGTTTCAAAGTAACAAAAGCGCGGGAAAATGCGCTGGCTCGTCCATCTGAAAATCCGGTGTTGGGCTCCAGGCACAACGGATCGAGCACCTCAGACAACGTCCTTAGGACACAGTCTCTGTTTCGGAGGGTTTTTTCTTCACGTTCCCTGTGGTTAGCAACAGGTCGCCCATAGCTCTAAATCTGCGTCCTCACCGATTAATGTCCAACAGGTTCAAGTTAGAGCTTTTCTTCTGCAGTAATCAAACCACCCACCCCGCCTCCCCCAGGCCTCGCTCAGAGAACCAGACTAGCCATGGATGCGTCCCACAACCATCCCACCGCCCTGGAGAGGCAGTCTTCCCTCTGATTGGCCAGGCCTGGTCACGTGCCCGCCTCCAGAGGCGGAGTCAACACTACAGGACCCAAAGGGATGGAGGTAAAAGGGGATTTCTTTTTTTTTTTTTTTAAGATTTTATTTATTTATTTGAGAGAGAGATCACAAGTAAGCAGAGAGGCAGGCAGAGAGAGAGGAGGAAGCAGACTCCCTGCTGAGCAGAGAGCCCGATGCGGGTCTCCATCCCAGGACCCTGGATCATGACCTGAGCTGAAGGCAGAGGCTTTAACCCACTGAGCCACCAAGGCATCCCAAAAAGATATTTCTTTACAGAGAAGCTGGGGTGCCCCTGCCGCCTGCAGGGCCAGCGGAGGCCTGGTGACCAAAACAGCAGGAGTCTGTACAACTGACATTCTCCTCTGAATGAACACACATGGAGACTCACCGTCTGAACAGGAATGGGAAAGCTGCTGGAAATAAATGATCTCTGTTTTTTCTTCCTTACTCAAGGAAGTCTGAGCCGGCAGACGCGGTGTGTCCTGAGAACACGTTCACATTAATGGTGAATTCCCGATGAGCAGAAAGGGCAGATTCTGTCTGGATTATCCAGGCGGTATGTTTAACCTCAGCCGGGGTCCTCTGGCGCCGCAGGACTCCAAGCAGAACCCACGAGGCCAAATTAAATGACTTTGAAGTTCCCTTCATTCAACAAGGCCTTGCCCCATTGCTCCAAAGTGAACTGTATCCCCCCGAATTCACGTGAGGGAGCCCCAGCCCCCAGGGTGACGATATTTGGACGTAGGACCTTTATGAAAGTAATTAGGGTGCAAGAAGTCATAAGGATAGGGCCATGGTGCACTAGGATTCATGTCCTCATAAGAAGAGGAGAGACCTTCTCTCTCTCTCTCTTTCTCACACACACACACACACACACACACACCCCAAAGAAAGGCCACGTGAGCTCAGAACAAGGAGACCATCTGCAGGCCACAGATTGGCTGTCACCAGGAAGGGAACCGTCCCTCAGACTCCCCCGCCTCCAGAACCGTGAGAAATAACACCCATTGTTCAAGCCACCCAGTCTGTGGTATTTTGTCATGGTGGCCAGAGCTGACCAGACACACATTTCCCAAGCACCACACAGTGTGTACTCTGGGGGATGGACGCTCATTTTAATGTCTGCCCAAGCAAAACAGACCTGGGAAAACAAATCCACTTTTGGCAGGAGGAGGCGGGGTGGGGCTGGGCTGGGCGGTCGTAAGAATCCTCCGGAGCCAGACCCGAGTAGTCAGATGTTCCCCGGGTGTGCACATGAGCACGTACCTCCCGTGTGGTGTGGGGTTGCCTGCCTTGCTGGCTCCAGCCCCTGGCATGGATACTGAGGACCTGACCGTCCTGGCAGGCCCGGACTGTCCAACCCGATCTAAACAAGGAAGCGTGTGGTCTCACCGTTGCTTCCAAATGGGCTTTGGGGCTGTGCTGAGCTGGGCTCCTGAGAAAAGGAAACACGTGCAAGGTGTTTATGAGAGGGACGCTCCCCGGAGAAGCCTATCAGGAGATGCGGCCTTTAGTTAGCACCGGGAAGAGAAGAAACCGGGAAAAGGTGTGATTTCAAGCAAAGCCCCAACCTCAGCCTGATTCCATTGAAAGCTCTGGAATGGAAATGACACTGCGGAGTTTTTTTGCCCCCAAGTTCAGACAAAGGGACTGGGCTTTTGTGCCACTGCCTTGGAGGTGAAGGGTGAGTTCCCTTCCCAGGCATGTCCAGGTGAGGGGCTTCCTGGAGCCCCCAGAACTAACCTGTGGAGGAGACTGCCCATGCAAGCTCTGAATGGTGGGGCACACAGCAGGGGTGTGGGTATGCAGAAGCATGAGAGGGCCACGAGGGGACTAGGCAGGGCACCGGCCGTGGCCACCACAGGTGCAAAAGCCCAGCGAGGCATAGGGAATTCTAGTCCTGGGGTTCTTAACTGAAGTGTTTCCCTCTGCTTCCTCCACCTGGCTCCTGGTACCTTCCTGCTACGTGGTCTTTCCTTCATTCTGTCTCTCCAGACTGCTTCAGGCTGGAGACAGGTGACTTACTGGAAATTACCCTTCTGCTCGTGCACCCTTAGCCCAGGTCCCCAGCAGTGAGCAGGACCCTGGGTCCTAATTTCCCCTAAATGTGTTGCACGGTCAGGGCTTTCTTCTCAGCAGACGGATTACAGCAAGTTCGCTTTCCGTATCAATCATGTCACAAATCATGAAGTGGGGCGCCTGGGTGGCTCAGTGGTTTAAACCTCTGCCTTCGGCTCAGGTCATGATCTCAGGGTCCTGGGATCAAGCCCCGCATCGGGCTCTCTGCTCAGTGAGGAGCCTGTTTCTCCCTCTCTCTCTGCCTGCCTCTCGGCCTACTTGTGACCTCTCTCTGTCAAATAAACAAATAAAATATTAAAAAAAAAGAATTCTACAATAAAACAAATCATGAAGCATATTAACACAGAGAGAAGCTAGCCTGTACACCCATAAAGGGGTGGGTGTTTTTCCACTCTGAATTCATCCAACATTAAAAGTTGGTCTCATATATACTCTGGGCCTCAGCCTGTATAGACTGGGCCCCATACCTTCAAGGAGCCCCCGAGTCACTCCAAGGTCATATCTTCCAAACTCTGCCTCTGGGCAGGACCACACTTTCTGCACCAGGAGAATCTCAGCACGTTCTCACATTTTCTCCTAATCCTCAGAAAAACCCCATGTGGTTCATATTTTTCTTGGTGTTTTACAGAATTGGCCCAGAGAAGTTCAAGTCACACAGCTAAAAGGCAGCAGGGGTTGGGTTTCCGACTCGAGTCTGTCTGGTCTTACAGTTGGTACTGGTAACCATTACTCTCTGTTCTTTGCCTCTCGAGTGAGATCTCCCCCCTGTAATCCTGTTACACAGTCCTCGGGGCACCTACCTTCTCATATCTAAATTAATTCCCTCTATTTGTTCCAAAACTCACCTCCTGTCTCTTTTTCAGAGTCCACCTACTAGTGGACAGAGGGGGGCTCAACCTGCTGCCTTTCCCTTTCCAGATACACTTGTAATGTCCGTTTGAGCACACATGGAGGAGGAAGGGAGAGGAGAGGAGGAGGGAAAGAAGAGGAAAGGCTTATATGGTAGACAGAGTGACCCCTCCTTAAAGATGTCCACAGCCTTGTTCTCAGAACCTGGGACCTGTTACCTTTCCCGGTGAGAGGGACCTTTGCCAGTGTGGTCAGGTGAAGGATCTTGAGATGGGAAGATTATCCTGGATTATTTGGGGGCCCAGTGGAACCATGAGGGTCCTTAGAAGAGGGAACAGGGGTATAACGGTGCCAGCAGAGGTCAGAGAGGAAGATTTGAAGATGCTACATGGCTGGTTTTGAAGCTGGAGGGAGGAAGACACTCACTAGAACATGAGAAAGGCCTTGAGCACATAGAAGAGGCAAGGAAATCAGTTTTCCTGTCAGACCTTCCAGAAGGAACACCACTTGGCTGCCATCTTGACTTGGGCCTGGAGAGACTGATTTTGGACCTCTGACCTCCAGAACTCTGAGACCGTAAATCTGTGTTACTTAAAGCCACTCAGCTTGCGGTCCTTGTTACAGGAGCCAGAGGTAAAACAAGAACACTGTCAGAACAGTTAGGAATCTGTTGTGGTGGCACATTTCCACGGAGCCATAAATCCAGGAGGAATCCCGAGAGCTCACCCAGCCTCGCTTTCTTGTTTTATGCAGGAGTAAGCTGCAACGTTGGCCATTCTTCTGGACCTCAGCGTCTGCATCTATCAAATGGGCACGTTGACGGTCACCTCTCGGGAGTTTGTGGGCAGTAACTAAAAGGTGCCAGAAGAGGTCAGAGAGAGCAGTAAAATGTAAGCTCTTGTCACAGGAAGAGAGAAGCCTGAGGAGGTGACGATTGTCCAAGGTCACACGTTTAGTGGGCCCCAGAACCAGGCCCCCGAAGCCAGGCTAGCAAGCCCTCTCTCCAGTTCTACACACTCAACACTCCTTTCCATCAGCCAACAAACGGATGTTTGAGGGAGGAGCCTGTAGCAAAGGGAATGTGGGGAAAGAGCCTCCAAGCATTGCCAGGAGTTCCTCTGGTACCAGCTCCCAGGAACGGGGTCCCTCGTCTGCTGACCTGGACCTTGCAGGCTTGTGCAGCCACTGTAGCCCTTCTGTGGATGCACGTAATATACTCATGGCCAGCGCATCACGACCACAGAGTCCTGCAACACTCCCTCCCCTCCGCCACAGTTCAGAGAGCTCTCCAAACCATCCCTGCCTCCTCCTCCAGGAAGTCTTCCCAGAAAAAGAGAGAGTCCTCTGCTTCTCAGTCTCCCCTTCCTGGACAGGCCACAACCATTTCAGCTAAAACACAGTAGCTGTGCTATGTTCTCTGTACATTGTCCCTCCACCTTCTATCTGTGTCACGGGTCTGTTGGGGGATCATGAGCCAGGCACTAAGTCCAAGGTGCCCCCTCGACACAGAACCCAGCCAGCACCCTGTGCCAATGAGAGTCCACTTGCATGAAGCTGAGAGCAACGCCTCCTTGAAATCTGTCCCCCAGGTGCCTCACAGCTCACCCTGGTCCAGGCCTGTGGAATGGGGAACAAGCTCATTCCTGTCATCTTGCCATCCCTGAGTCCTTCCCCATGGCTGCCCCAGTTTCCCCTTTCCCTGTCCCCTGCCACACAGAGCCTCCCATCCCTTGCTCCAAGGACCCACCCTCCCGGGAGCGCCCCCTCCCCATGCGTGAAGCCCCACACAACCTTCCCTGACCACCCCACTCCTCTGACTCCAATGCCCCCGGTCCAAGAGCAGAACCCACATCTGTTGTAGAAGCCACCATAAAAGAATGGTGTTGTGATTTTCGAAGGAAATTGAAATCCTCTCTTTACTGCTTTCTAAATGAACCTTATAATTTTTCCCTGTCTACAACATCCCTATGAATTGACGTGTATGCGTGCGTACGTGTGGGTGTGTGTGTGTTCGTGTGGGAGAAACCCCACATGCAAGCTCAGAGCCAGCCAGCACCAGGCTGGGCATGCATCTCTGGTAGATCAGGGAAGAAGCATGGCCCCGACAGGACTGAGTGTGTGCTCCATGGCCAGGAGCCTCAGTTGGGCTGAGCAGCCTTTCCCCACCGGATTAGAGCCTCTGGACTGGAAATGGCTCTACCACATCTGAGCAGGTTTTTGGGACGAGCCCAACCTTTCGAAGGAACTCAAGGCTAGAAAGACAGCTAGAAGGAAGAAGGACAGCCCAGGACAGGGGTACAGCAGGGAGCCCTGGAAAGAATTAAAGGGTGGGAGGAAGGTCTTGGGAGACCAAGAACAGAGGTGGTCCCAGCAGAAAAGTCACAAAAGCATCTAGAAGAGAAACATAGGGGCTGTGGCTGGGAGGAAAAGAATCCCATGCCAGGGCAGCATGGGTGATGGACAGAGGGACTGTATTTGTGGCATCTAGCTCCCTGGCATCCAGAAATCCCTGACCCTCCCTGGAACTTGGATGCTCCCATCCAAGGAGGCTGGGAAGTCAGGGACCCCTTTGTCAGTCCGCAGGAACAGGGAAGGCTGAGTCCAGACGGAGGATGAGTCAGGGCCATATCTGTGCCATTAGAAGCCAGCCAGTCCTCAAGCAGCCTGCTCCATCTGAGGACAGTGGTCTGGGGTGTTTGGGCTGTGGGCCTATAGAACATGGAGCGGGACTTTTTCTGCTACCCCAGGGGGGAAACTAGGACCCACTGCTGAAAAAAGACACCAGGACTCCCATATCCTAAAACAATTAGGCTTAGACCCCTCCTCAGGGCGTAGGAAGAGGCTGTCCTCCTGGCCCAGCATGTGTCCTCTGTCTGGCAGGGGTGTGGATCTTAAGCCGGAGAGGGAGCAATGTCTGCCAGTCTTTGGTCAGAAAACAAGTGACGATGGGGGCAGAGCTCTCTAGCCGGACTTCATACTTGGGGTATGAAGAGCTCCAAGAGACTCAGAGGTTGGGAGAGCCTGCCAGGAGAGCTCCCCAGCACCTCACTCTGGCCGGAGGTCGTCTTTCCAGGCAGCAGATGTGCTGAGCCGCCCTGCACCTGCTGGGCAGGGAAAGGAGACTGGAGATGGAGGGGTGGAGCGAGGGGCCGCAGGGAGTGGCCTGCACGTTCATCGTGGCACGTGGCTAGTACAGATACATCTTACATGGGTCAAAGGACACAGCAGAAGGTAATGGCTTAAGCCACCTTGTTGGTCGCCCCCAACCCCCTGTGGGAGGGCAGCCCACCAGGCCAGGGGACCCCTGTTAAGAGAACTAATGGGTGGTGACTCAGCATCAGCCAGAGAAGCAGCACCGCCCCATGGAGAGAGGACCTCTGTGCTCTCAGCCCTCCGGATGAGCACGTGTCCCCCCTCCCTGTCCTCACCTCCACATGGGAAGCCTCCTGCAGGGACAAGGCTACAAGCATGGGGAGGGAACCTGCCAGAAGGAAGCTGTCCTATCCCCACCCCTCTGCACTCAAGGAGGAAGAGGAGGAGGAGGAGGAGGAGGGAAAAGCAGACCACCTCCGGCCCCACTCCAGGCCCCAGGGCCATAGGCGGTGAGGACAGGTGAGTTGCCATCAGACATAAGATGTGGATTCTTCAACTTGATTTATTTACCAACCAGAAAGAAGTTACAGAATCTGCCCAAGGTGTTGTCAAGGGACAGAAAAGAGAGTCAACAGAGTACAGTTGAAACAGTGACTTGAGAAACATTTTTTAAGTAAATATTTTATGGTTCTGCTGAACCGAATGATAAGCCAGTTCCACGAGGGACAGACTGCTTTCCATGAGCTCAAGGATGCCTGCTGAGCAGAGGAGGAGTAGAGTTAAGGAGACAAAGTCATACGTAAGGAAACCAGAATCCCAAGGAAATCCTAACAGTGGGGCCGAGACTCCCAGATAAGAGAACCCAAGGACTGTTCAGAAGCTGTCCCATCCTCCATCCAGCCCCCGGACCCAGGAGAGCTTTGTGATGGGGATTCAGATCCTAGCTCCACGCTTAATGGGAGATGTGAGCTTGGGAAAGCCACTAAGCTGCCTGGTGCCTCAGTTTTCTCATCTGTAAAATGGGAGAATAGCACCTCCCCATAGGGTAGTTGTGAGGATTCAACTACAATAAAAGTTGTTAGACTAGTGCCTGACTGTGGCCATTTTCCTTCCCTAGGGCATTCTGTCTTTGTGGCTTAGCTACTGCCTCTCCCTCTGTGTCTCCCCCTGCTACCTGCTCCCATCCCTACCCCTACCCAGCCTTCTCTCTACCTCCCACCCTGTCTTTCCCATCCCATCCTGACCCGGGCTGGCCCAGAACCGACATCAGGGCCTTCTGCCATCTGTGTAAGGCCCCAGCCACTGCTTCTGGGCTCCCCGTCTGATGCTTCCTGGATTCCTGATTCCAGGGTCCAGGCACAAGGTGCTGGAATGGCACTGTCCTCCTGGTTTAAGCTAGCTCTTCCCAGGCCACCCAGCTGTTGGGGCCAGGGTTGGAGGCATCGCGTGACACAAAACATGGCAGAAGAGGCTGCCCCTTCCTCAGAGGCTGTGGGGGTGCACAGGTGAGGTGCAGTTTCTCTTAGGATGAGCTGTGTGCAAGCCAGGCAGGCCTCCTGATTCCCACACCTTGCACAACCGAGGAGACTCATTCACTCTGTCTCAGGGCTACCGTGATGGGAGTGTCAGATCCCGTCTGTGTGCTCAGGACAGTGCTGTGTGACCCACAGACTGGGCAGGGTAGGACAGGAGGAAGGGATAAGGGTGGCCCCCGTCCTCAGGAAGGAGGCAGATCAGGTCAGACATAGACTTAGTGTCCCAGGGCCCTCCCGTGGCACCGCTTGCCTATGTGGCCGCTGGGACTTCCCCAAGCCCAGGCCCCTGGGATACTCGGGTCCCTGCTCCCCACCCTCCTTCCACCCCTTCAACAGAGGAGGTCCTGCTGGGTGTGAGGGCATTCTCGCCCCAAACCTGCCAGATCTACTTCAAAGGAAGCTTTTCCACACACCCCCCCCCAACAGCCATGCATTCTTGGGGGGGGGGGCATTGGCCCATCTTTCAGCCTTCATTTTGTTTGCATACTTACATATCAGTCTAACTGAGTTCTTTGAAGGCAAGGGTCATGGCTCATTCATCTCTATATTCTGGCCCCCAGGGGCTCAAAAAAAAAAAAAAAAAAACCAACTCAGTAAAATGAATAGTGGCTACAGGAGGGCTGAAGTTGTCTGGGGAAGCTTCCCTGAAGATGGAGAGCTCTGAGAGGGGAAGACAGGAGCAGGAGAAAGGAGGCATGGGAAGATACTCACGGGAACGGTACGGGCAGAGGCAGGGACTTGGGACTGGAGGGTGTGTGGAGGCACGAGGGGGGCCTACAACAGTAAGACCACAGACCCGATGCCGGGGAGTGCGACGGGAGCACGGGACAGTCGTATCCTCCCACCCTCTGCCACTTCAGCCACCCGTCACTGGGCTCCTGCCTCCCCTGCCTGCCCCAAAGTCCTCCCGAAGCCTCCTGACTTGACCTGCCCTGCGTATACCAGAAGGCTGTCCGGAGCAAGCCTGGTGCTGGGAGATCTCCTGGGGGAGCAAGCGGGCTCTCGGGCAGAGCAAGCCGGCTGATTGGTGTCCTTGTGTTGACAGTGGCAAGATGGTCCTTACCGGGAACCTGCTGGGAAACTGCCTTCTCTCCTTGTCAGGCCACGTCCTGTCCTCCTCGGGGCAGCTCCCGCAATTGCTCCTCCTGAGACTTCTGGCGTCACTCTGGGGTCATTGATTTCTCCTTCTTTTTTTAAAGTTTATTAATTTTTAAATAGTCTTTACACTGAACGTGGGGCTTGAACTCACAACCTCAAAATCAAGAGTTGCACATTCTCAGGGCGCCTGGGTGGCTCAGTCATTAAGCGTCTGCCTTCGGCTCAGATCATGATCCTGGAGTCCCAGGTTCGAGTCCCATATCGGGCTCCCTGCTGAGCAGGGAGTCTGCCTGTTCCTCTGCCCATCACCCTGCCTGTATTCTTTCTCTCTCAAATAAGTAAATAAAATCTTTAAAAAAAAAGGGGAGGGGGGAGTTGCACACTCTCCCCTCCAGCGGAGCCAGCCAGGCACCCATTCCGGGGTCGTCTTCGATGCCAGCGGTGGAGGACTCACCCCTCCAAGGCCCCTTGACTTGAGATCAGGCAAACTGATCTTCTCACTGGCCTCCAAGAGAAAAAAAAAAGCCTAAGACCTCAAAAAGATTCTTGCAAACTCCCACTCTCCCTCCCTTTTCCTTGTTGGAGGGCATTTCCTGTTTTGCCATGCTTCTCCGTTCTCAGACTGTGTCTTCTGCCCTGGCTACCCTCGTAGGGACTTGAAGCGAGAGTGGGGAAGACTCAGACCGACTGAGCTCAAACTAAACGCCATCAGCTTGGTGGTGTCCCCTCACTTAACCCACCTTGGGTTACCCTTTGGAACTCTGGACCTTTCACAGAGGAAGTCCTGGGATTTCAGAGGTGGGAAGAGGCTCCTGTTACCCACAGGGTTCCCCCCTCACCACCCATCCCCTGCCGCCTTCCCCGGCGGTAGGAAGAACCACCTGGGAGGTGTTTGGATAATGACACGCCCAGGCCCCAACCCTGCAGATGCGGCTGGGAGAGTCTGGAGTTGGCCAGGCCTCCCAAAGTTCGAAAAACCAGGGGATCAGAAGAGAAGGGACTCGCCCCAGGTGAGAGCTGAAGGAGGCTGGCCTAGACCTCCTGGCTTCTTGCCCTGGGTGTCCTTAGCTCCTCCAGGACAGCTCAGCAAAGGTCATATGCCCTCCATACCAGCTTGCCCCCATCAGCCCTCAGTGGATGGAGCTGCTGGTTCCTGGGTCCCCCTGGCCTCAGCCTCGCAGAGCGAGGGCTCCCATTTCTACAGCAGCCCTTACACCCTGCCTTATAATCGTTTGCTACAGATGGAGAGGCTAGCGGAGAAGAGCTCTTCCAACTCCAAACCTCCAGAGCCCAGCCCCACCTGGTCAAGTGGTAGGGGCTCCATCCCTGTTGAGATGATCTGTGGGGGGTTGGGCTTATGACTCTGCCCCATACACTTGTGGGGATATTTGCCATATTTAAGACCAGTACTTAACCCAAAGGCATTGCATGTTAATGGTGGGATTTTTGACCCTTCTCACTCCCCAGGGACCCCCCCATTTCCTCCTTGTAGTTCCAGAAAGTTCTCCTTGACTGAGGAGCCCCCTCCCCTTCGCTTGGCTCCTCATCCCTCCACCTGCCGGCTGAACACAAAGCCCTGGGCTCCACTCATTCGTAATCCCCTGCTTATGGATTTCTAGGTGACATGTAAAGCTAGGGAACCTGACAGGCTCATTCAGCCTCTTCTGGCCTCTGTCAGGCCAGCAGCCGCCTCTGGCTGAGGTGTCCAGGCAGAAGCAAATTCCCTTCTTGGGGGTGGGGGGGTTCAACTGATGAGCCCATGGGTGCCGCTCACCGGCCAGCTCCTTCTTTCTGCAGATGATCTCCCAGGCCACGGAGCTTCCTGTGACAAGAGAGAGGCTTTGTTCCGCAGACAGTGGCAGGCAGGCAGCTCGTGTTAGAAGGCTTTGCGTGATCCTCCGTAACCCCGCCAAGCCCACTCTTCACGGGAGCTGGACTCGTGAGAAAGAGGGGGGCGGGCGGACGGGAGACAGACGGCTGCTGTGAGCCCAGCTATGCCAAGTGGAAAAGGCCAAATATTTTCCAAGTGATTGATTCCAAAGAAAGGTGCTGGTAAGAAAGGGAAAAAAAAAAAAAAAAAAGGAGTCCCTTCCTGGGCCCACAGTCTGCTTTAGAGATCATACATGCCATGGCACAGGGTTCGGCGCCCTTGTGGCACCGACTCATTCCCCACACCCCACCCATGTCTGTCCCTAAGGTGGGCTCTCTGGCCCCGTCCCTCCTCTGCTTCCCAGGGGCCTCAGAGTCCTTCTGCCTCCCTACCCTGAACATCTAGGGCTTCAGGACCTGGAAAACTCACACCCTGGTCCTTCTTTGTCTTCTTCCCAGCCAGCATTCCCTGAAAGCCGCATCATGGCTCCCAACCCTACCCCCTCCCCAGCCCTGAGGCAGGTTATCCTTCTCTGGGACAACTGAGGCAACCACAGGTGAGAGTAATTAAAGAACTTGCCCCAGGCTGATGCAAGCATCGGAGCCAGGAACCCCATCCAGGCCTGTCTGAGTTTCCACCCCGCCTCCCTAAGAACAGTCCCACACAGGAGCCTGCTCCGGAGCCTGCTCTGACCCAGCTCCTTCCACTCCTTCCTCCTGGGCCCTGCTGCCCCAGGAGCAAGGCAAGGACTGGGGGCGGGGCAAGAAATCACCTTAAATCTTTTCCAGAACAAGATTTGACACGAACCAAGCAAACTCTAGGTGTCTATGTGAGAAAAACTGAAGATATTTTTCACAAGGTCTGAGAAATGTGTTAGGGTTCAGTTCTGTGGGTTAAATAAAAGTCAGAAGGCTGCCTTTTTTTTTAACCTCTCAACCTTTAACTATGAAAAAAATGTATACGTACAGGAAGGCTCAAAGAATAATACAATAATAGCCCATAGGCCCCAAATCTACATGCTACAATTAACATACTGTCAAATTTGCTTTATCCAAGTAATTTTCTAGACTGTTTAAGTTGCAAACATCAAGAAATATCCTAATTATGTCAGCCTGTATCTCTTAAAGAAAAGGACACTCTCCTAAGTAACCAAGATGTCACTCTCACACCTTAAAAAATTAATAATTTCCTAATGTCCTCCAATAGTCAGCCCATATCCAGATTTCCACAATTATTCCAGAAATGTCTTTTATAGCTGTGTTTTAATAGCAGACAAGATCAAACATGGCATTTGGATGTTCTATCTGTTTAGTCTTCTTCCATTTTAAAAGTAGAACCCCCACCTTTTTTTTCTTTCTTTCTTTTTTTTTTTTGGCATGACCTTGACTTTTTGAAGCGATTGAGCTGATAGTCTGGCAAAATGTCCCTCTTTTTTGAGCTCTCCGGGTTATTTCCTTGTGGTGCCATGGAACTTGTTCCTTTATTCCCTGTATTTCCTGTAAACTGTACCTTAGATTCTGAGCTCGATTAGATCAGAGTTAAATATTTTTGGTGACAAAATGTAGGTGGTAGCTTCTCGTAAGATCCCTGCCTCCTGGTATTCACACCCTTGGGCAGTCACCTCTCCTGGAGCTTGGGTGGGAATTTGTGATGCGCTTCTAATACAGAGAACACGGCAAAAGTAGTGGGTTGTCACTTCTGAGATTAAATTATCAAAAAGCCTTGACTTCTGTGTGGGTGTTCTCGCTTACTTTTGGGTTGTCCATCCCAGAGGAAGCTAAGTGAGACAGCCTTATCTGTCTGCCTCTCGTCCTTTTCCACAAATACTCCCGTCTTCTATTCAGCGCAGTGGAGGTTACTTAGATTTACCTGCATTTACCCCTACCCTAACGCACATATGTGTTGGGACTATGTATTTGCATACATACAAATGCATGTATTTGTATGTCAGCTTTTTTTTTTTTTTGCTCTGATACTTCTGGTTTTATTTATTCATTTTTATTTTTTAAGATTTTATTTTTAAGTAATCGCTACATCACATGTGGGGCCTTGAACTCACAACCCCAAGATCAAGAGCTGTGTGCTCTAATGACTGAGCCAGCCAGGTGCCCCGAAGAGGAGTCGGGCAACTTTAAAAAGAAACTTAGAATATAATAGGGAAGCTTAAGATCGATGGAAGAAAATTGACAATACGGAGACAGGCCATCACAATTAGTCACTGGGTTTTCAACAAGGATAACAAGACAATTCAATGGAGAAAAAGAGAGGTCTTTCAACAAAAAGACGCAGGAACAAATAAAGATCCACAATGAATAAAGTCAGATTACCACCTCACACCATATACAAACATTAACTCAAAATGAATCAAACATCTCTATGAAAGAGCTTAAAGTGTAAAACTCTTAGAAAAAAATATAGGTGTACATCTTCATGACCTTGGGTTAGACAATGGTTTCTCACAAGCAACAAAAGAAAAAAAAAATAAAGTGGACGCTATCAAAATCTCAAGGACACTGTCAAGACAGTGTAAAGGTACCCACAGAATAGAAGAAAATCTGTGCAAATCATGTCTCTGATAAGGGACTTGTGTCTAGAATATATAAAGAGCTATTAAAACTCAATAATAAGAAGACAAATAATCCGATTTTAAAGTGGGCCAAGAATCTGAACTGACGGTTCTCCAAAGAAGACTTATGAATGGCCAAGAAGCTCACGTGAAGATGATGGGTATCATTAGTCATCAGAAAGATGCAAATTAAAACCACAGTCAGATACCATTACACCCGGAGGCTGGCTAAAATCTAAGAGTAGTTTAGATTTAAATTCAAAAGATGTTACTAATCAGAGTAACCTGGATAAAGGGCACCAGGGTGCCCAGGATCTCTCCATCTTATTTCTTACAATGGCCTGTGAATCTGTGATTATCTCAAAATAAAAAGGTTTGTTTTTTTAAGATCCCATGCTGTTTATAATTTCATAGTGCAAGCTCCAGAAGATGAAACGGGCTTTTAAAAAAGAATAAATTATATATATATGCATAACACACATCTTATGTGTATTATCGTATGTGTGGAAACACACAGGCTCGCATACACAGAGAAGGGGGAGTATACTTTCATAAGTATGTGTTCAAGGCCCTTTGAATGTCCAAAGGAGACAAGATAGAAAACCATTAAAGGAAAGATTGCCTGGACTTAGGAGTTAATAGGATCTCATCTCCCTGATGTCCCTGAGGAGGGCCTCACGAGCACTCATGGGCATCTGCCTGCCACCTCCAGTCAATACGCAATGTCTTTGGTCCCCCTCTCTTGCTTTACCTCCCCTTTGTCATTGCCCTTCACTCACAAAGCCACTGGAGAACTCTGTTAGTTAGGATAATTAATAGTGGCTCTAGAGCAAACAATCCCCAAATCTCAGCATTAACTTCTGCTTGAAACACACACTTGGGATGTTTCCAACCGGGCAGCTCTCCGGGGAGGTTCTCCTCTTAACGGTGGTCTGGACCTACACTGCCACCATCCAGTGGCTTCCAAGGTCACTCCAGCACCATCCAGGCAGCAGAGGAAAGAGCGAGCGTAGTAACTAAATTGCACTAGGAGGAGGTGAGCACTAGAAGGGGAGCTCAACACTCCGTCCACACTCTTCCAGCTGTAACTTAGAAATATGGCATCACCTGCTAGGCAGCTGGGAAGCGCAGTCTTCCTGTATGCCTTTTTGGCACCATTTCTGCCATGAGGCTGCTTCCGAGTTGGTTCTAACGAGGTCCCCATTGACGTCCACACCAAAGATGCTGGGCCCTGATGCTCCCACTACCTGTCTCTGAGATGCCGGAGCAAGGAGGAGGGCTCACTTGACACTGTTCTGCACTCCGATTCCCCCGGGCCTGGGGCAGCTCAGCGTGCACCCCAAGTTCCACAACATGCCCGTGGAAACAGCTCCTTCAGCTTCAGGCTTCAGTCCTCTCCCCACGTGAGCCCCTGACTCCCCACCACCCCGCTGACTCGTCTGTCTCGGCCTCCCAGAGGACTCAGATGAAAAAGAACTTCTTTCCTTCTCTATTAGCCTAAAAATGAAACACCTGGGATATCGCTCCAGAAGAGTCACACCCTGAGGGGCTCCAGCCCTCCAAGCATGCAAACAGCTGTGCTCAGTCAGCAGTGGCCTGGGAGCCCGCTCCAGGGGACAGTGACGCAATGGACCCAAACACGGTAAGGGAGGAGCAGGTTGTGGGGCGAGGGGGGCAGCGAGGGGGCATCTAATGGGCTCTGCCTCAGACGTCTTACACTTCGAGCGCCACGGGTGGAGACCCCAGATGCGGGTGCGTATATGGATTTGAAGCTCGGGAGAGAAATCTAGACCAGGGCACGCCATGTATCTTATATTTGCTGGGGTGCAGATCCAGCTGCTGTTACAAAACATGAAATAACAGTGACTTGAGTAGGACGAGGTTTCCTTCTCCCTCATTAGCACAAGCAATCCAGGCTGATGCAGCGCTTGAAGGAGTCGGGGGCCAAGCCCCTCCTGTCTCATTGCGTGGGCACAATCCAAGATGACTCCCTGCCATCTGCATTCCAGCCAGTGGAAAGGGGGCATCAGGCAAGTGGAGGGCGAGCCCCTTCCTACAGGGCATAACCCTAAGAGGTGCACACGTCACTTCTGTTCGTATCCCAGAAACTGGTCCCAGGCTGCATCGGGCTGCAAGGGGGTGCCAAGCAATTGTGACTACCATCCCCGGCAGCCACGTGCACAGACTGTTTCTGTCACCACGGAAGAATTCTGGGATGCCTGGGAATCTCTGCCACACACCCCATCAGCAAAAACATTGTTGAGCACATGCCCCCCAACATATGTGTATTTGCTCATAATTCACACTTGTTAATATGTATATTCTATATTTTTAGGGTTATTTCCTTGGGGCGCCTGGGTGGCTCATTTGGTTAAGCAGCTGACTCTTGATTTTGGTTCCGGTTATGATCTCAGGGTCGTGAGTTCGAGTCCTGTGGGGGGGGGCTCCACACTCAGTGCAGGGTCTGCTTGTCCCTCTCCCTCTGCCCTTCCCCCTTGCTCCTACTCTTTTTCGCCCTCTCTCTCTCTCTCTCTCTCTCAAATAAATAGATAAAAATTTTTAAGACATTTTCTTTCTTACCTTTTAGATAAAAATAATGGCAATATTTTCTTCTCATCCCTTGAGACATCCTTTAGCACACACCCCCTTGGAGAGCACTGATCTCGACTAAAGACGTAGATTTATAAATCGACAGCAAATATGTGGCAAGGAGCCAGAACTCTACCTTTGGACGAGACTATCTGAGGAGAACACGGACAGAGAGGGAGAAGAAAGTGCCAAGGATGGGAGATTGGGGAACATCAACATTTAAGATTTGGGCAGAAAGTAAAGAAGCAGGAATGGTCGGAGAAACAGGAGGAGAAATGAGATATCGCAGCCATAGGAAATCTGAGGAGAAGAGAATTTCAGAAAAAGACATGCATGGCAAAGACTGAAAGGGGGCCATGACTCACACATATGAAGGTCACTGGTAACCAGGCTGGGAGCAACACAATACAGGATGAGTACGTAAGGATTAGCTGGTACTAGAAAAGAGGGAGCCATGGAAGATTATTGAGAAGGGACGTCACAGGACGACAGCTCATTGTAAGGAAGACCCATGTGGGTATTTGTAGGAAACACGGGCCAGAGAGGACAGAGTCTGAGGTCTGGAGGCCCACTAGGATGTAAACTCAGACCAGGCTGACCAGAGTCAAAATGGCCTCAGACACACTGCTTGGGAGACACGGGAATGACCCCAGTGACCCACTTGATATGGAGACTTACGGAGAAGGAAGAGAATGTGGGTTGCCAGGTTGTGCGTCCTGGAAGGCGAGAGAGCCGAAGCATGACCATGGTTTGGTGAGGTTCTGGGGGTCAAATGCATGCTTGCTGGGGTCGTCCAGGAATGCTTCCTGGAGAAGGAGGGAATGCCGATCCCCGGGGGCCTGGTGTTCTCTCCCAGGCTCCTCCTGCATTCCTAGGCCTATAAATTCTCGTGGGCAGAGTTCCCACCCCTGCCCCGCAGTGCCAAGGATGTGGTCATGGCTGCATAGTATCCCAGAGACCCACCGAGAACAGCCCAGCCAACTTCCCTGTGATGCCCGGGGGCTGTGAGGTCGTCACAGAGGGCAGAGAGAGCTCCTCTTCCCACGCAGAGTCCGGCTACACGAGAGGCTGACGGCCAAGGCCCCGTCGGCAGGCATCAAGGCCGGATGTAGCCGGGCCACAGTGCAGCTGCACATCCAGCTCTAGGAGTCGGGTACCCATCAGCACCTGCTCCACGACCCTCAGCCCTCGACAGGGCCTCCGTCTCTTGCCTACCTCCCATCATCAAGAAGGAAAGGAAAGAGGAAAAGGGAGAGAAAAGAAAATGTACTGAGTCTCTGCAAGCACTTGGGGAAGGAGATGCTGTTCTCAACAGCAAAGGTGTCTGTCCCCAAGGAAGGACCCTCCGGTGTGCTCTGGCCCTGGGGGCCTCCCTGCGCGATTCTGGGCCAGTTGGCGTACAGGCTGCAGGGCAACAGGACTGTCCCTGGGACCCCTCCCAGGGGATGCTCCACAGCTGCTTCTTCCCCAAGCCCCTCACGGACTGCATGGGTGCTGGACTGTAGGACAAGTCTGGTAAAAGGTATTCAGGGAACCGCTAGCTCGAACCTGGATAAATCAGGACCCCAGGAGGGGGTCCTGTTCTGTTCTCCCATCTCTCCCGGCCACGTCTCGGCCTTAACCTGACAGTCTCCAAGAGACCACACCTGAAGTGTGGTCGTGCTGAGGAGGTCCCTCCCTCCAGGGGTCAAGAGAGGCCCCAGCCCTGGGTGGAGATTCTAACTAAAGACGATGGTGGGGGGGGAGTCCCCCCACGTCCGCACGAGGAGCGAAGCCTGCCCACCCAGCTCTCTCTGCATTGATACTTCCTCCACCAAATTATTTTAAAGATAAAATGGGAAGCAATGTATCTCATACAAAGGGCTAAGTTCTGATATTTGGGCTAAATAATGCTAAACACGTCAAGGATAAAACAGCCAAATGATACCCTGGATAAACGTGTTGCGGGGGTCACCTCGGATTTCTTGAGCATCTCAGTGGGTGGGATTCACTCACACGTGGTGAGTCTCCGCTCGGTGCTGGGCCCACCCTCTGGATGGTGAAGGACTAGGAGGAGTTTGAGCCGAGAGCAGAAGGTGTCCCAGGCTGAAGGAACTGCCTAGCTAAGGGACCAAGTGAGAGAAAGCATTCTATACGGGCACGGGGAAACACATGGTGAAATTCTAGATCAGTCTGGCGGCCACAGAGGGAGGGGGGACAGCCGTACTCCAAGGCAGGAGAAGCCCCAGCCCGCTCCTGACGTGTTCTGTGGTGGGAGCTCGGGCTTTGTTCAGAGGGCAAAGGGGAGCCCCTGAAACATTTTAAGCAGAGAGGAGACAGGATCAGATTTGTTCTAGAAATGCAGCGGGGTGGTTTGTTTAGAAGGTAATGTGGCAGGATAGCCTTGTGAAGGACTAGCTGCGTCTTGCTTTCTCCATTGTGGGCTCCCTGGTGAGGAATGAAAGGTATTTCCACCCCTCTTCCCCCTCACTCCCACCCCAGGAGGGGAGCCAAGCCATTGTATCTTTGAGGATTCCCTTATCCACAGTGGGGAACACACAGCGGGTTTTGTGTGTTAGAAGGCAAAAGAGGAACCCATTGCCAGGCCGATCTGCCTCTTTGTTTTAGAAGGCTCAGGTCCTGCAGGAGTGTTTGTGCTGAGAAGTGAGAAACTAGACCCAGAGAGGTTACAGCAGGTGTGGGGACCTCCGGACCTCTGAAGATAGCTGTGAACCCAGAGGAAGAAGGAACTCTCACGGCTACCCTGTTGCCACGCAGCCTGCTGACCTCCCGCCCCCCACCAGGCCTACCCGGTGAGCCCACCCCCAGGGCTGGTTCTGAAGGTCGCTGACCGCTGTGCACAAGTGGGAAGAGCCCAGAGCGAGCTCCAACGTAGGACTTGGCATCCCGGCCTGCCACAAAGCACCATGTGCGGTGAGGCCCACCCTGTGGGCTCTCAGGCTTCCTGCTCCTCATTGGTAAAATGCGTGCTTTGGACTTGATGTGGCACGTGGCTCCTTCTGGCCTGCACGTTCTATGAGGTCTAAGGACACGCCTGAGTGGCCCAGTGGAGCAGAAGGCATTGTCACAGCACAGGGACAGGCACACAAAGCAGCCCGGAGAGGGAGCCAGAACCCCCCAGGGGTCTCGGAGCCCAACATCAGGCCCCATAACTGGGGCACAGGAGGGCAGAAGCACCTGCTCCCGGGGTCCCTAACAGACTAGGGGCAGCCGCTTGCAGGGAGGCTGACACCAGAAAGACAGAGGACTGTCAGGCTGTCTCCGAAGGGCAGAAAATACCTCCAGGTTCAGAGAAGGAGAACGTGGGAGAAAGGTTGGCAGGTCCATGCAGGTGAGCAGTGCAGGTCAGGCCGATAGTTGTCTTGGGGTGGGGGGTCCCCCCGGGGTCCTGCTGGCCTCAGGGCAGTCCCCACTGCTTGAGGGGGGAGTTTCAGCTTTGCCCTCAAGGTCACTTGCCTGAGTTTAGAGAGAAGCGGGAAAGAGCTTAATCAATTAGAAAGTACAGACAAGGTCAAAATGGAGATAGCTACATCCCCTTTCAGCCCCTGGGGTCGCAAGGAAACTGAGAGCAGCAGATGCCCGTATAATAAAAAGGCACTTTCCGAGGCTATGGCTCATTTTCCATTCTCTTTCTCCAGCCAACTCTCCTCTCTCTTCCTGCTCTACTATCCACAAGCCTTTGTTTTGCAGATTGCCTTCCCTGGGCATTGGACTCTCCCGAGGGAAAAGAGAATTAATTGTGTGACCCGTGACCAGATGCCCTGGAGGGCGGGAAAGGGAAGCTGTTAACGGCAGGAGATATGTAACGAACTTGATTGAGGTTTACAGTCATGGCACACAGGATGTCATTGGAAGGATTGTTATTCCCATTTTACAGATGAGCAAAATGAGGTCAAAGGGTAACATGACTTGTCCAAGATCAAAGAAGCACCATGCAGGCAGGAACCTGACTCCATGCTCTCTCCAACCTCTCTCCAACCTTGGTTCTTCAGCTGTGGCCCTGTAATGAGACTGACCAAATACGCATTAAAAAGAGACAGCAAACAGAAAGGTATTCATGTGTGTGTCCCCCCATGTGCACATGGGGGTACCCCCAATGAGTCACCCAGAGGGGTGGACAGACTTGGACTCACGCATCGTCTTAGACCACCCAAAGGATGGGGGGCTTCTGGGTGGAGGTGGCAAGTTGTGGGAAGATGACCAGAAAAAATGGGGTGGGGTATCCAAGTTGTAGGGTTGGGTTTGCAGGTGTAAGTCCGCGCCTGCTCCGCTGGAAAGAGTCCTGGAGAGTCTCCACCTGTACAGAAGAGGGAGACACCTTTCCAAATGGAAATTACCTTTATTGATGTAAACTCCTTTGCAAGGAAAACACGTTCCCTGTTTTGGAGCATTCCCTACACCTACTGGTTCTCCACAGCCTTTAGCTCTAAAGAATCCATAGGCCAGAGACATGCTTAGGGGGACATACTCAAGTTATGTCAGGATTTAAGTCCACATATCTTTGGTTTCTTTGAGTTTCCCTTCCCAGTCTCCTCCAAAATGTTCATTGACCATCTATTTTGTTCTGAACTCTCTACTGTACACCCGAGAGTCCAAAGACCAAGGGTGCCACGGGCGGCCTTCAGGCACTGCAATCTGGATGGAGGACAGATGCCCGAAAACCAAGAAATGGAGTGATGTTTGGCGGTGGGGGAGTGGGGAGTGGACATCGCAGGGGCGTTCCGGAGGCTGGCCGCTGCCAGGCAAGGGAGGGGTCAGCGTGCCTGCCGGAAGGCGTTCTGCGCCCTACCATCCCTCCTCCTGGACAGCGATGCTTCCCGCCAACATCCCTGGATGTCAGGACCGGTGTGAAGGTCTCGGTGGTGCCCTTCCTCCCAGGGAAGGTGTCGGGGACCTAGGACTCTACTGCCAAACCCGGCTTCCTGGGGGTTGGCTCCGGCAGTACCTGAAGTCCTGAAAGCCGAAGCCCCCCCTTCCCTCCGTCGGATCTTCAGTTTAGCTAAGCTTCTGGGTCCCTTTGGGTTTGATACCATCTAATTGGTTGTGGCTGATCCCATATTAACTCTCCGGGAAGAAGCTAGAGGGCCTCTCCCCACCCTCCATCACATCCCAGCCCCTACAGAAGCTGCTGTTATCATGTTTATGAGCCTCCGCCACCACAGACAGGCAAATTTGCATATAAATAACCTGCCAGCACGGGGGGCTGCGTGAGGCACCTGGTAACGACTACGTTTATTACTCAGGAGAGAGAAGGGGAGCAGAAAGGCCTTGTGCTGGGTGGCGCAGTCGGGAAGGTTACATTTCCACCTGCTGATTAGCTGAGAAAGAGTCTGTGACCCTCAAACGGCGGAGGAGGAACAGACAGGAAACCTCTCAGTTCCTCCCTTTTGGGAAACCCTACACCGGTCTACTCGTTCACCTGGGACTGGAGGACTTGTCCTTGTCGCTGAGGCTGGCCCTGCCCGAGCATTCCCTTCAGGCAGCCAAGGATGGCCCTGGGCTGGGTGCGGTTCGGAGATGGGAAGCAAAGGGAGAGGGGGGTCATGTCCTCAAAGAACTGTGGATGGCAAAGGACGTGTCACACACCTAGCAGGGACGCTGAGCAGACGAGACTTGGAGATGAGGACCTCATACAGTGTGGCTCGTCCGGGAGGTGCTGGACAGAGTCCTTCCACCTGAGAAGGCTCCCAGACCACCAGCATCTGGGCAGGTCCTTGAAAAAAACAGAGACCTTGCACGGGTGCAAAGCAGAGGAAGAAGCATTCCCGGCCAGAGGGAATGAGGTCAGCAAAGGCTTGAAAGGAATGCATCGCTAAATGAATTATCTGCGGGAGGTCGGGGTGGGGGTGGGGAATAGGGAGATAGAGAGCCACAGAAGTTACTGCCTGTGGGGTGTGCACGTGACTAAGTTGTGATGTCATCTCCTAGACCTCAGGGGTTTTTGAAGATGGGAGTGACCATGGTGGGGGCAGGTCTATGGGCTAAACCTCCCCAAAATGTTGGATAGCCTCACAGTTAGCTAAGAAGGCAGGGAGGGATTACCCTTAGTTGAGGTCTGACATCTGTTAACACCCCAGTAAGGCTTAATGCAGACAGGCTCTGTCTCAGAGACTGGGAAACTGGGCATCAGTGTGCATCCGAGTCTTCGAGGACGTAGGGGTGTGGAGCACAGATTCAAAAGACAGGGAGTCTATGATTGGACTGTAGAAGTAAAATTAGAAAAAAAAATCTTCTCTCAACCCAGAAAACCTCCACCATGGTAATGGGGACAGTTTCCTTATCAAATAAGCATTAAACCAGAATGTGATGCACGTCACAGCTTTACCCCCTAAGAGACTTCAAAGACAAAGTGGAATCCCCCCGCCCCCCACACACACCTTATATAATAGCGTAGGAGAGAAAACCCTTTTTCTCTCTACTCTCCTAGGTTCAGTGGCTGGGTTCAGTTGGTAGCAAACTGATAAAAGACAGATTAACCGGAGAATAAAAATGGTTTTAATTACACACACTTGCACACGGGAGTTCACTAAGAAAAACGTGGCTCACCAAGGAAGCCAGAATTTAGGGACTTATTTTAGGCTAGACAAAGAAAAATGGGCTTGGGGCTTGGCAGGGGGGAGGAAAGTTCTGGGCAGGTGACTAGGAAACGTGCGGCAAACAAGGCTTGTTCAGTAGGGATTGTCACACAGATGGAAGTCTGTGCCTTTTCCTTCGATAAGAGCTGTTAAGATTCTCCTCCTCCTGCTGCAGGAGACGGAAACACTTGTACACATGGAAATTTCCTTTATTGATGTCAAGTTTCTTGACAAAACGGAAACTTGCACTCTGATGTTAGAGCTTGTCCTGCTTCTGCTGTTCCGTAGTGGCCTTCGCTCCCAATACTCCTTTGGCCAGAGGGGCGTCCTTTGGGGTGGCACATTCTGGTCCCCTTCAGTAGCCCGGCGGGTACAGCCCATTATACACACATCCCTTGTTTATACACCACGATAGACAAGAGCTCATCCTCAAACAAGAGGTCTTAAGAGCACCATTTGTCACGTGTATTTCGTCTTGCCTCTATGTGGTAACTGGGCAACCATCTGCATTAGCGTCTTGGCTTTATCCAGAAGAAAAACAAACGCATAATTTGCGATCAGAGGTAGTTCTGCAAATGGGAGCAAGGCACCCACCGTAGTTAGGCTCCTGCCCTCCCACAGGAACTCAAACAGAGGGCTCTATTTTCCTAGATGTCTGCATTTCGGAAAGGTGGCTCTCAGGTCTTTGAGGAAATGCCTGAGCTATGAGACCAGCAGGAGACAGATCTAGCCATTGTAAAGATTTCCATGCATTTGAAAAGGACACAGGAAAACACTCTGAAAGAAAAGTGAGAGGAGTAAGACAGCCTCTCCTTATTTTCTTTTTATTTATTTTTATTTTATTTATTTATTTGACAAAGAGAGAGAGAGAGAGATCACAAGTAGGCAGAGAGGCTGAGGGAGAGGGGGAAGCAGGGTTCCTGCTGAGCAGAGAGCCCTATGCGGGGCTCGACCCCAGCACCCTGAGATCATGAGCCGAAGGTAGAGACTTAACCCACTGAGCCACCCAGGTGCCCCTCTCTCCTTATTTTCAACAGGGAGAATTAAGCCTTCCCATTTTAATTTATATTCACACTTTCTGGACCAATAGGTTCAAGAGTCGGTGGGGCTTCCTGGGAGCAAGCTCTGACTACGGCCTCGTCAGACCGGTTGGAATCCCACCTCTGCCTCGTGCCCCCTGGTGGACGCATCAATTCACTTTGAAATGCAGATTAGAATTGCCACCTCATACATTCGTGAGGAATAAAGGAGGTAACATTGTAAAATCCCCTGGGGCACAGTGGACATTATGAAATACTCTCCTTTTAAATTAAAATGTATGCTACCCCGAGGGTTGGAAGGGTGGGGTGAAGAACAGGTCGTTCACCAAATCCTAAAGCATCGAACCAGAGGGGATCCAGGGCACCCATCCGCTGACCAGCTGGGCACAAATTCGGGGAGCTCATTCCCCTAAGGGGTGTCACAGTCTGAAAATGTAGATGGGTCACGGAGGGGTTTCGGACACTCATGAATGCCGATTCCAAAGGGGCTGTTAGGAGAGTGGCAGGTGTTGGGCCATGATCCTAACTCCGAGGTTGACAGCTTCGAGGGCAAAGCCTCTCCCATCGTCTTGGCAACACTGTCACAAGCAAGCTCTGGCCAGACTGATGTATCACGGGTTTGGACTTAGAGGATAATTCTTCTATTTCTGTGCTCCACCGCTCACAGGTGGAGCCCAAATCCCCCAGGATGACAGGCTGTGTTTGTAGTGGGACAGTCTCTGCTGCCATAAAGCCCGAAGCAGGACCCCTGCCCACCTGTGCTCCAGAGGGGCACCGTCCCTTGAGATGGGGGGAGGAGGGCACAGCACAGCCTCTGTGGTCAAATTCATATCCCTCTTCACTCTCTGGCCCCCTGCCCCTTTCGCATCTGTGGGGGCTGCCTTCGTGTTGCCATGGCAACTGGAGTCCCAGGGAGGCGGCCATCTTGGGACGGCCACGCAGCCCCAAGATGAGGCCGCTGGAGATAGAGGAGGGGAGTATCCTGTAGGGAAACCGCACTCTCCGGGCTTTTGACTGTTTGAGGCTGGGGAGAGGTTGAGAAGAGACTTAGGCCTTGGTGGCCCACCGCTCTGGGGCTTTTCCCAGCTTGCTTTGGTGAGGGCAAACCCCCTTGCCAGCACCTGGGAAGAGTGTGGAGGCTGAGAGGAGGAGAGACCCTCTCTTCCCTCCCATCTTCCCAACTGCCCTCTGGGAGTGAGGACGTGGCTAGTGTAGGCCCGGCCCAGCGCACTGGGTGGTAAAGTGGGGGGGGGGGGGGGCGGCTGGGAAGGTGAGGAGCCGGGGTGACAGCAGGGGGTAGGTTTTCATGGGGGGGCGCTGGCAGAGCAGGTGACGGGATCAGGCTGGGTGACGGAGGTGTCAGAGCCCACAGGCAGGGCTGGAGCAGAGCTAAGGCGCACTGGGTGGGGTGGGTGGGGGGTGTGACTGACCCGCGGCTCAGGAGGGATTAAAGCGGGCGACGAAGGATTTGCTGCAGAGCCCAGCGCCCTGACGGAGGACTGGACGTCTTGATGCCCAGGCCAAGACTGCCAGCGCAGGGACGCGGCGGAGGCTGATGAAACACCTTGGCAGGCAGGACTGGCGGGACGCGCGCTCCGGGGACCGAGCTGCGGGCTGAGCCCATCCGTCTCTGCTGAAGGCGCGGTGACAGAGCCCGCCGGCAGAGGGCCGGCCAGCAGGCGGGCCCAGAAGCACAGAGCTGGCCCCGGAATGCAGCCCCCAGCACATTTCGCCCTTCATGTTCAAACCAATTCCAGGGCAGCTTTTCTCCGGAAAAGGAAGCTTGGTTCAAAGAGAACATAATGAATTGGCTGAAATAAATAGCCGATTAGTTGCAGATAACACCAGAAGCTGCAAAGCACGGGGGACAGCCAGAGGCCCTGGCAGCCGCCTCCCCGGTGCTGGACACAGCCCGCCTCCAGCCCGAAAGGGGGTCCCGTAGCCCGCAGGCTCGGATAGCAGCCTTTTGCTGCTGGGACAGCCCCCCTGGCCATCACCGACTGGCCTGGCCTGCTGGGGAGAAAACACGGTGTTTAGAAACAGCACATGGGGGGATGGAATCCAGGCTCTCGACCTGCCAACTTAGACCCCCTCAATGGCCTCTCTGAAAAAGGAGATAAAATTAAACTAATATCTGCCCTGAATGCTCCCCAGCCTTTTCGAGAATCCAATGAGAACACGCTGGCGACTGTTATTCATTAGGCATGCCCCCCGCCAGGGGAAGGGGGTCTGTTTTGCTCACTTTTGGACCCTCGCCCCCTGCCTGTAACCTAATGTTTGGCACAAGTATCTGTTGAATGTTCTTGAATAAATGTGGACCATTCACGACCCCAGTGGTACCCCCCAGTCCTTCCCAGGTGGACTGGGCACCAAAGAGCTGGGGGTCCAGTCTGGGGACATTTGGTTGTGACACCGCTGGAAAGCCAACCTCACATGATGTTGGGATCGGCCCTCATGGTGAGTTAGCCATCGCTCTGCCTGCCGGGGAGACAGCGGATGGGGAGTTATTTAAAATTTGGTGGAGAAGGTGGGCCATGAGCTAGATTTGCCTTCCGCAGTCCAGGAGCCTCACATCGAGAACAGAACTGGGCTCTACCCCCCGGGAGCTCCTCTCTCCTATTCTCTTTCAGCTTTCTGCTTCGGAAGCACAGATGGGGAGGGACGAGGTCATTGTGTGACCTCCATCTGCTATTCAGTCTGATACTTGGAGGCCACACAATGTATCAATCATCTTAAGCTGCAGACGCACTCCACATTAATTATAATTTGGAATAACTGGGAGTTGAGTGAAGTGGCAGTTGACTAGTTGACATGTTTTGTAGACACGTAATCAAACATTTATTAATTTTGATTTTGCAGTTTTCTTTTGGTGTCGTGGGGCCAATCTTTTCAGGTACCAGATGCCTCTGGAGGTCCTTCCCTGCAGAGGACCCTGGCGCTCAAGAGGCTGGGGGAAGGGGGGACTGTCAGGGTGCCGGGACACCCTATGGTCCCCTAGAGAGGGGAGAAGCAGCACGGCCTGTGGCTTCGGCATTTTTGGAGGAAATAGGACACATGCCTCTGGGCCTATATGCTGTGTGACCCTGGGCAAGCTGTGTGACTTTTCTGGGCTTTAACTTGGAAGCCCTTGAAATAGGGTTTGAGAAACAGGGATGGAGGCTATAGGCCTAGGGTGGTCACTAGGCCTTCTCTCCCCCAGATCAGAAGATGCAACTGTGAACCTGTTGTGGGGGCTCAGGACAGAGTGGCCTGGACAGCTGCAAGATGAGCTAAACAAGGGGTGCCTGGGTGGCTCAGTGGCTTAAAGCCTCTGCCTGAGGCTCGGATCATGATCCCAGGGTCCTGGGATTGAGCCCTGCATCAGACTCTCTGCTCAGCGGGGAGCTTGCTTCTCCCTCTGCCTCTGCTGCTCCCCCTACTTGTTCTCTCCTCTCTCTCTCTCCGTCTGTAATAAATAAATCAAATCTTTAAAAAAAAGAAAAGGAAAGAAGGAAGGAAGGAGGGGAGGGAGGAAGGGAGGAAGGAAGATGAGCTAAACAAGCCTGTCCCCCTGGGGAGACAGAAACCCTGTGGGGGGAACGTCAGGAGATGGTACAACGGAACTGGGGTCTGTCTGTGCCCTTTTTAGTCTCTGGTGACCCTCACCAGTCATTTTATATAATTATTACCCTGCTTCCTGTCAGTCTGCACACAAAGGACCTGCCAAGCTGGGGCTCTGGTAATGCAGTGTCTTCTCTCTGACAGCAACTACGTGTGGCTTTTCCACACCACAGCCCATTCTACAATTCTCTGCAACCAACCGCGTGTCCTATAATTCAACCCTATTGTGACGCTAACCACCCAGAGCTAGCGTCAGACCCCGCAGGTTTCAGGACTCGGTCCCACGAGACTGCCCCCACTTCAAACACCAGTCACAAAAGACCTGGGGGCCACCTGTCCTTCTGACTGACTTGCTAGAAATCAGGGGTTCTCACAACCTCATCTCGGGTGCAATAATGCCACAGAATGACTCATGGAACTCGGAAAAATGCTTTATTTATGTTAACCAGTTTAGAAAGAACATAGCCAAATGGCAGAGATGCTCAGCGCAAGGTCTGGGAGAGGGGCGGGGAGGCCGAACTTCCGTGCCCCCTCGCCTCCCATTTTCCTGGCACATCAATGTGCTCACCAACCCGGAAGCTCTCCAAACCCTGATGGTTAGGAGTTTTTATTATTTTTTTTAAGATTTTATTTATTTATTTGGGAAAGAGGGAAACAGAAATAGCAAGAGAGAGCACAAGCAGGGAGGAATGGGAGAAGATGACTCCCCTGCTGAGCAGGAAGCCCGATGCGGGGCTCGATCCCCGCACCCTGAGATCATGATCCGAGCCGAAGGCAGATGCTTAACCCACTGAGCCACCCAGGCACCCCTGGTTAGGGCTTTCTAAGGAGGTTTCAGGATGGAAGCATGACTGAGTAGATCAATAGCCATTGGTGATTAGAACCCAGCCTCCAGTCCCTCTCCCTGTCCCGGATTGAAAGTGGTGACCCTCTAATCCGGGCTTGGGCTTTCTGGCCACTAGCTCCCATCCTGAAGCTGTCTGGTCCCCCATACACATTCCAACCCAGCTGGAGGCATCGCGTCAGCACACAGCACACACACTCTTATCACTCAAGAGTTTCCAAGGGCTTTAGGAGCTGTTGACCAGGACAAAGGCCAGAGGTTTTCATTTTATTTTATCTCACAGTCTTTTTTTATTATACCTCAAGCAACTTGCAGCATTATCCTGCAGCCCTCAGAGGGAGGACAAAGTGTGGGCTGAGCTTGGGTTTCTCAAACATCCCTGCCATGCACATCTTGGGGCCACCAGGCAGAGCCCAGAGTTTTTTTCCCAGATGTTTTCTAAGCCGGCTTCATCCCTGCACGTCATCTGGTGAGTCAGGCCCGAAGATAAAAGACCTAGAGAGACATAAAGGAGAATAAAGATACTCTCCTGTCCCCTTTGAGCCCCTTTCTCAAGGACCTGAGTGTCCGTCCCCCTCTGTTTCCATGTTTCGGGAGCAGGACCCACTCATTCTCTGACAAATAACACAGCTAATCCCAGTTTTCCTGGTTCACCTGGCCTGGACGTCATAATGGGGACTTCTCTTCCTCCCCTTCCCACCCAAACATGCAAACACCCCGTCTCCCCAGAGTGTGGAGAGGACAGAACAAGCTTCTGGGAGTGTGTGGACAGAGAGATGAAAACAAATTTGGCCCTTGGCGATTTTCCTCTCTGGGTTTTATAAGCCAGTGCAGCTTCTGAGTGAAACCGGATCCATGTGGGTCCTGATTCCTTTGCGCACTGGGGAATGCTTTGTGCATCAGAGAGATGGAGATCCCAGGGGACGCTTTTAGTTGATTTAACAAACCCCTTTCAAGCTTTTATTTTTTCATTAGGAAGCAGAAGTTGCTTGTTCCCAAACTACACACGTACACACACCCCTCCCCCACTGGCTTCAAATTCTCTACCTCTCCAGGCCCTGCAGCCTGGAATGCCCCCATGAACCAAGAGTTAGGGGACACTTTTCCATCTCTAGCACCTGCTGAGAAAAAGCCCAGGAAAGAAGTCTAGGAAGAATTTGCAGGCACTGGGTGGAAGGAGGCAGGTACCCTCCCGCCCGGGGGAGGCTAGCACCCGGCAGCCTCACGACGGTGGTGGCTCCAGGTCCAAATCTCAAGTCTGGGTTCAATTTCAGTTTGGTGGGAGGGCCCTGGGCTAAGAACAAAGACCCAAAGGGGGTGGGGGAGCCCCGAAACACATTCATGTCTTATGTCCTGAGTGGACCTGAGCATGCTGTCCTGTGACAGTCTCGTCCTGACTGTCTAGGTGAATGTGCTCTGCACACGTCCCGCTGTGGGAGAACGAACTTGGCCGGGAGGGGAGGAAGGCAGGATGCTGGGAAGGTCTCTCCTCTGAGGCCTGGACCGCACAGAGCAGCACAGCCCTTCCATCGCCCAGCAAGCCACAGAGCGAGGTCCCTCTACTTTCTGCATCAGAAGGGAAAGAATCAGAGCAGCTTTGACAGGTTTTCAAATTGGTGGGTGTGAAAACACACCCAGACCTTTTGGGGTGTGAAATATGTCATTTTCATCTGTGCAGTGTGTACCCACTGACCTCCTATCGTCCCCGAAGCTGGGGGACTTCCTCACCTCCTCCCCGCAATCTAATCTGCATCTGATTTGCTGGCAGACCTCAGACCCACCGGCATCTCTTGGAGCCATTTCCTTCCACTTAGGAGTAAAGGGTGATTCTGGGGAGCCAGGCTGATGGGAACAGCTTTCACCCCGCTGGCCGGCACTCCTTCTGTCTTGCCCTTTTAGGACCTCGCCTAGCAAACACAGAGGTCCCTAGTGCACCGAGATTTCCAGGCTGCCTCTGCGGCACCCACAATTCAATCACACAACCTGTCTGTGGGCATAAAAACGGATTTTCTCTTCTAATGACTCCCTTAACTGAGCTGATGGCTGCCCTCCCTCAGGGCCCTTCGGGCAAGAGTGCAGGAGAAAGATGGCCTTCTTGCCTCTATATCCCTCGGCCCCTCCTCCCTGCCGTCTCTCCGAAGCAGAGGTGCCCAGATGGACACGTTCCCTGAATGGGCCCAGAGCGGGGAAGTGGAGGGAATGCGCTGAGCGACCAGAGGTGGGCTGCGTGGTCCCCACGGGGCTCTCCCTCTCCTGCCAGCCCCATCTCGGTTCCATTAACCTTGCTCCGCGTGCGCTGTGTTAATGGGCTGAGAAGGACAGATCACCCTGCCAGCCTGCCGAGAGGAGGGGCTGTGACTTGTTGTCAACCTTCCATCAGCTGGGAGGGCAGGACTCAGGGCCCAGGCAGGCCCCAGCTTGTGGCCTGGCTCCCCGCTGCACCCCGGATCCCTGCCCCAAGACCACATGAAGGGCAGCCCAATGCTGATGGGGCTGGAGAGAAAAGGCCTCCCCTGCTCCTCAGAGCCCCTTGCCAACACCTGGGGAGATTCGATAATGTCAACTTGCTAAGGACAGTAGGAGTCTTGGAGGAGGAATCCCTTGATCGACGCTCCCACTTCTGCTGAGTGGATCTCCTCATTCGCTCGACGCTTACGAGGAAGAGGAGGCTGTGGGGTAAGGCTTCCTGGAAGCAGCGGGACAAGCCATGTGGCAAGGTGAATGTCACAGGCCTGCACCGTGCAGAGACCCAGCATGGGTGGGGGCCTCCATTGTCCCGAGTTGGAGATTTCTCCTTGCCACGTTTCTCGGGGCCATCTCTGAGAGTGGGGCAAGACCCAGTCTTGTTAACTGAGGCCGGGTCGCGGTCTCAGTGGACAAGGAAAGAATAAAGCCATTGACATGGGCCGGAGAAGTGAGAAGCCACAGAAGAAAAGGCAGGGAGAGTCTGGAAAGAAGAGCCATCAGCGCTGGCCATCGTGGGGCCTCAGAAACCACACCAGAGAGCTACCCTACAGCCCCTCACCTCTCCTTGTCTTCCTGTGTAAGCCCCATGCCCCAGCTCCTATCCTGGGATGTTACCATGAATAACCCTGTAGTCAGTCTCCATGTTCTAGATGGGCTCTGGATAAGCTGGGGAAATAGCCCGGGGCTTCCCAAATTTACCTGATTCAAAGTCACATGGCCAGTCTGTTAAACCTATAGATTCCTGGGTTCTTTCCCGGACCAAGGAACAGAGTCTCTAGGATGGATCAGTATATGCACTTTTCACAAACACCCAGAGGGATTCTTCCAGCAGGTCCGGGAAACACTGGCTTATGCTTATCCTCCTTCATCTATCCACACTAGTCAGCTGAGTTGAATGCGTGAAACCACATTCCTTCAAAAAGAGGGGGAGATGCGTATGGGGGGGCACAGCTGGGCAAAGAAAGGAAGCTGCACACATTTCTGATCCCTTCTCTTCCTCCCCAGCTCCAAGGCAGAATAGTCCAGCAGTCGGAGCAGTTTCCCCCGGGATGGATACGATACCCGTGACGCTCCCAGGACCAGGAGTTCACCGCTGCTGGGCTCCCGTCTTCCGCGGTGGGAAAGAGGAACATTCCAGTTCTGAGCTAACTCCACTTGCCACCCTATTTCCTTCTCCTCTTCTTCGGTGGTAATAGAATTTTTAGCAGAACATGTAACAGCCCGAATAAAGAATACATTCCCAGCCTCCCTTGCAGCTATAGGTGGCCCCACGACGTCCAGTGCGACGTGAGCAAAAGTCATGTGTGCAACTTATGGATCCAGGCTCATGGAAAAGGGGGGTGCCTGGCCCTCCCCTTTTCTCCCTTCCTGCTTGGAACACAGAGCCGTGGAGAGGCATCTTGGCTCATACGAGCAAGGGTGTATCAGTCAGGGTTCTCCAGAGCGACAGAGCGAATAGGGTGTATGTGTCTACATACACACGTATACGTGAACACATATATGTGTATAGATGGACGTGTGTACATGTGTGTATATACATATATGATTAACATACATGCTTGCATATACAGACATATATTATATATTTACTGACATATATGAATAGACACACCCATAAAGAGATTTATTCTAAGGAATCGACTGGTGCAACTCTGGAGGTTGTTGACAAGTCCCAGGATCTACAGTCCACGGGCCAGAGCCTGAAGAGTGGAGGGGTTCCCAGCTGAGTCTGCAGGCCCGAGATCCGGGAGAGCTGACGGTGTGCTTCCAGTCCGAAGGCTGGCAAGTTCGAGGCCCAGGAAAAGCAGTGCTTCGGTTCAGGTCTGAAGGCAGGAGAAGACCAATGTCCCAGCACAAAGGCAGTCGGGCCGGGCAGGAGGGATGCCCTCTTACTGCAGGGAGGGTCAGCCTTTTGTTCCTAGTCGGGCCTGCCTCGGAATGGAGGAGGCCCACCCATGTTAGGAAGGGCAACCCGTTCTACTCAGGCTACCAAGTTAAATGCTGAAGTTATCTGAAAGCACAGAAACACCCAGAATAACAGTCGACCAAATATGTGGGCACCGTGGCCCAATCAAGTTGACGCATCAGATTAACCATCACCAAGGGCGACTTTAGGCATGCCGGAGAACAAGACAAAAAGGGCCTGGGTCTCTATACGGTGACCCTCCCATACCAGCTCTGTGGTGGGAGAGAGAAATAAACTGTTTTATATAAGCCATGGTCACTTTGGGTTCTGTTATAGCACACTGAAGCTGACCCTGTATCTCAACTGCGGGGTCTCAGTGTAATTTCCACCCAAGAAAGCAGCTGTCCCACTTTTATGGTGAGACTCAACCATCCCTAGAAAGTTTCCCCATATGCCTTCTGTCCATCATAGCAGGACCCGCACTTCCTAGTCCTTGTTCCAAGGGGCGGGAGACTGGAAAGAGGAGTTGCCTCCTATGGGATATTCAATGACATGCTAGCATATTCTATTACCAGCAGATTTTTAAAAAAACCTTTCCTATATTTATTTTCAGTAATGATCATGAAATGAAACTAATAATAAAGTACAGAAAAGAAACACAAAGACTAAAAAGTTCTTACATCAAATTATATATAATATATAATCAGTCTAATAAAGAAATAATATTTTAGGTAAATAATTTTATAATAATTAACAAGTGAATTTTAATAAAACCCAAACATTTGCAAATGGTGCAATTTAGGCCATACTAAATTGCACCAATGACGTTACATTTTATCTTTTGGAATGATTCTTTATCTTTAAAACCGTTAGCAATATTTTTAAAGAATAATAAATTTGAATTTTAAAGATTTTTTAATTAAGCAAAATATTTCATCTCTTAAAAAAAAGAATGGATCAAAGGATTTAGGAAATTTTCATCGTTGTCTTCATTACTGGCAACAGTGGCATTATATTTTGTCAACAAGTATTGGCTAAGATATTTTTCCCATGCCCTGTGCTATTCTAGGCCTGGACAATGAGCAGGGAACAAAACAGAAATCCCTGCCTTCACAGAGCTCAGTTCTGATGGGAGAGACATGGGCAAATATGGGAGTGAAAAGTGCCGAGAAGAAAACTGAGTCAGATTCAGGAGGTGGGTGTTGACGGGGTGCTGTTTCCTCCGGGGGGGGGAGGGGTGGGGAGGTCTCTGTGAAGAGGGGGCATACGAGCCTTGGACCCCATTTCCTACTTCTCCAGCTCAGGTCAGGCCCCCTGCAATCCAAGACCACAGGCCCTGAGCTGAGCACCTGTTAGCAGGAGTAATGAGCACAAGGGGACCTTCGTGAACCCCAGGGCCTGACTACCTCTGAGTTCAGACACAACTTGCTAGGAGACGGGGGCAGGGAAGAGACAGCCTCTGCCTTCAAGGGCACGGGCAAGCACAGGAGGGAGGGCATAAGGCACGCACACGGGAGCAGAGGAGCAAACACTAATTAGCGTGATGCAGACCGTCCATCTGTCAGGCAGGCTGCCTGGGCGAAGGGGGAGAATCGGCGGTGTCTGTGGTGATTCCACATCCAAGCACAGGCCACATGTCACGGGCTTCCTCGTTCAGGAAGTCAAGAGATGGTCCCACTAACCTGAATGCCCAAATCTCAAGGCTCCAAGCTCCCAGCTGTGCAGTGACACAAAGGTCAGTTTCTTAGGGTGCCACTGCTCCCATAGAGCATTGAGACTCTCCAGGGTAGTCCCACGTGGGCTCAGAGCCAGTCTAGCCTTGTTCTGTGCACCCACCACCCAGGTGCCAGGGCCAGCAGCACCCTTGAGGCATTACGTCCTGGGCTCCTTTCTACTGTGAGTACCTTGATACGGCCACGTCCACTGACGCTGTAGTGAAGGCCTAGGTCAGAGACCGGGAAGGCGGCCCCCAATTCTGCCAGCACTGGGGAAGCCGAAATGCAGTACTGAAGCTCTCACCAAGTGAGAAGGGAAATGCTCCCAGCACAGAGAAGAAGACAAATGTTGTCCAGTTAGTCAGGCAGCAATTCTGCTCCCCTGGACAGGGGCGGGGGACGGCCTCCACCACGGCCCCCATCCCAGGTGGCCGTGCCAGGGCTCACAGTCCAGTCCAGAACAGGCCCTGCTTGGATGTGCCACCCGCCCCTGCTTTTCCCCCAGCGGCAGCGCTGACTTTGCAAACAGGGCGAACGCGTCTGCTCGCTCAGTCTCGGACAGTCACACAGCAAGGGTTCCGGAGCTCCCACCGGCTATGGGTATTTCCATTCAAGGGCACACATAGCTCCTTTATCTCAAATCACACACCTCAGCAAGGGGCTGGGGCAGGAAGATCGAAGCATTAACCCTCCCCTCTGAGGTGCAGGACCGGAGCCTGGGTCTGGATCACGGTTCCCGACCTTTCTCACTCGGGTGAGTTTGTTGAGTGCCCCTGACATTCTCTCACGTGATCTGCTTTCCTTTTTCTCATCCCCCACACGGCTCCCTCTGTCCCCCCGTCCATTGGCCATGTTTGCCTCCATCCTCCTAGAGTAGACGAGATTTGTCCTTAAATCCCTGGAAGGTCCTGGCCTTTCACACACATGTTGGGAGAGCCCCAGCCCCTGCCTCCCCCCAACAAGTCCAATGGTCAGAAACACTCACCTCCAATATGAGGGGCAGTGGCACCGTGTCCCAGCCGAGGCCAAGATGCTCGGAACGTCCCGTTGCCCATGATGTGCACTTAGCTGACAAAGGGGAAAGTCTCCACAGTGGGCGCTACCATCCTGAAAAATAAAACACCTTTAGGGACAACTGTTTGAATATACTCGGGCATGTGCACACAGTGCCATGCAGTCGTAAAAAAAGGAAGACGAAATCACTATGAATTGATAGGGAGTGATTTCCAGATGTTATTGTGTGGGAAAGCCAGAGCGCACGAGAGGGTATGTGGAATGCTATCTTTTGTGGGAGAAATAAGGGAAAATAAGAAAATGTACATATATCAGTTTAGGATTACAAAAGAAAAGCAAGGATGTTAAACCAGAAAACAATGAGGTTGATTATCTGCAAGAAACGGGAAGGAATGGGGCTAGAGATGGACTATTTGTCCCTCCCCAGCCGGATTTCGTATGTTGAAACCTAATCTCCAACGGGACGGCGTTAGGAAGCAGGGCCTCTGAGAAGGGATGAGGCCATGGACACGGAGCCCTCAAGATTGGGAAAACCCAACAGAAAAGACCCACAGTCTATGAGCCAGGAAGCAGGCTCTCACCACACACCAAAATCTGGTGCAGCCTCGATCTTGGACGTCGAGCCTCCAGAACTGGGAGAACTAAATTTCTGTTGTCTGTAAGCCACGCAGCCCATGCGATCCTGTTAGAACAGCCTGATCGGACTAGACAGATGGGGTAGAAGAAGGTTATGGGAGAAAACGATATCTCAGAGTGTATCTTTTTTTTTTTTCAATAGTTTTGACTTTTGTAAGCATGTCCATAGTCTATACATTCCAAAAATAAATTAAAATGAATAAGAATGGGGAGAAAGAAAAAGACAGAAACAAATGAACCTAATTATATTTCAATATAATTATATTTCAATACAATTATGAGGCTCATAACCACACTGAAGGGGGAAAAGAGAGAAAGAACTAATCCCGGAACTTATAAAAGTAGTTTTTGACTATTTACCCTCAGTCTGGGTCATGATAGGGTGTGTGTGTGTGTGTGTGTGTGTGTGTGTGTGTGTGTGTGTGCGTGCGTGTTGGGGTGTGTTTTGGGGTGTGTTTTAGGGGTAAAGAGCCACAATGTAACTTACCACAAATGGTTCAGAAAAAGATGATGGGTGAGATGATGGGTGAAATAAAACTTCGTGTGCATGTAGTATTTATAGAGATATATGTGTATTTATATACATACATTATGTATGTATAATATATTATATGTATGTATATGTGTATACGTATGTATACATATATGTATGTGTATATATAGACAATATATACATAAGTACATCTCTGTATAAATATATATATATACATACACACACACACACAGAGAAAGAATAAAGAACAAAGTAGATAGGGTAAACTGTCAACCATAGGCAAAGCTGGAGCGCCTGGGAGGCTCAGGCAAGTTAAGCACCCAACTCTTGGTTTCGGCTCAGGTCGTGATCTCAGGGTCATGAGATCGAGCCCCGTGTCAGGCTCTGTGCTCAGCACAGTCTTCTCCTTGAGAGTCGTTTCCCCCTCCTTCTCCCTCCCCCTCTGCTCCTCCCCCTGTACACTCGTGCTTTCTCTCTCTCTCAAATAAATCAATAAATAAAATCTTTTTAAAAAAAAAAAAACTGTTAAATCTAGGAGGAGGAGGGTTAGCTTTCTATTAAAAATAAACTACAATAGGTAAATCTGGGCGAAGTGTGTAAGTGGATGTTCTTTGTATTATTTTTAGGTTTGCGGCTTTTGTGAGTTTGAAGTTCTTTCCAAATAAAACGCTTAAACATACCCTTATATTTGCTTTGCACCTGACTTTTTTTTTTGGCAAGCTCCACGGCGCTGGTCCTTCTCATCCTCCCAGCCACCCCATGAGGCGGCAGGACACGCAATGTTATTCTGTGTCCCATTTTACAGATGAGGAAGTGGAGGCAGGAGGGTGCTGAGGCACCGGCTAAGTAGCACCTCCTCAAACGGGACGGGTGGCTCCCCCCCAGGGGTCAGGCGTGGGGTTCCTCCTCTGACAGCCACAGTCATTCCCCACCCTGTCAGAATCCATTACGGTCCCTGCTCGTAATCTCTCTGGGAGGTAGTGGGTTCCATAATTCTATTTCCGTGAGTTTATTACTCAGGCTTTTGAAACCCAACGCGGGAGTCCGCTTCTTCTCTGAACCCCCCGCCCCCGCGTCCCCTCCCGCGGCACTCTAGCGGGGCCTCATTCGTCCTCCCCAGGGCCGGAACACACGCTTCAGAACGGCTTGCATGTTCTGTCCTTAGGTCCTATTTGTTTCTGTGTGTCTCCCTGAAGGGCAGGGACCAAGTATTGTTCCTCTGACCCTCCGCCCCCAGCTCTGGGCCAGGCCCTGAATGCCGGCTCAGTAAGCGGCTGTGGCGATGAATGAAACCTCCTCTTATTTGACCCAAACTCACCTCAATCAAGTCTCAAAGTGAGCCTTTCATTGTGGAATTGGAATTAAGTAGGATTCATGTTAACACTGTCTTGGCCGGCCTGCCTCACCGGCTCCTTTCTCTTTCCTGCAGGGAGTTGCAGATTAAGGGTAAGTTCAGGCCGTATGGACACAGGATGGGGTCCCCCTCTCCCCCAGATACAGTAAGGAAGAGCTTCCCAGTGAAAGTGGTCTAGAGGGGAGCAGAAAGCATCAAGTTCAAGACATGGAGTGGACAGAGGAGTAGAAGTCTGAGGGGGTGAGTAGGAGCCTACCACTGCCTGCGTCCGGGTTCCGCATGAGTCCAGGCTTCAGCCCTGAGGGAAGCGGGAATTTTGGTGGGACAACATTTAACACAGTCTAGGTGACCGCCTCCTGCACACAAGTAGCCTAGAAAGTAGCCCAAAGGAGACACACTGCACGCCCATCTCGGGGAACATGAAGGATCCTTGCTGTCCTGAGTCAGCATGCAGGGGGGTTGGGGGGCTATGGTCTGTGGTCTTCCCAGCAGAGCTCTGTACGGAGTGTGAGAAGGTAGAACTTCCAAAAAAAAAAAAAAAAAAAAAAAAAAACCCTGGATTTGAGATAAGGCTAAAATCTTATTTGAAAGGATTTGCTTTCGATTTCATTTTTTTAAATGCATTTTTAATAAGACTTTTCCATCAAAAAGGGGTATTTGACTGCTTGGAACAGCAGTGGGCTCTCCCTCAATGTAATTTGGATCTTTTCCTAAACCCACTTCCTTTGATTCTGCCAGCTCAGATCTGTCTTTAGTCAGTAACCCACAAAGCCTGTCATCAGTGGTGTGGAAGAAATTCAGTTAGGAGCATCCATAAGTACATCTGTGGACCCATCCCTGTAAGGCAAGAGAGTAAGTTCCCACTCACGGGGCACAAGCTAGTGACATCACACAGAAACTTTAAATGTTGGAGGGGAACGGACCCTGGGTCATATGGGCCCAGCTGTCCTCTCACAGCACTGAGACCCACAGGGCCAATTTTCCGGACCACCCATGGTGATGTACATGTTCCCACCCCCGTGGCTGACCTGTTCTTCCTCTCATCGAGCAGGATGCCGGACATTCCTGGTTTTCTTTTTTTTTTTTTTTTTTTTTTTTTATGGTTTGAAGTAGAGATCATTCCTGGTTTTCTGGATCATGGAAGAAGCAATGAGCACTCCCATCTGATAGGCAAGTTCAGGGGCTCTTGGATTAACACTCCCAAGGAAGTCAGGGAGACCAGAGGAACGGCTAACCCCTGGGGCTGGGCTGCTCCGAGTCAGTCTTGGTTGGGCCATGGAAGTCAGTCGAAGGTCAGAGAGCTGGAAGCCTCAGACCTCGAACCGATCTGAGTTAGACACAACAGTTCTGCTTGGATCCCTCACAGTTCAAAAGAGGAAGCTGTGATCTAGGCCTCCGGGGAGAGCAACAGTGTCTACGTGGCGGAGTGGCCAGGGACAGGAGACGGCGGCAGGGCCAAAGACAGGCTGCAGGACTTGGGAGAACCTGACCAGGGCCAGAGCCTGGCTTTCCGAGCTGCCCGTCGCTGGCAACCCTAAGGAGGGGGCAGGAGATGGGGTGAGGGTCGTACCAAGATTGGGCCAAGTCAGCCTCTTCGCTCATGGGTACAAACGTATGGCATGTTCAGTTCAGTGTTTTCCTATAAATGTTCCAATCCTAGCAGAGTTTAGATCAGCTGGTAATCATATGCACCTTTTCCAGTCCTGGGACAAGGACAGAGTGAGGACCTAGTCAAAATTCAACACAGTGGCCCAGAGGATCCTAGAAGAGCTCTCCTCTGTCAAACCTCCCTGTGGCTTTCCATTTCTTGGACATCATTTCTTGGCCCCATTACTTCTTGGACAGCCTCCCCTTGTGGCTCTCCCAGTTTGTGGCCTCATTCCAGCCAAGCGGGCCTTCCCGCACCCCACCCAGCTCGCCAGGCCTGGGTGCTTCGTGCTTGCTGTTCCCTCTGCCTGGGTCTGCTTCGCCCAGATATCCCTACGGCTCTAGCCCTCACCTCCTGTAGTCTGCTGAAGCACCGTCCTTTCACAAAGCCCCGCCCTGCCCCCCAATTTAAAACTGCAATACCCCTGCACTCCCTACGCCCCTCCCCTAGTGTGGACCTCATTTCCCAGCTGAGGCCCTAGGTGTTGAAATGATCTGCTTGTTAGCTGGACCCCCCGGTAGAAAGTGAAGCTCTTATGGTTGGAATTTTTGCCTGTTTCACTGACCACTCACTCATGACACCTAGAAGAGTGCCTGGCACTGACAAATACACCAAAACAGCCATAGAATGAATGAAGGTGACGAAGGTGAACACTACGGGCTCCTAGCCTGACCAGCCGGAACGGCCTGGGCCCCCATCTGACCACCTTCTAACAGGGTTCCTCCCCCATCTGACCACCTTCTAACAGGGTTCCACCTATTCTTGGCTTAGCTCAGCTCCTGGCTCCCGACCCCTGCCTGCCTTTTGCCCTCTCCGGCCACCTAGCTCAATCCTGTCCCATTCCCCATGATGACAGAGGGGCCGAGACACTTGTGCCTAACCTCAGCATTTCCCCATTTCCCACAGCAGTGGGTCCACCTGTTTCTGTAATAACCTTTCTTGATTTGGAGGCTCAATTAGCAGCTCAGTCCCTCCGGCCTCTTTCAAGCAAAGCAATCCCAATATCACAAAAATATGTATGTGTGTGTATAAGTGTGTGTGTGCCCTGGACCATGATACTCAAGCAAATAAGCCATCAATTTGGTCACAGCATGTGACCCTCTAGCCACAAGGGAAGCCACCTCCAATAGAAGGCTTTTCGAGGGGCAGGCAGTCTTCCTTCCCTATAAAGGCCTGCCTCGTAACCCTCCATCACGGGAAATCCTGGCCAAGGCCTCTTCCTCACAGAGTCATCAGTGAGCCAACACAAAAAAAGAGCCCCTTTCTGAGCCTGCTCCCTAAATCAAAGGAATGTCTGCTTTCAGAACCATAAAGTACGTGACGACCCAAAAGAGAAATTCAGTAGACACACGTCCCACTCTGCCCGAGCAATTCTTTCAAGGCTCACCGACGTTAACATCCAGAGCTGGTGTCTAAACAGCCCTGCACAGACTCAAGGACTCCTCAAAGCAGTAGAGCAAAACAGAAACAGCAGCCATCTGTCTCTTGAAATCTTCTAGGAGGGGCACCCTGTAGCTGGGAAGCCAGGCAAAGGCAGGTTTCCAGGCGGAGATGCCCCCCACTGGGTTCTGGGAGTGGGCTCTTTCGGGAGGCCTTCCTCCGCGGCCCTGGGCAGGAAGCAGGTGCATTTCCCCAATCCGCCCCCCCCCCCTCCCCCGGCGGCTCGTCCAGCGGTCACAGCCGTGCAGGGCCCCGTGGCACCCAGAGAGTCTGCAAGACTGCTGACGAGGGAGAACAGACCCAGGCCTAGCAACGGCCCAATCATTCTGGACCAAATTCAGTGGAAATGAGACCACTCTTCAAGAACAATTTCTGGGTAAGTGGTAGAGAAAATAAGGTCACCCTGAACACGAGGAGCAGAGAAAGGAGCAGCCCCACGAGTGTGCAGATGGGTCCTCGGCCCTCCGGGGGGTGGGGGGGCGGTGTGTGGCGGTGGCGTGCAAACCCGGACCACAGTTCCTCACAGGCCTTCAGCGCAGAGGCACCGGCTTGGACAATGACATGTGTGGGTTGTCATGACGATGAAATTGAAACTGGGATAAACAATAGCCTCTCAGCCCACAGCCTCACCTGCGAGTTGACCTGTCATTACGCCAGCAGCTGCTTGGGGGGCCCCCCGGCAGGCATCAGGAGATGAGCATCTCGGGGGCAGGCTTTCATAACAGGTGGCCAAACATGTGGCTGGAAATCAGTGGGGCCAACTGATCCTTCTTGGGCTCCAGAAGGGAATCCAGCGGCCTCCTAGAAAAGGTCCCCGGAGCCTATGAAGGGACAACAAAGCACAGAGAGTTAATGCAAGGGGCCCAAAGACACACAGCATGGCCTCAGAGCTGGCACCTCCCCCTAAACTCAAAACCTCAGAAATCGCTCACGGCTAGGGGTCGGGGAGGTGGGGGGGTGGGGGGGGTGGCACCTCGGAGGCTCAGCGGGACTTCCCGGCATCCCTCACCAAATAGACCAATGCAGAATTGAATTATCGTCTCTGTTAGAACTTGAAAATCCCTCCGCGGTCCCAAGGCAGATGGAAATGCACAGTCCTGCGGCACTTGGTCCCACCGTCGCTGCCGGATCTGTGCGCCCCGGACTCCCAGCCTGAGCCCCCACCCACATCTGCAGGAGCTGAGCTCCAGGAAAGAGAATTGAATATGCCCCATAGGGCTCAACTTGGCTTTTAAAAAAATGGTATTTTTATTTATATTTAATAGGGCCTTCAGAAAAACCTGCAAATCCTAGGGCATGGCAGAAATGTAAATGCTAACTGATTGTTATTCTTACAGAAACTTAGCATTCAAAAATTTAATCACCCTCATTAGCATAATTTGGGTGACATCAGTCCATAACCTTACCCTGGAGTTGATTATTTATGGCGCCCTGAACAGAAGTCGAAAATTAACTTTGATTTAATGTAACAATTCCATCCCCAGTATAATTCATGATGCAGATACATTTGTCAAAAATAAATCAGACTGCTTTGCCCATCTCAGAACAGGAAACCCAGAAAGGAATAGAAAGAGAATCCCTGATCTTTGGTTTCCGTAGTTGTTCCGGCTCGCCCTTCTCCTCCTCAAGCCTGCGCCTGCCCTGCCCGGGGACAGGTTTTGGAGTAGGTGGAGGACGTCCGTGTACAGAGAGATCTTTGGATGAACACAGACGGGCAGGATGGGAGTGGGGATCCCTCAGGATGGACATCTTGCTTCTCCTGAGCATTTTATATCCAAGTAGGCAGTTTTCTAAGAAGACGCAATGAGAAAACAGCACAGGAGGCTAGGCTGGGGGGAAGGCTGTGTTTGGAGTGCATGACCTAAGGCCTCGCATGTGTTTGAGGTATACCATTTATCCTGCATTCCTGTGCTCAGTCCTCACAACAGTGGCTAGGGCCGATGGAAACTGAGGCCCGGAGAAGTTAAGCAACTTCTCCACATCCCACGGCTGGGAAGAGGCAGTGCTGGTCCCAGAATGTGGGTCTCCCAGCACCATCTGTCAGCAGCTGGCCCCGGAAGGCGGAGTGCCCGTGCCCCCCATCCGGGGCTGGGGCTGACAACGGGAGACACTGCTCCCAGAGCAGACAGGAGTCATCCTCAAGACAGCACCAGCTTACCAATTTCTAAGAACTCAGAAGCGGCATTCACTACCCTGCTTTCTAGAAAAACCCAGAAAATATAGGTTTCCCACCCATGCAGCAAAAAGTACTGTATAGAACCTCCCCAGAGGATAGGCTCATAGCCGCGCTGGAATCGCCTTTATCCCACTTCACATAACGTTGCCTCTGAGATGTCCCAAGCTCTCTGCCAAGGAAGAAATATCTGTCCACGGGCGGCCCCAAGGAGCCGGGCTGGCATGGCTGTGCAGGTTCTCCCTCCGTGCTAATTCTCTGTCTGGACTGCTAAAGCCACCCAGACGTGCCAAGTTTCAGTGTTAACAGGTTTGCCTGCCAGTACCCAGCATCCTCTGCTTCCTCTTGCAGGCACCTAGAGGCTGGGTGGTGCCAGCGCCCCTCTCCGTGCCGGGCAGGTGCCAATACCCCCTCTCCGTGGGCAGCAGAGCACCGTGCCAACAACCAGAGCCTTGGCCAGTGACTGGCAGGAAAGTGACCAAACTCAGATGATGCCGTTTGGCTCTCGGGCTTCTGCGGTGGGAAAAAGAACTGGCCGAGAAGAGGTAAATTCTGTTGGCAAACGATGGAGTTTGGGTTCTCTTGGTCCCAGCTTAGCAGGGATAATCATGAGCTGGCAAGGTTTTTCCTTGTGTGAGTTTGTGAGTGTGTGTGTGTACGCACACACGCGTCCTCATGCTTAATCACGTAGCTTTAGCAGTTACAAAGTTAAGAGGAAACCAGGCCACCTGAAATTAACGTGACACTGTATGTTAACTAACCAATTTAAAATAAAAACTCAAAAAAAAAAAAAAAAAGACAAAACCACAGCCAAAAGATGCATTGTGAAACAAAGCACTCAGGGCCTTGGATCCAATTGTGACCAATCTCAGACTGGGTCCCCATGATGCCAGAACCATGAATCGATTCATCCAATCAGAGCCACCAGTCGGTTCATCCACTCCAAATACCCTGATCCCGCCAAGGTGGGAAAGAAAAAGTTAGTTGTTAGAGCTTTTCTTAACCAAACGCTCAAGGAGTTGGCTGAATTTGATGTTTTTACCAAGGAAAGGTTATGATGCTCTGGACCCACCTCCTTCGGGGTGTCACTTTGCTGAATGGGAGGCCACTCCTGCTTTCATGTCTGAAGATGCAACGTTAATAATCACAAGAATGCTTACCGGGTGTGTCGACAACCAGCCAATTCTCTATTGCGTACTCCGTGTGTGTTCTTCCCAGTAACTTCGTAACTCTAGGAAATTGGTATTTTCATCATCCTGACTTTTTTTTAAATTAAATTTTTAAATTTTTTTATAAACATATAGTGTATTTTTGGCCCCAGCGGTACAGATCCATGAATCGCCAGGTTCACACACTTCACAGCACTCACCACAGCACACACACCCCCCGCAATGTCCATAACCCCACCATCCTCTCCATCATCCTGACTTTAAAGCTGAGAAAACAGAAGTTCAGAGCAGTTGAGTAACTTGCCTAAGATCACCCAGCTAGTAAGTGACATATTCAAGGCCCAGACCCATATCCATCCAGTTTCCCTCTTTACACTTGCTTACATGGATGCAGTTGTCTCCCAGCTAGATGGCAAGCTCCAAGGCCAAGGGGTCTGGATTCCCACATCTAAACCAGCGCCAGCATATGGGCCCAGAATAGGCTTTCAGTGACTATCTCCTAAGTCAGTAAAAGATTGACTGTATTAATGAATGAGCCCCATCATCACTTTGTCATAAAACCGAAGAGCTTCATACCTGCCCACTGACCCGAAGCCCCCAGCACAGAGTAGCTAAGGATGGGCATTGAGGTGCGATGCTCCCGGGGGGCAGGAGGGAGGTGTGCCCATGCCCTCTGCTCTCTGCAGGGTACAGGAGGGCGGAGACTGCCTGCCATCTTGTCTCCTCGATATTGCTCTCACCGTACTGTGGTGCAAGTTTCCCATCAGCCACACGTCTCCCTGATAGGCTCTAGTGCTGGAACGCCCATTCTCGTGGCCTAGGCAGCCACGCTCCGTCTTCACAAAACGGCTGTGAGGCCCGGACAGCAGATGGCTTTGGCGATCTTGGCAATCGAGCCAGACAAGTTTCTACCTGAACTTTTGCTCAGCCAGTGACTGGATGGAGGAGCCAGAAGGGAGATCTAGAAAGGAAGGAGCCTTCGGGTTTCTCATTCCCAACCACACAGGGCCGGGGAAAGAGGGACGCGCTAATGGCAGTGGGGAAAGGGCAGTGGGAATACACCTGTTTTGGACGGATAGGACGGATGGTCTCCCATTCATCCCCTTGCTTCCGGGGTGCCTGCACACAGCTTACCTGGGACAGACCTGTTCTTCCAAAGCCCCCAGACAGGAAACTCTCTGATATCATGTCTATCTGCCACATTCAGAACTGTGGTCCCTCCTTCTGGGCAAGGCCACAGGAGTGGGAAAACCCAACAATCTGACGGTTCCCTCCAGGACTCAGGGTAGAGCCAGCATCAACTCTCAGCCTAGCTTCTCAAAGTGTGTGTTGTTACTGGGGCTGTCTTCAAAGACCCTGACTGTATACATCCGTTCCTCCTTGCTCCTCCTCCAAGGACAAAAGATACTGAATAAAGAAGAAGGCAGGCTTAACCTCTCCCTTGGCAAGGATAGGAATTTGCCAGAGTTGGGTAGGAGCAGAAAGTTTGCAAGATAAATACCCTGGGCTTGCAAAATGCTTTATATTTGACAAAGCATTTTCTCACTCGAGCCCTGCAGCTGCGAGATCAGAAGTCCATATTACAGAGAGAACACAGAAGCTGGGGGGGTGCCTGGGTGGGGCCGTCGGCTAAATGTCAGGTCAAGATCATGGTGTCCTGGGATGGAGACTCACGTTGGGCTCCCTGCTCAGTTGGGTGAGGGAGGGTCCTGCTTCTCCCTCTGCCCTGCCCCTCCCTGCCCCACTTGTTCTCTCTCTCTCTCAAATAAATAAAATCTTTGGGGGAAAAAAAAAAAACAAAAGAACACAGAGGCTAGGCCAAGGCCACAAAGGTGTTCTAAGCCGTCTTTCCTCTCCTCCTTACCTAGGTTCTCGGCCCCTGGAGAGCAGGAGACAGCTGTGCTCACAGGCCACATCACCAGCGCATCGCGCATTTGGGAGAAGGTCGCATGTGGCTAAGGCTGCTGTGTTCTGCTCGCCATCCACTCTGTGAGGGCTGGGGCACATAAAGGGCCTGCCTTGCTAATTCTGCATGCCACAGGGAGCTCAGACAGGTAGTGAAACACTATTCTGGGTGTGTCTGTGAGGATGGTACAGGAGGGGATTACCATCTGAACCCCTAGAGGGAATCAAGCAGACTGCCCTCCCCAGCGTGGGTGGGCCTCAGCCAATCAATCCAAGATGTAAATAGAACAACAAGGGGGAGGAAGAGGAAAGCCCCGTTGTGCGCCCTGGGGCGGGCACTTCCATTCTCCCTGCTCTGGACTGGATCGAAACATTGGCTTCCCCTGGGTCTTAAGCCTGGCAGGGCTGGACCGAGGGCACGGGCTCCCTGGCAGATCCAGCTTGCCCCCCGCGGATCTGGGACTTAGCCTCTGTGATCACGTGGGCCAATTCCTGACTGTAAGTAACTCTCTGTTTGGATGTATCCGCATCGATGCCTATTGGTGGTTTCTCCGGAGAATCCTGACACTTAGGGGTTCCTAGACGGCTCTGAGTGGGGAGATGAGCTGTAGAGGCCGGCTGAGCGGAGGCAGGCCGGCCTCCCATCCTGGCATTGATCAAGAGAGGAAGTGTTTTCTGCTCTGCTGTAAGGACTCCTCCTCAGAAACTGCCCTTTCTCCCACAAAGCATTTCTTCAAAAATATTTATTGACACGTGCCTTGGGGCAGGCACTGTTTTTGGAGGACGGGTATATCCATGAATGAAACAAAGGTCCCTGACCTCACGACACTGAGCTTCCATGGCAAATGTAATAAGGAAATTAGAGAATATATTACAAGACAAGAAATAGTCTGAAAAAATTAAAAATTGCCCAGGGTGAGGGGGACCAGGTGTGGGGAGGTGGGGGGACGAGTGTTGGGTTGGCTGGTTGATCAAGGAAGGCCTCAGGGGGAGTGAGGTTTGAGCGGAACTGAAGGAGGCCGAGGAGCTAGCCCAGCAGCGACTTGGAGGAAGACCAGTCCAGGCAGGGAACAGCCAGTGCAAAGGCCCTAAGAGGAGAGATGACTGGCGGGCACAAGGAACCGCAAAGAGGCCAGTGTGGCTGGCACAGTGAGGACAGAAGGGCAGGGGATGGGGATGAGGTCACAGAGGCAGGATGGCACAGGGTCATCAGAAAGCCTGGAAAGGGGAGTCTCGGCAGGGCTTCCAACCGAAGAGGAGATGATCTGCTTTAGGTTTTAAAGGGATCTCTTTAGCTGTCTATGGACCCCTTGTGCAGGGGGGTCAAGTTGAATCAGGAGGCTCTTGCCAAAATCCAGACCAGAGATGACGGTGGCCCCACCCAAGGTGGTGTCAGTTGTCAGTGTCCAGAGGGAGTCAGCCAGCAGGTGGAGAGGCCCCCCGACCAGAGCAGAGCAGGCAAGTTCTCATCTTGGGTCCTTCTACTGTCTGCTCAGGAACATGCCCTCAAGACAACTTTGTCCCCAGGTCCCCCTCCAGAGGATATCCCTAGTCACAGCTAGGAATAGTTTTTTATGGACAGAGTTGGGGAGGATGAGAAGGTCACACTCCATCCTCTTCCCAAACATCTGGAGCAGCCATTAAAGCTGGATGGTACCATTCAAGTCCCAGAGCCAGGTGGTGGGGGGGTGGGACGGGATAGCAGTCAGTGGTGTGCCGATAAACTCGTATCTGTAGCCAACCTATGGTTGCAATTGACAAATGAGAGTAGCTCGCACCTGGGTGTTGGTTGATATTTGCATTGACATTAATGGGTAAAAAGAGAGAGAAACCACAAAGATGTTCATTGGGAACTTTTTTGTTTGTCACCGATGTGAGCGACTTCTTCCCTTGAACTGATAATAGTCTTCAATTACTGCAAGAATATTTCCTCGATTTTGGGTGCCATTTGGAATGTAATAGCTACACACAAAAAACACTTTTAAGTTCAGTCTGCATTATTAAGATTTTCCCCATCACTGTTTAAGTCTAAACAAATAACAAAACAATGAATGGAGACCTGACTCAAAGCGTGTGCTAATTTCCATGTTGTGAAGACTCCCGCTCTGGCTGATTTCAATCCACCAATGTCACGGTATTGAATGCGGGTTTGGAAAGAGATGCTTAGCCATGGGCCATTGTATAGCGATTCCAACATACAGATACAGTTGATATAAATAACCTCAGGGGCACAGATAATAGTAAAATGGAGTGGGGCGCCTGGGTGGCTCAGTGGGTTAAAGCCTCTGCCTTCGGCTCAGGTCATGATCCCAGGGTCCTGGGATCGAGCCCCGCATCGGGCTCTCTGCTCAGCAGGGAGCCTGCTTCCCCCTCTCTCTCTCTCTACCTGCGTCTCTGCCTACTTGTGATCTGTCTGTCAAATAAATGAATAAAATCTTTAAAAAAATAAAAATAAAAAATAATAATTAGAACTTAGTAATGAGTTTTGAGTATTTTTTACCTTCGTGTTTAATATAACTTACTCAGCTGTAAGTTCGCGCAATTTAATGTTTAATAATGGCCGTGTTTCTCAACCAGCTTGCAAAATCACTGAAAGTTTAAGCAATCGGCCCTCGTGAGCCAATTCAAGGCCGCCCCAGCGCCCCGTCGGCTGTAGGTTGCGTTTTCAGATATAACCCATCTTCCCTACCAAGAGAGCCAGTAGCTACCTGTCAAACAGACGGGGAAACTGAGGCAGAGGGGGGTGAGGTGAGATGCCGCTGGGGTCCTAGACCAGGGGAGGCCCCAGAGAAGAGTGGCAGGTCCGGGGTGGGGAAGGGTGCGGGGAGTCCTAGAGAACCACAGGCAGGTTCAGACGAGGGCGGTGAGGTCCCCGGAGGTTGTGCGTGCGAAGGAGCTCAAGCTCGCATCGCCACCACCAGCACCCCCCAAGCTGCCTAGGCCAGTCCCTCCAAATGGGATCTTCTCAGTGCATCTTCATGGAGAGGCAGCCACACCCGCGTAGGAGGCTGTGGTTGATGAACAAATTAGCTGCAAATCACTCGCCAATCAACACACATGACAAGTTCGTCCCTGGGATGGAAGCTCTGGCCGTGCCAGCCTGCTGACCGCGTCAGCCTGTGCGGATCGGGCCCGGGGAGTCAGGTTGGAGCAGGTGGAGGGCCCCGCCTTGTGGGCTCAAGGCACTAGTGTTGTAGGGCCAAGAGAGGGGTCGAGAGGCAGGAGCTGCGCTGGCCTGGTAGGACCTGCTCTCCCTCATGGCAGCCCCTACCTCGTCCCCCTCAAGCCCTCAGAGTCCTGTTTCAGCTCCCCAAGTCCCTTCTCTACTCCCCAGTGCCCCCAAACTTGACCTTCCGGGTCCCCGAAGTGAGAGTCGTGGTAGCCATGCCAGGCCCTCCCGAGCTCCCCAGGCCCACCCAGGACTTGAACATGAAGGGAGAGCAGTGTGTCATCCCAAAGCACGGGAAAGGATGAGCAGTGGCCTTGAGCACACTCATGCTGAGTCTGATGCCGAGGGCACGGCAGGTGTCCTCAGGGTCTGGATCCTGTAAGAGGTAAGGGCTGTGGGGAGAGTGGAACCAGGGCCTGGCCAGAGAGTGGCCCACACCCCAGCTTCCAGTCACCCAGCCCAAGCCATCTCTTCTGAATCCATTAGCTGTGTGACCGTGGGCAGGTTAAAAAACTTCTCTGAGTTTCCAGTTTCTTCGTGTTAAAAAATAAGTTCATAGTACAATATACCCGTGGATTTCATAAATTCAATATATGGCCTTTGTTGTTGTTTCTAACTCTGCCTGTTTGCCTGGGAAACACCCACTCACCGGCCCTGTTTGCCTTCCCAGAAGTCCTTTTCTCCTGCTTCGCCAGTCCTGATGAAGGCTTGGGAAGAAGCACCCAACGTCTCCTCGTCTCCTGCTCCCCACTCCTCGGTCCAGAAGCTCACTCCCGCAAGGGGGCTTGGAATCGGGGTGCCTGTAGCTCACGCCTGTAGCTGTAGCGACGGCAAAGCAGCAGGAGCTCCACACTGGGGTCTGCGTGGCCCTAAGTCGGCCAGCTCTGCACCCCCTCCTGGGGTCCATGCTTTCCTGACCTTGGGGATGAGGGAACACGTGGGCCTGGGGGTCCGTCAGACCGTGGGGCTCGGAGCTGTTTCTGATGCTGAATGGTTACTGAACACAAGCAGGCAATGTGGCTTTTCTGCCCCCAAGTCTCCCTCCTGCCTTTTTCATGAGGGGCCTTGTGGGAGATCCCCTGGGACCCCGGAGAGGACTGCCTGCCTGGGGCTGGGGGGTGCGTCTCCATCCTGCTCTCCCCTTCCTGCCCGTCCCACCCCCTCGAGTTTCCCAGCCACTAGTGACAGCCCAGCTCCAGAAAGGAGCTGAAATCGGGCCCAGCTCAGCCTTGGGCAACTCCTGGAGGGGAGAAGCAGTGGGAGGTGAGCGGCAGATAAAGGGAGGCCCACACCAGAACGGGAAGGTAGGAGGGGAAGGCGGAGCTGACGCAGCACCCAGTCTGCGAGTTTCTGCCATAAATCACTCTCAGGAGCGGCCTGCGAGCCCTCACAGCTGGAGGGAGGAGAGTCTAGAAATCCCAGATTCTAAGCCTAGAACATTCTTGGGGAGGGCTGGGAATCTTGGTCAGCTCTTTGTTCTTGCTGCGGGCCTCAGCTGACCCACTGCGAAATGGGGAGCGCGAGCCCCCTCCTCTTAGGCTCTGTGCAGAGACGATGTCCCCAGGAGCGCCGAGGTCCCCACACGGACGTGTGTACAGAAGCAACGGGGTTGTTACTAGTGATTATCGTTCCTGACAGCATTAGTGGGAAAAAAAAAAAAAAAAGAAAAAAGTCACACCGAGCTCAGGAACATGCTTGCTCTAGGGTGTGGAATCATAACTCATGTTTATGTAACACCTCACAGCATGAAAACCCCAGTCAGGTGTACTTTTCTCATTTGATTCCCATAACAAGGCAGCAATGCAGGTGAGGTGGAAACCTTGCCCCTGGTTTTATAAATGGGGAATTTTCAGTCTCTGGAGGTAAAGGGGCTGCCCCAGGCCACCAAACCAGGTCATTTGGGGGAGCAGGAATGAGAATTTTCTCTTTCCACTGCCTCAACACAGGACACTGGGGAACAGGGAACAAGCTGAATCCTGGGAAGGGGGTGTCCCCTGGGACTTTGAGGTCCAGGTGTGGCTCCCACATGTCCTGCTTACCAGTGGAGTGGCCTTAGCTACTCCCCAGTATGATGAAGGTCACACAACCCCTGCCTCCCAGGGTCCTTGGATAGGTTAGGTGAAATAATGGATCAGGGGTTCAGCAAACTCCCAGCGCAGAGTAAATGCTCAGTGAACACCAGCACCTGACTTTCTCATTCTTCAGCCTTAAAGAAAGGGGGGTATGTCCTTGGTTTGCTTGCCAACTAGAGGCCGAGGGATGGATGTGGTGACTGCCCTCCCCAGTTCTCTCCCCGTTTGAGGGGCCCAGAAAGTCATTTCCACGGTCTTTCTCACTTTCCCTTGGAGACCCCATCCTGGGGGCTTCCAGACCCATGAAAGCTGGCATCACCAGAGAGCCAGAGGACATCACCACGGTGATGGGCATCCTGAGCGGAAGCAGAGGGAAGCAGGGATCTAGACCCTGGGGAGTTAAAAAGCTTCTGCTCTCACCCCGGGTTTGGAGCTGATCTGAGCCCATGGCAGGCGCAGGAAAGATCTGTTTCTTACCAACACCATGGAAGGGAGGAAGCTTGGGGCAGTGCCAGGAGCACGGGCTCTGGGTCCCGGGTAATCTGAAAGCTAACGGTGCCGCAGTTTCTTTAACTGTAAAGTGGGGTTATAGTACCAGAGTGAGGGTCGAATGTGGTTGTCTGGTAAAGAGGTCCCCTCCCTTCCTTTCTGTGGAGGCCAGATTGAGGCTCAAGAGCCCAGACCAGCCGGCAGAGCTAGCTAAAGACCCGGCTCTCTTTCTGTGAATGTCGCTGGGTAGGGTTCCCAGGGCCGGGACCCTCTCATCAGGTGGGACTGACAGACGGGTGTGCTGGTCGGGGACTATGCAGGGGCCTCTCCCACTTCTTCAGGGCATGGCAGCTGCCTCTGCCTTTCCGGATGTTCCCACCCACCAGACACTATGACCCTCAGGCGCTGCCCTGTCCCCCTCCACGGCTGCCTGAGTGCGCTGGTCCCTGGCCCTCCTCCAGGGTCCCCTTGGCCTCCATGCCACGCTTGGGCATCGCACGTGGCCTCCTCCTGCCGTCCTCACCCCTGCAGCGGGCCAGCCAGTCAGGTGACGTGTTGTGAGACTCCAAGGGCTCCCCTGTTAAGTGGTGTACTTTAGCCTGGGCTTTGTGTTTTGGTTTTGCGCAGCTGCGTCTGTGCGGTTAGATTAGTCCTGTTAGCTAGCGGGCGCGGGGCTCCCTGCTGCTTATCAAGAGTGCTTGTGTGACTCCCTTCTCATATGCAGCCACCTTCCCTGGGCAGAGAAGACTCCAGTTTTCTTCTGCCCATGGGTCCAGGGAAAGGTGTGGGCGTCCACTGAAGAGGCCGCGGGGGCCACCTGCGTTCATCTCCCCCAGACCCACCCAGCAGCCCTCACGGCCTCTTCCTTCCTCAGCCTCTACCCAGGGTCCCACTTTGATCGAACAGCCTTGGGTCTGCGGCATCTCGGAGTCTAGAAGGTTCCAAGGATGTGGGAATGGCTGCTCTTCAAAGCCAGCTGGAGGCAGGTACTCCGAATGTTTGGGGACCCACGCTGACTCTCAGTTTTATCACCTGTAAGATGGGGTGAATGATACTGGTTCCCACCTAAGCAGACGCTTGCCCTGAGGGTGAAATGAGAGTGTTTGTGGCACTTTGACAGGAGTTTGTGCTCGAGGGTGTTGTCAGGCACAGGCAGGATGGGGTGCGGTGGGCACCATAGGAAGCAGGGTCGGGCCCTGCTGTGACAGGTAAGGAACTGGTATTATTCCCATTTTGCAGATGTGGCAACTGAGGTCCAGAGCACTTGCTAAAGATGCGCGACCCCAGATCCTTGGGATTCTGGAGCAGAGAGCCACAGCGGAGTCATGCCTTCCCAAGGCATGGTGTGTTGGATGAACGAGTGACTGCACAGACAGGGACACCTCACCACGTCACGGAGCAGTCTGCTCCTGTTGGATACTTCAAGTTCCTGCAAAATTCTTTCTTTCATTGAGTAAACATGGTCTTCCCCCTGGCCCCTGTTCTGCCCCATCCCAGTCCAGGGGAACTCCACTCCTGGGATCCAGTGGGGCCCCTTCCTCCCCAACTCACAGTCTCAGGCACAAGCCCAGGCCTGCCCAGGGACCACCGGGCTGAGTCCCGGGAGCGACCCTCTCCCCCTGGGTGCAGAGAGAGCCAGATCCTCTCCCTCGGGAGCAGAGGGCAAGGCCTCTGCGGGGAGATGAAGCTCTTGTCACACTGATGTGGGAGCCACGGGGACTGGCTTTGTAACCCCCTCAGCCACCGGGCCAGGTTATAGCAGGAGCAGGACCCAGGTGAAAGCTGGCGGACAGGAGGGGGTGCCCAGGGGGGAGCCGCCCATTCCGAGCAATCCCACGCTTGGTTAGCTGTGCCAGTGACATTGCTTCAGAGCTGACCAGTTGGGGCCTGGGGGCTGACCTGACTAGGGGGCTGTGAGACCCAGTCTCAGGCTGTGAGGACTCTGCAGGGCTTGGGGGGGGGGGGCAGGTAGGTGGGGGTGGGGGAGGACTCCAGGGCCTGAGCCTCCCCACCCCCTACCAAGGAGGGCCACCAGCCTGTCGCACGAAGCCAAGCAGGGGAGCGCCCCTGAGCCTGGCCCCTCCAGACAAGATGGGAAGCCCACCTGCCAGCAGAAATCCTGTTGCCCCAACCACCTCACCCCAGCAGGGGTCCCGGGACTGGGGGCCCCTTCCGTCTGCCTTTGAGGCGTCAGGCTGGGTGAGACAGGCTGGGAATCCTCCCTCCTGCCTCTGGGCCTGAGACCCTCCAGGGTGCCGAGGGATCTCCCCCCCAGGCACCGGGAGCACTGAGAGCCATCCATTCTAACAACACCCACCAGTCAGCATGACAGTTGTGAGCCTGGGGCGGGAGCGGGCGTGGCCAGGGAGGGCCGAGTTCGAATCCCGCCCCCGCAGGTCACTTCACGGCCCCGGCCTCAACTTGCGTTTCTGTGAACTGTGGATGAGTGACGGGCACCTCGCCACGTCACAGGAGTCCTTCAGGCCAATCCCAAAAGCCAGCACAGCCTGTGGTTCGATCTATTTGGTGTTCTTGAAAGAGCAAAATGAAAGAAACAGGGCACAGGTCCGTGGTTGCCCGGGGTCAGGGAAGAGGGGGGAAGGGGAGGCGAGGACCCCCACAGAAGGACAACAGAAGAGACCCTCAGGGAAAGAATGGAAATCAAGTGGGCGCCTGGGTGGCTCAGTTCATTAAGCATCTGCCTTCAGCTCAGGTCATGATCCCAGGGTCCTGGGGTCGGGCTCCCTTCCCTGCTCAGTGGGGGAGTCTGCTTCTCCTTCTACCACCCCCCACCCCGTGCTATGTTCTCTCTCTCTCTCAAATAAATAAATTAAGCTAATTAAATAAAAAAAGAAAGGAAACCAAGGAAAGGCTCTGCCCCTGGACCACATCACCATCCGCAGCCTGCCGGGAGAGTGTACTGAGGTTGTGCAAGATGGCGGGGCTGGGGCAACGCGGGATCTCGTTGTGTTATTTGTTACAGCTGCAGACGTGAATCTGCAACTGTCTCCAAAAGCTCCATTTTTTTGAAAAGAGTTATTTTGTGTCTGGCAAAGAGTGAGCATCTGTAACATTGCTCTCCATGCTCCCCATCCCCTCGGGTTCCTCTCTGAACGGATGTGGCCTGGGAACTGGCATCCTATAAAACTATCATAGCAAATGGGGAGGGGGAGGTTCGAAGAGCCTGACTAGGTGTTTAGCATTTCTTTATTTCCCTGCCTGCCTTGAGTGCCTAATAAATGCAAGTCAACCAGTAACCTCTCAGGGGAGGAAATGAAATGGACTTAAAGCAAGAGATAATTAGGATAGACACAGGGTGGACCTTGGGGCCACCGGACTGGCCCATCCGAGTCCCTGCCTGGCCGCGGGACCATGGGATATGTGGGGGGAGGGGGAGCAGGCTGCGGGCCTCTGAGGACAGCAGGGCGACACACTTTAATTAGCGCGCGAGTCAATTACCTCAGACGTAGAGCGCCCCGACTTCTCCCGACGGCGTGGGGAAAATGGAAGCCTAGCATTTTCAATTTAAGGTTTAGTTAGATAATACCTATTGGTGCCAGTAGATTACAGAGTGGATATTAAATCCTGCGGGATTTGGAATCGGAGCGTACAAATGGAATCCGTAAGTAGGGGGAGGCAGCCGGAAGGAGCTGGTACTCTGTCCTCAGCTCAGGAGAAAGCCTCTCTGGGAAGGCACAGCCAGCACAGACCGGGGTCCTAAAGCTCCTACCAGGGGCTCCGGGATGGCGATGGGGGGCCGGGGATCATTCTGGGGGCTCCCTGAGCAAATTCTTCTTACGTTACAGGCGCGGACGCCAGGGCCCCAGTGCACCCCACGTTTTAACCATCAGAATCGGAACTCACACCTCAGCTCCATCCAGCCCTTCCTCTCCTCTCCATCTGGTCAACTCCTACACTACCTTCAAAAGGGCTCAAGCCTTCCGCCTCCAGGAAGCCCTGAACTCCACTCGGATTCCTCCCTGAGCCCAGGGAGCCTGGACTTCGGGGTGTTGCCTTCACTGATGGTTATCTTCTTCAAGGACAACCTCGTGCCCCCCCCTCACTCTACGAAGGGAGTGACATGATCGACTCTCCAGCACCCTCCCTCCCGGGTGCACAGGGAGATCCCACAAACACGGGCTGCGCGAATCGGGTGCTTACTTACGTTACATTCGTATTGATTTTTGGACAGCCGATGCATTTCGAGTATGTGATACATTCACAGCATTTGGGACCCAAAGAGTCGAGAAGGATCTGGGGCAGAAGTCTCCCTCTACCCTGCTCTGCAGGGCCCCGGCTTCTCCCCAGGGTAGCCAGCGTCTGGCGTATCCCTCCGGGCTCCACCCTGCAAGCAGCTGGGGACGTACGTGTCCCCCTTTCTCCACAACAGCAGGACACATCCCATGTTATTCCCCCTCACCGCCTTTCTTGGCCACTGTTCTCCTCCCTGCCGGGGTATCTACAGATTCCCATCGTCTTTGAACCAGGCGGGCCCTGCAGCTCCAGGACGGGGAGCGACTGGGACAGAGTGCTGTGGGGATGGACTCCTCCGTCCCCCTCTTCCCCCCAGATGGGCATGATGATGATCGAGGCACCTTGAGATGGCCTCTGAGGCTGACCTGGAGCAGCGGGCCTGGGAGCATGGACGCAGGGTCTCGGAGCGCTTGGGCCGAGCCCGTGCGATGTCAGCAATGGTGGCCGTCACGGCCAGATGACATCCTAGCAGGCCCAGCATGAAGTCTGCGGCTCAGCGAAGAAGGAGGATATAGCAGCTTATTAGTTTAAGCAGGATGAAATGTGTAAATTAATTACCCCGGCCACCCGTGCATGTAGTAGCCGGCCCTGCACGCAGGGAAGACAAGCATTAGCATCGTTCCTGTGGGCTGGTAACCCCGCCAGCTGCCACTGGGAGGGCCCCTGGCTGCCCACCCACCGGAGGGGTGGGGAGGAAGGACCCCAGCTCAGCCGGCCCTGAACCAGAGCCGGTTGGTCCTGCCGGATGAGCGGGTCCTTCCCTGGGATGCTGAGCTTGAATTCTGCCTCCACCAGCAGCAAAAGCAGGGGTCAGCAGAGAATGGGGAAAGGCGGGGGTAAAGGGCCTGCCTTTTGTCCTATTCTCGGCACCTGAGCTCTTATTTACCAGGTGACACAAAGTGCCGGTCACTCTGGTGACCTTTTACTTCCTCACATTTGATCTTCACGAAAACCCCGAATGGGCTCTATTATGAGCCCCATCATATAGGTGAGAAAACCAAGAACTGGGAGGAAGAAGGAACGAGTTCTACTGACCCGCCCGCTAACTGGCAGCATGGGGATTCAGATTACGGACAGCACCCGGCCTCCCAGGAAGACAGACAGGCAAGGAACCATCTCTGGGGTCATGTCACTCAAACGCGCCTTCTCTGCTTCTACGCCCCGTGGCAGGAGTCCTTCCCCGCGCCATAACCTGCACAGATGAGCCGTGGCTCCCCTCCCCCTGCAGCTGGGACGTGTTCGCCCACTCAGCTCCCCGCCCCCCTGGGGCCCTCTGCCGTCAGCCAGTTCCCCAGACTGCCCCGTCCCTCCTATACCCCTTGCCCCTGTCTCCACCTGTTCCTCCGCCCGGAATGCCGCTGGCATCTCCCCCAGCCGCAGTCGGCCCGATCGTCCACGTCTCCGGCTGCCATCTTTGTCCAGCTGGACCATCGCTCTCCACTCCAGCATCACCCCATCCATCCCAGAGCCCTCTTCTTAGATCCTTCCCGGCCTGCAGTGGTAATGCCGCCTTCACAGGAACCCCCAACTCTTCATGGGGTGCTGTGTGATGGGACCCTGCCTGCCTCACCGCTGCCCAATGTCCCCTCCTCAGCAGCCCCAGCCAGCTGGCTCCTGCCCTCCCCACACTTGCAGAACACACTCTCCAACACAGGTCCCCCGCTGGACGATCTTCACCGCCCCCACCCACCAGGAGAGCCCTCCTCCCTCAGCCCTGCTCCCCATGGCCCTCTGCAGGGTACTCATCGCATCTAAATCAGCCCGTGTTCATTTATTATCCTTGGCTTCCCGGATGGGCTGGAAGGTCCATGGAGAGCAGCGCCTCCTGTCTCCCTGTGCTGAGGTCCTGGCACGCCATGAAGATTTGGGACTCCATGAGGAAGCCCCCTCTGTCCCACCATCCTGAACCCTCACCCCAGCCCTTCTCTCACCTGGCCTTGCACAGTGGACCCAATCCTGGCCTTCAGGTCATCCAGTCCCCATCGCCCTCTTGGCAGGTGCCCACCTGAGTCATCAAAGACCCACAGCCTCACCTCCCCAGGAATAAGCATGAGTCCTTCTCAGGGACAGGCTCTCAAGGCCACACCTTCCACTGACAGCTCCGCCCTCGCCAAGGGACCAGCAAGGACCAGGGTTTGCCCCCCATCGAGTGTCTTAACATGAGGATGGAACCAACCTCAGAGAAATGCAGTTTGCCCTCCAAGGCCAACCACGAAACCAGTGGAGAAACAATTTAGCAGGTCACTTAGGATAATTTCTTCACCACATATAAGCCAAAGACCTCCCCGTCCTCCCCAGCCTGGCTTCTGTCCTCCCTGGAGAGCCCCAGGGACTGGGGCATCGTTCTCAGCCCCTGGGGAGGGCTCCTGCCTCCCCACCACTCTCGCTCCTGCAAGAAGCTGTGGTTCCCACGACCCTCATCCCCACCCCCTCCTTCTTGCATTTGCTCTTCTCAGCCTTCGCCTGGCAGGGTGATTAGGAACCAGGAGCTGGCTCAGGCACCCAGCAATTAGTGTTTATCTCCCTCATTTATGTGGCTGAACAACAGCTCGTTTTCAAACTTAACAGTCAGTACTCAGAAAGATAAAACTGCCTGGGTCCCTCCTGGGAAGCAATTCGAGGGTTTGGTGGCAAGACCCACACCCCTTCCTCCAAGACCCCGCCCCCTCCGGAAGTGCGTTCCTGGCCTCAGCCTTTCCCCTTCTGATCTCCCCGCAGCGTCCACGAGGACAAGATACAGATCTCCCCACTGTGCAGTCAGGAAATCTGAGGCTGAAGGAAGTGGAGGGACTCTGCCTCTCAGTTTTCTCTTGGATTTTGAGGGCTCTGACTTTCCATGTACCCCTTGGCTTGGTGGCCTGCCCTGTGCAGATTACCCTCGATGTTCAGGGGCTGCAGAACTCAACCTGACATGCCCACCAGGCCCCCTCCCTTGGTCTGCCCTCCTGCAGGGAGAGCCCAAGGGCAGCAGCCCGCAGCTTGGAGGAGACCCTTCCGGTGCCCCAGCCTGCAGTCCCCGTGCCAGGCTGGGCAGGGTGTGGGGCGGGTGAGCAGCAAGCCTCTTCCTGCTTGGCGGGGGGACTGCCGGCCTGTAATCACACATTCCACAGTCTAGGGCAAGGTCTATTTAGCTAATGCACAAGGAGTGGAGAAAGGGGCTTCCCTTGTGGAAAGGCTGTGGGGCCTGGGTCCTGACAGCGGCTTGGGACCCATAAACTGCAGTGAAATGCTGCCACCTCCTGGCTATGTCTCAGAACTGCAGGGAGCTGTGGGGCCTGTTCCGGACTGGAAAAGAGGAATTGAGAGCTCTCCCCACTCCCCGCCACCTATCGGCCGGCGTCCAAGGGTGAGAGGTAAAGAGGCTGGAGAAACGGAGAAAGGAGCTTGGTCCCAGGTTGGGATGCTGTCGTTGCTGCTCTTGTTAATGGACAGCCGTAGTATTACTCTCTCAGTGACTGAGCACTTGCTGTGGCCAGGTGCTTCCCACATTGTTCTTGTTGGTTTTGTCCCCAGCAATCCTCTAAGATGCTGTTTGCTTCCGACAGGCTGGGTGGCTTGCCGAGGTCACACAGCTGGTGAGTGCCACAAGCAGGATTCTGACTCGGGCAGTCTGGCTCCTAACTGTCTCCCAAAGTCTGAATTCCAAGTGTTAGCTCCCCCACAGGAACGGCCCTATGCCCTCTCACTGGTGCCCCTCCCCCATAACTGCTTCTTAGCCTCCAAGGCCTGCCCATAGGCCCACACCCTTCTAGAACAAAAAGGAATACCCCTGACGACATGGAGTCCATATTGCCATGGGTCCTGGAGATCCAGGCCCAAAGCAGGACTCAGATGCTTCTGAGGCTCCCCAGCAACCCCCACCCAACCCCCACCGCCCCTCCGCCTGCCCTTATGAACAGGGAAGGCTTCTGCTTGGGGAGGGACCCAAGCCTGACCCACAGGGTGCGGTGCTGAGGAGGGGCAGCTGGGTTGGGTAAGGGGCGCCTCCGGGATTTGAGAATCCCTTCCACCTGCCTCTCAACCCTGGTTGAGATCAATCCTGGTCACGGAGTCCCAGCTGGGAGGGAGTTCAGTTGTTCAGTCCCTCCCAACCACCCTTGTGATCCTTACCCCACAAACTATCACAGCTGGGAGAGGACCTCAGGAATGACCCAGTGCGAACACCACCTCCTTGTGTCCATCGGGAAGGTCAGGCCCAGAGAAGGCAAGCAGCTGGCCCAGATCACACAGCCCAAGTGACTGAGCCAGGATGAGAACACCCAAGTCCCTGGTAGGGTCCCTGCTTAGTCCCGCTCTGCCTCCCTTCTCCCTCAACCCAGCCCCCGAGGGTCCTCCCCCATCTGCCAGCAGGCTACCCCCAGCATGCTTGGACTTGCCTAAAGCCCAGAGATGCTGAGGACCAGACACAGGAGCATGGACCAGGACTTGGCTGGGGCTGAAGGAACAAGAATGGAAACAGTCTTGCTTCTCTCCTTTCTCTCCCATTCTGGGGAGAGACATCTCCCTTCCCCTCCACTCTGGTCCCTGAGCCACCCGGGGCATACAACGGTCCAATGTTTTCACCCATGCTGAGGAGGGAGGCATTCTCAAGAAATGGAAGAAAGGATTCCCCCAGTTGCTTTCTGATCACAGCTCCAACGGTAATGGAGCGGTGGGGAAGGATGGAGGGAGCATGTGCTCAGGGGACATCCTCACCCAGGCCCCAGCAACAGGCCCAGGGCTCCTGGACACGGCTGTCCTCCTGTCCTCCCACCATGCCAGCTTCCACACTGCCCATGGCAGCTCCTGTTCAGGCCCTGGGCTAGTACAGGCAGGGGTCCAGGGAATTCAGCCAGACTGGGTCCCTCTCTTTCTTCCCTCCTCTAGAGCCAACGGCTTTGGGAAGGGTCCCAAATGTGGGGGGCCAAGGCCTTTCCCAGAGAACTGGGCATCCCTGGAGTCTAGGAGCGTGACCCTCCTCCCCATCACAGCCATGCGGATTGCAGGTCCTAAAACAGGTCAGGAGGGTGCAGGGCACTGAGTGCTGGCCTGGGGGAGGTGCTCCAGAGAGCACCGCTCAAGGAACCAGACCCAGGTCAGGGGCTGCGGGGAACAGTAGCCAACCCAGGGGACACTGTTCTTGCGGCTCCCAAGGGAAGACACGGAGGTGGGGGAGCATGCTGGTTCCATGGGAGGAACCTCCTTCCTGACAGTGCTACACCAGGTCCCCTCACCATCCTCTCCTCTCCTCCCCCCTCCCCTCTGCCCTCTTCTTCTGGCTCCTTTCTCCCTTCCCTTTTTTGATTCCAAGGACCCCCTCCCCATCTGAGAAGCCTGGCCACTGGCCCAGCAGGGTGGGGAGAGGGAGGAGGAAGGGGGTTGCCCCTCCATGATGCACCAGCAGCTAGCTCATTTACTAGGGGGCAGGAGAGAGGGCTGCTCCCCTAGTGTAGTTTGGCCTCAGGTGAGGAGCAGAGTAAAGGACAGTGAGAATGAAGGAGGCTTGGAGGGGAGGTCCCCAGCCACACCAGGGAAAGGGTGTGTTTTAACTGCATCCTCTTTCCCTCTCTTCCAGGTCATGCTTCCTCCTGTCTTTGCTTGCCTCCTCCAGGAAGCCTTCCCAGACTACCCTTCCAGGCCTCTCTGGGCTCCCAGGGCCTGGAGAGCCTCATCTCCTTCTTGCATGCCCCAAGCCCAGGAGGGTGCTGCCCTCAGGAGCCTGTTGGTTCTCCTGCCAGGCCTTGGGTGTGAAGTCCCCCCACCCAGGAAGCTCTCCCCACCACAGAGAAGCCCCTGGTCAGTCTCTACTCCAGCCTGTGTACAGCCACTCCTGGGGTCCTGCTCCCTGCTGGGGATGGGGGATGGGGCAGTCTGAGCACACACAGCCCTCAGGGTAGTCACCGCACCCCAGGTGCCCCATCCTCCCTCCTGTTCACTGTCAGCCGTGGTCACCTAACAAAGGTCCAGTCTCCTGTACTTCACCCCGGGGGCTCTGACGGGGTGACAGGGAGACTTGAAGGAGCCACATCTTCTGGAGGAAAGAAGAAAGGTGACCCCACACTAATCAGTGTTGGGAAAGTGTTCAGAAGGGCTACAGGCAGTCCTGCTGGAACATGTTTGTTCAGTACAAAAGAAGTCGGTGATCAATGGTTTATTCAGGAGGGGAAAGCCCAAGCTAAGTGTCCCCCTCCCCGCCCCTGGCCAGCTGGCCCCGCCCCCTTGTCCCTGGGGCCCTTGAGAGGGATGGTCAGAAGAGGAAGGGCCCCACCTTGCTGCTCCTGCTTTGGTCCCTCTCTAGGACCTGAGCCCCATGACGGCGTGCCATATGGAAGGTAGTCAGAGGGAGGAGGGAGACGGATGGGGGCAGAGGCTGAGGGGGGCTGGCGGTGGATCAGCCACCCTTAGAAGTAACAGCAGCAGTTACCTGGAAATTGCAAGTGACCAACCGAGCCCCAGTGTCCCCGGCCTGCTCACTTGCCGTCACCAGAGAGAACACAGAACAACGGGATACCCAGGAATCCATGGGGAAATGACATGTCTCTTGGGCAGCTGGGCCAGGAACTATTTTCATGGATGGATCCTATCATGTTGAGGGAATTGCTTATCCCAGCAGGTAGAAGAGGGACCTGTCTTGGCTAAGACCATCCTTGCAGCCAGGAGAGCCCATCCCCAGGGATCTCGGACTCCATATGGTTACAGTGACACCTGACACGGTCAGGATGATGCCGAGACGCTGAGAGGTTCCCCTCCACGGTGGCCCCACGCTGCGGGCTCGGCCAGGCTGGGTACTTAGGGCCAGTGGTCTGCCGGGGCTGGGCTGCTGGGAAGAAGGTGGGCCCATGCGGGTGGGAGGTGGGCAGGCATCTACAGACCACATCCTGGGGAAGGAGGCTTGGAGAGAAATGGCCACGAGGCCTCAAGATGGCAGGGAATGGGCAGGAAAGGCAGGCTGCCCCCATGTAGGCCCCAATAACCCCACCCAAGAGAGGGCGGGGGGTTAGGGGAGAGAAGCCCACCTATCTCCCACCCCTGCGGTGGCTGGCCTCTGAGCACAGGAAAGACGGTGGCCATTAGAAGTCCCAAAGCTGGAGAGGAGCCTGGATGGGGCCTGGTTGAAGGCACGGAGCAGAGGGGGGTGGCTCCCTTCCACCCTGATGAGCACAGTAGCGAGAGCAGCAGGATCAGCCGGGGAGGGCAGGGGTGCCAGGGCCTCGGTGCTGCCTCTCTGGAACTCACGGGGCCTCGTTGGAGCCCATTCCGTTGCCTTTGTTGACATAGAACGGCCGGTAGTGAGACTGTCGGTTGTGGGAGGGAAACAAGAGTGGTTAGGGAGGGCAGATGGCAGCAGAGCCGACCGGCCAGACCTACCCTAGCCTTGCCTCCCCCCAGGGAAGCAGCAGTCCTCTGAACCCCCTAACAGGTTCTAGGGACCCGTGGCCCAAACCGCAGGCTCTATCTACTCAACATTATCAGTCTCCAGGTTCATAGCTTATTCAGAGTTCATTGCCGCCATTCGGCTGGTGAGCCTGAACCTCAGCCCCTCATCAGACTTCCTCTCTGTGGCCTAGGAGCCGCCCCCCACCGCAGCACCGCCCTAGCACCGCCCTAGCTCCTGGTCTCATAGCATTTTCTCCTCTCCAGAGCTGCACCCTGTGTTACAAATGCTTTGTATGGAAGGACTCATGGAGTTTTTACAGCCACCCAATTAAGTGGGTTACTATCATCATACCCATCATACCCATCATACCCATTTCATAGACAAATCGAGGCACAGAGAGGCTAAGCCACTTCCCTAAGGCCACCTGGCTATTGAGTAGTGGAGCTGGGATTTAAGCCCCCATAGTCCGGCTCCCAAGCCTCCCCCCCGCCCCCCGCCCCGGCAACAATCCTACCCACATCTCCAAATCACTCCTTGAGTCTCAAGGGCTGCAAGCATTTGCTTCTGGTCTCTCTGCATGATTCCCCTGACAGAGAGGGTTCAGAGAAGGCAAAAACGTGCCCAGCCCAACACAGAGGTGGGCTCCCCAACTCCAGCCCCTCCGCCTCTCTCATCCTGGCCCGTCCTTCAGGAAGTGGCCTCAGCACAGAGCCAGAAGCACCTTCCCACCAGCTCTGCTCCCGGGAGCCTGAGAGATCAGCCTCCAGCAACAAGAAGGCGGGGTTAGCTGCGACTTAGTCTACGTGAGAGCGCCCCGCCCTCCGCGGGGCTCTGGAAGTGGCTTTGTGCCTGAGCTGGGTCCACTGATGCCCCCATAGGAGATGTGGGGGAGGTTGCCCCTGCCTTCAACCTTGTCTGCCTGGAGACATGGTCACCTAGCAGCTCCTTAGCCATATCTGGCCCAGAGCAGGACCTGGGGGGCTGCCGGATGCAGCAGCTCAGTCCTTAACTCGGACCTTGCTTGGCCGCCTTAAGAAGTGACTGCAAGATACAGAGGCACCCAGGCAGGAGAAGGCCACAGCCAAAGCCACAGAGTTACTCAGTGACAGAACGGGTCTGGACCCCAGAGTAGTCAATAAGAGCCCTAGAAATGGCTCACGCCTTTCTTTCTGGAAGGCGGGGTCAATAAAGCAGATCAGAGGTCAGTGAAGGGTGCTGTCCCACGAAGAGCCCAGAAGTGACGGGTGGGCAGAAACAGAGTTCCGGGGCATCTGGGAAGGGTGCTCTCCCTGTCTCCCCAGCCTGCCCTTGTCCCCTTCCTGGCTCAGGGTCACAGCATGTCAGAGGCCCCCCAACTCCTGCTACAGTTGTGAGAACGGCAGCAGAGGAAGAATGGCTCACGGGAGGTCACAGAGCAAGTGGGTAGGAAGGCGAGGGCCACATCCTAGGCATTTTGACTCCCAGGACAGACTCCCTCACGAGCGAGCACCTGCGTCGGTTCTAGCCGGAACCCCGCCCTGCCGAGCAAGTGTCTCAAGATGGTAATGAGCTTTCTCTGCCGGGACCCAGGCCCTGGGAGGTGGAGGACTGTACGGTAGGGAGGGCAAGGCCTGAGTCCAGGAACAAAAACCCTTTTTTTCCTCCCCATATCTGCTTTCTGCAGTCCTGCTGTTGCGATGCCCCTGGGCCCAGGTACAAATTACACACACGATCACTTAGCTCCCATCACCAGCAAATTAAAGATTTTCTCCAATTAATCCAGCCCCAGTCGCTGGGGCCCGGAGCAAGTCACCTCCCCACGATCTGACCTCCAAATGCAAAGATAGCAGGGAGCTGAGGACTCCTGCCCCTGTCCCCAGCCGAGCCCCTGGGCAGCTGTCTGACTCCCTCAGCTCCAAGAGAGAAGCATTCAGGGAGATGGAGGCCCAGCCTGTGAAGGAAGGCCTTGCTCATGGAGGTCCTGGGTGCGGGTCAGGTCAAAAGGGCATGGGGGGGGGGGTGTGCCTGGGTGGCTCAATGGGTTAAGCCTCTGCCTTTGGCTCAGGTCATGATCTCAGGGTCCTGGGATGGAGCCCTGCATTGGGTTCTCTGCTCAGCAGGGAGCCTGCTTCTTCCCCCTTTTCTCTGCCTGCTTGTGCTCTGTCTGTCAAATAAATAAATAAAATCTTTTTAAAAGGGGGGAGCATTAGGGATCCCCGTATCTCAGTACTGCATTATAAGACTGCAGAAACAGAGCCTCAGAGAGGGAAACCCCTGAGCTGGCCAGATCCCAAGACCATGCTCTCCTCTTGTGTGGTTCTTCAATTCCTGGTTCAGGGGCATTAGCCACTGAACCCTGAAATATTTCTATTCCTGACTTTACCACCTCTGCCTCACCATGTTATCACCCCAATGGCCTCTGTGTTGTCAGAGCTGGGGAATGGCCCCAAGAAGGTGGAACCCATCACTAGGACGTCCGTCCCCAGGACGGAGAATTTCACACGCCCAGAGCTGATGGGGACACAGTCCTCATTCAGCAAGTATAGACACCTGGCAACAATTTGCCAAATGAAAGAATCAGGGATGCCCACTTTACAGATTAGAAAACTGAGGCCCAGAAAGTGCATTCTTACCCAGATCCACTGACTGTTAGCCCTGGGTCTCTGCTGCCCTTTGCTGAATGCAGGATGTGGGAATTCAGGCCACTGCTGCCCCCATGGCCCAGAGAGGTCACATCCTCCCATCACCTCCCCAGGGTGACTGATAACCAGTTGCCCCTGGGGATCCCCGTTCAGTGCCCATTCTGGACATGCCTATGCCTAGACAGGCTGTCCTGGCAGCTCATCACTCACCAGCAAAGTTTGCTTGCCAGATTTCCAAGTCTGGGGCTGGGCCTTGGGGCTCTGGCTCCTGATGAGGGAAGGATAGCCTGCAGAGACAGGAGGCGCTGGTCGGAGGGAGCCGAGGTTGGCCATCGGGGCCTCCGGGGCCACAACAGCACAGGTACCATCTCCAAAGTGACCACCAAGCTCCAGCCAGCCCACTACCAAGTGCAGCGACCCCTGAAGAGGCGTGCAGCAGCTGGGGGGTGGGGGACGGGGGTACCGCAGAAAATCCTGGGGAAGCTGGCCAAAAGGGTGAGGCACCCAGGCAAACAGAGGGAGGAGGAAGAGGCCAGGTGGGCTGGGCCAGGTGGTCCTGGACTGTAGCCCCCAAATCTAGGTCAGAATCACATTACTCCACAAGGATTTCCCCCCACCTGCCCTGAAGGTTCACACCACTGACCTTTCCCCATGAGCACAAGCGGCCAAGGAATCCACCAGGAGGCGCCCTTTCCAAGGGCCCGTGCTGCATGGCCAGTGTGCCCTCTTCCCCTTCCCACAAGTTTCCTCATTAACCCTCACCCCCTAAGCAGTCTGCCCTGAGCCGCACACCAGGAAGCAGCAGTCAGGATGTGAACCCAGGTCTGGCGGGGGACCAGAACCCGCCCTCATGGTCCTCCTGCCCAGGTCCAGGGCCTCTCCCCTGTTCCAGGAGCAGGAGGCTGGGGCCAGGGCCAGGCCGTCATTTGCCATGTGGCTAAGGTCCACAGTTAAGACAAGCCCACGGGGCCCAGAGCACGTGGGCCCTGTCCGGGCCTGGTCCTCCTGCCCACCGTGCTCCCCTTCAGCCCAGCGGGATCTGTTAGGAGCTCCGGCCCACAGAACTGGGGAAAGCACCTTCTGTCTCAGCCACCAGCCTGCAGAGTCAGGCCTTGGGGCCTGGGAAGGAGCAGATTATGACCCCAATAGGAGAAGTTCCTCCGCTGGGGCAGCCCGGAGCCCCATTCTGGCTGCTCTGAGGGAGGATGAGCCGGCCTGGCTGGCCCTTCCCTCCATCTGCATTTAGCAAGAGGATGGAGACAGAGCAGAGACTCAGGTCTCTCCCTGCACCTGGGGATGGGGTGGGGGCACCTTGGCACGAGAGGGTCCCCCAGGTCCTGAGTGGGAGATGGAGAGAGGGGGGAATTCAGATCTCAATTCTCAGTTCCCAGAAAGAAAAACCCATGCCAGCCCCAAGAGAGGTGCAGAGGGGATGGGGACGGGGGTGTGGTCCCGAAGACCAGCCTCGTGCAGCAGACAGAAGTCCAAGGGCAGGGGGAGCTAGGGATGGTGCCGGGGGAGGGGGGAGGCATCCCTCTTCCAACAACTCTGGGGAGGAGGGCCAGGATGCCCTAGAAGTGGCAGAGAGCCCCAGAGGGTGTCCCATCTGCCCTGCTGTGGGAGAGAGAAGGGGGAGGGAAGACAGGCCGGTACCAGGATTGTTTTTAAATCGCCCACTGCCGTCCAGTGGTTTGGAAAACTCTGTGGTGGCCTGTCCCAAGGTGGTGAACTGATAGGGGGCTTTCCCAGAGCCTGCTGGGAGAGAGAGAGGCATTAGCAGCACACCCTGGTCCGGGAGGGGCCAGCGGGAGTAACACCTTGCCCTGGAGCCCGCATGCTGGGAGCCCAGCCAGGCCGCCCTGAGCATGCGCTCTGCCTCCCTCTAGGGTTGCTGGGTAGGAGCCGGTGGGGGCCATCCTCATGGGCGGGGCTTCTGCTTACACACAGGCAGACCCCTGCCCAGAGCACCCCCCCATCCAAGGCCAGTCCCAGCTGACTGATGAGCTGATCTGTGTGAGGGTGACCACACTGTCCCTGAGCTAGTCCTCAGGGGCTCGGAGTATTTGAGGAGGGGCTCTCCTAGGTCAAGGCCTTCACCAGGGCAGGGGGGTGGATGGTGGGTTGGTACAAGCCTGTGGGGAGATCCTGGGGAGTGTGGAAGCTCCAAATCACACTGGGGGATGCCCGTCTTCCCTGCCCCATAGCCTCTGATCTAGGCTTGACCAGAGCACTGGGAAGGACCGCTGGCAGCCAGAGCTTCCCAGGCCTAGCTTGGGGGGAGGACACCCCCTGGGGCCTTATAGGCTGGGACCCTTCAGTCATATTCACCTTCTAAGGTGAGCCGGTCCTTCCAACAGTCTCTGCCCTGGAGATAGGGTGGGATTCTAGCCTGGAAGGCACAGCTGAATGATAAGTCGCCTTCCAAGGCCACTGCTTGGGGGCCTGCCTGCCCCGCCCTCTCTCCTCCCGCTCCCGGACCCCGGCCAGTCCCTGTACCCTCGCTTCAAGGCCAGATGGCTCGGGCTTCAGAAGACAGAATGGCTTACACCACAGCCCACAGAGCTGTCCCTAGGGTCCTTCAGAAGAGACAGGAGGGGCCTGGCCCACTCCGCCTGGTCTGGAGAGCGGAGTCGGACTCGGGACACTTTAGACATGGTCTAGTCCTGCCTCTCTGAGAAAGGGCCTGACGGGACTCAGGATGTTGGCTGCTGGTACTCGGTCACAGCCTTCCAGAGCCAGACACAGGCCGGCCGGCGCAGACTGAGCAGTTAAGCTTTCTGCAGGAGGAGGACTCAGAAGTTAGGCCTGATGGAAACAGGATGGGGGGTCAGGGGCAGGGGTCTCGAGAGGGTGGCGTCCCCTCCTCCCTGACCATGCGGATCACAGTTACGGCCCAGTGTTCGCTGAAACCAGCCCCAAGCCCAGCCTTCCCGGACAGCGGAGACCTCTCGGGCCAGGGTCTGTCCCTTCCAGGGTGGGCAGCTGGTGAGGGAGGGAGCGGAGGCCAGCGCAGAGCTTGGAGAGACGCAGGAAAGGCAGGGCAAGGTGGGGAGAGCTCACCTTTCAGGGAGAAGGAGGAGCTGCCTTGGACTGCGGGCCCATCATCTGAGTTCTGGATGGTGGAGGAGTATTCCCAGACCCGGGAGGTGTAGTTACCTGGCGGGGCACAGCCGGAGATGTGAGTCCCTCCCACACCCCCAGCACACTTCCTGCCAATCCTTCCTGCCATCAAAGTTGTCCTAAAGCACAGTGTCCGCTCGTCCCTGCCGCACCTCAAGGCCCACTGTCCTCAGACTCAGGTTCCGAGTCCCTAACCGGCACACGCCCCCCCCCCCTCTCCAACCTCCACCTTCTGGCCTCACCTCCCCCAGCTCTGCCGCAACAGCCCACCCTGCACCCACCGAGCAGCACACCAGGCCCTCTCTTGCCCTCGGCACGCGCAGCTCCCCCTCCGCTCCCATCCTTGACAAACGTGTTGGGTCCTCTGGTGGTCAGCCCTCCTGTCATCTCCCCCAAGTCTGTGCGCGCCTCAGCCTCAGGCCTCATGTCACTCTGCTCCCCTGTTGTCCCCCTGGGTTATAAGGGCAAGTCTAACTGGGGGCAGGGGACACGGCTGTCTGACCCAGCATCACATATCCAGCGCCCGGCGCAGAGCCTGGTCCCTAGAAGATTCCATTGCACAGTTGCTGGGTGAGCGCAAGAACCAGTAAACAAGTAAATAGAAACACATAGTAAAACTTGGGCACAGAGGCAGCTGGTTCAAGTCCTGAAACTCTGCTCGCAGAGCGGAAGAGGCTCATGAGGGTCGGTTTGGGAAGACGCCCCTGCAGTCTAGAGGAGAGAGGCAGCCGGGCGGGTACGGGAGGAACAGCAGGAGCCCCACGAGGACACTCGAGTCTGGGGGCTTCAGAGCCCTCCACGGACGACACCCCTGCCCTGGGCCGACCTCTCAGCAGCCCCAAGCCCTGGGGCTCTCCCCAGTCAGCTGACTCCGTGGCCGAGGGCCGTCCTGGTTGATGGTCCTCTCCCACAGCCGCCTGCAAGAGGGCGGGGGCCTGACGCTGGGGCTCAGTGGTCAGGGGGGACTGGGGTGCTCTGCCCGCCCCACTGTGAACCCCTGCCACGGGGACCTCGGGAGGGTCTCCAGCACGGCCCCTAGTGAGCCCATCCACCCAGATCTCTCGGAGCCCGTGCCCTCACTGAAGAGGTCCCCCAAGCCCTCCTCAGACCTCCCGGGGCCATGTCTGGTAGAGCTGCCCCAGGCCCGCCCTCCCTGCCCACGGCTGGCTGCCCGGAGCCCCCAAAAACCTGGGTCTTCGAGTGCATGGTCCTACGCATGGCACAAGGGTGCCCTTGGTGTGCGGGGCAGAGGGGTGTCTGCGCTCACTCGGCCTCTCTCCCTGAGGAAGCCAGGTGTCCCCCCTTCACCTTTTCTGGGCCTTAAGGGCATGTCCCTCACCCGGCAGCACTACGTCCCATCCCAGATCTCCAGGGACAGCCCCACTTCCTGTCCTGCCATCCGTCCCATTTACAGCTACACTCGTCTGTTTTAAAAGTGATTTCTCAACGCAGACGTGCACGCTTCACGAAAGGGCCCCGTCCTCTGCGGGTCCTTGTGTTGCAACACATACTAAAGGAAGCTTCCACACCTAAGCCCCACTCCCCACTCCCAGACTCACCCTCAGGGGGAGAAAAGAGCCTATGGACTCAGGGATTTCCAGGCTGCTCCTCTGCAGCCTAACTAACGACATCACAAACTCTAACACACACACACACACACACACACACTTTGAGCTCAGTAGGACTCCTCCCCGCCTGTCTCTGGGCCCCTAAGCCCATCTCAGCTCCCCACATCACCCCCCCACGGGGGAGCCCCCCCAGCCTACTGCCCAGCCCCGAGCTGAGCCGCTCCCTCACCTTTGGTACCGTACAGGTTGTTGAAATTCTTCTGGTTGGTCTCCTTGGAGAGGCGGCTGGGGGACCCCGGCTGGTACGATGTCCTGGCCCCACCTAGGAAGGAGATGAGGGGTCCCCACTGCAGTGAGCTGGGTCTGCTTCAAGGCAGGCCCATAGCTTCTGACTTAAGGGGGTTATGCGGGACTCCTTGTCCCCAGACAGCGCCCACTACCTGTCCTGGGACCCAGGTCCCACCACTAACACAGCTCGTCTGGGTCTAGATCAGGCAGCCACTTAATTTGCGCTTCAAATCAGGACACTTAACGGTGAAAGGAAGACTGTTAGTAAGTACACAGGAGCATTAGGTGTAAGTCTGAAAGCTTCTGCAGAGACTCAGAGTGCATGGTTTCCCTACGCGGGCAGCCCTAAGGATCACCGAGGCCTGAGAAGCCCACACCTCCGTCCTGAGCCAGGCCCTGCATGATGGAGACAGACCCCAGAGGCTGCGAGGTGGTGTCCCTGGGACGAAGGAGGGTCGTGGCAGCTGTTGGGGGGTCCAGGTGAGGGCTCGCCTATGATGAGGAGCCAGGGGCCACAAATATCTCCCAGGTGCTTCCGCCTCCAGGGTAAGACCTCACGTTGCCCAGGAGTCTCCACATTCGGATTCTCAGAACAATCTTGAGAGGCTGGCGGAGTGGGCTCCATACCCCTCCCCCACTTTACAGGTGAAGAAGACGTGCTTTCCACACGTGTCCGGTCCTTCCATCAGCTCCTCCCCTCCCGCCTCACAGGCACCCTGCTCCCAGCTCTGGTCTGCTTCTTTATTGAACACACTGCCCTTCCTTCAGGGGCCTGGAAACCAGCCTCCGCTGGGAAGTGTCCCAGCACGAGCCCACTGCCCCAGAGCCCCCAGACTCATGCCAGTAACCCTTGGATGACCTTGTCTCCTGATCCCCTTTCTGACTCTTCCTGGCCCTTCCCTTGCCTCTACCCTGAGCCTGGGAGCTCCCAGAGGGCAGATTTCCTCCTTCCCCCTGTCCTCAGTGCAAGGGCAGGGACACCGGATGAACCTGTTTCTTCCACCTACAAATGGCACCGCCTGACTCCAGATAAGCTGAAAGCCTTCCTAGCATCTGAGCTGAACTTCTCTCCTCCCAGATGGGGGTGTTGAGGGGCAGTGACCTGCCCAAAGTCCCCAGGTCCTGGCTGGAGGGCAACATCCTGGCAGGTCTGTGCTCTTCTCTTTAACCCCATTGCTGCTCTGCTCCCCACACCCTCCCACTCCCCCGAGGGAGCTGGGGGAGCCGAGCAGGGCCCAGCTGAGGGGACCAATGCACATCGGGGTCCTCACTGGGGAGGCTGGTTAGTGCTGCTCACCCGCTCAAGGATGGGGCCACAAGAACAGCGCCCTGGGAGGGGAAGGGGCCAGACTGATGGCCTGGCCCACACCAGGAATGTGGGGCAGGGGGGACTCGGGTGCCCAGGTGCTTCGCCAGGCCTCTGTCAGGGCCCAGGTGTTGTTTTCAAATTGGGTGGAGCTCAGAGATTCCTCCCGTTGAGCTCATCTCTAAAGCCCCTACGCCCTTCCCATGGGTGTGTGTGTGTGTGTGTGTGTGTGTGTGTGTGTGTGTGTGTCCGAGGTGTGTGAATCAGCGCTCAGGCCTGGGGGCTCCTCGGTCCCCAGCTCCTTCCACACATCTCTCTGTCTCCTTTCTCCCTTTTCCCCACAGCCCCACTCTTCTGAAGACCACCCCCACGCGTGGGCACGTCCCCAGGAATGCACCCCCTCGCTCCGAGGGCTGACCCGCCTGGCACGCCCACCCTTATGTAACGGGCGTTGTTGCGGTTTGCTGCTGGTGCAAAAGAGCGCAACAGGCTTCCCCCTGGGGCGAAAACAGGCGGGCTCTGGTCTCTACCTCCACCCAGGCTGACACAAGCTGGAACCATCCAGGGCCCAGAGAGGAAGGCCAAGGGCCAGGCGGCCTGCCAGGAGGGATCGGGGAGGAAAGGTAGACCAGCCGTCCGTCTCCCTGCCCTCGAGGGGCAGAATGGCTCTGGAGGGGCTGGCCCTCCCCCAGGACTACAACAAGGCAAGTGGAAGCAGAACACGGCTCAGGCCTGGCAGATGGTTGCTGGTGAAAACAGCAGCCCGGAGACCCTCTGAAAGGAAAGGGAAGCACAGGACGTATGGGGACTGGAGGCAGGGACTGGGGAGGGGGGAGTCAGGAGGGGCAGGTGTCTGTAGTTTATCTCCAACCCGGATGCTTCTGAGGGAGGAAGGGGGCACTGTTCTTGGATCCAGAGCGACAGCAGGTGTGTGCCCGGACTCCCCGGGGCAAACCCAGTGACGGTCACTCTGGCAAGGCGGAACCCAGCCGAGTCCCGAAGTCGGTGGCCCCGAGGGAGGGGGTGCTCTCTCTTACTCTTGGGCGTGAGGTACATGGAGTATCTCTTCATGGTGTCGGGCGCGCTCCACTCGTTGCCGTAGCTGTTAGCGTAGCTGCTCATGTAGCGATGGTCAGCTCCTGGGAGGGACAGAGGCCGGCCATCAGAGGGGCAGGTGGAGAGGAGAAGCGGGCCCCTGGGGGCAGCCCTGGGCTCTGCTGAGTCAGCCCACAGCCCCTCTGTCCCAGGCAGAGGCGAGGTTCTCCGAGCCCCGGGGAAGGCCATGCCCTGCCCAGCTCCTCTGCTCCTGAGCCGCTGGGAGGTGAGAGACGGTCGGCAGGGAGCCAGCGCCCTCCCTGGACTGACCCTTGTGAGTAAGACCAGAAGCACAGCACTTTGCCGTTGAGAAGGTGCTACTGACATCCCTTTCCTTTCTGCTGTGTACGCAACCCCCGGGCTGGCATGGAGATCCCCACGGGCCAGACCAGGAGACTGAGGCTCGGGAGGTAAGTGAGGCCACTTGCCCCATGTCACATGGCCAGTGAGGGCAGAACTGGGGTGTGAGCCCTCATTCCTACTTCCTCACTTTGTCCCAGCCATGTCGGCAGCCCAAGGGGGTGGAACGAGGTCCTAGCGTCAGCCTCCAGGGCCAGGGACCCAGCCGGCTGAGCAGAGGCACGCAGAGGGGACTGAGCTGCGTGGGACGGGCACTGACTCCCCACCCCACCCCTAGCCACCAGTATACCCCCAAACCCAGACAAATCGGTGGTGCCACGCTTGCCTTCCCCCAGCTGCCCCCCCACCCCATTCCTTCCTCTTGCGACTTCTCCATCTTCTCCGTTCCCTCCACCCTTCCCTCTCTGTCTCCCCTGGGCAAGAGAAGGAATGAGTGGCTCAGGTCCTTAACTTTCATCTTCATCACCTGCACCCAGCAGGGGCCTGACAGACTGTAGCGCACTCCACCACAAACACGCGTTCTCCCGGTGTTGCCCGCCTCCCCACCCAGTGCTCCCTGCCCCGACTGCTCCGCGCCCCGACTGCTCTGCAAGCTCAGGATGATGGTGGTCAGTCCCTGGGCCTTTGGGGGTAGAACTAAGTCCCTGGTCTGATGGGTAGGCTGTCATCCAGGAGGAGAGGAGGTCTGATTCACTGGCCTCCCATTCCCCCCAACCCTGCCCTATAGCCAGACACACTCCCAACAACACAGCAGCAAGCAGCAAACCAACGCGGAGGCCCAGGGCCCCAGGCACAGGGGCAAGGCTGCTGACATCACAGCACCCATCCTGCTCCTGGCAGCGCCTCCCTGCACACCTGGCACAGGGCACGGGGCCACACTTGCTCAGAGGTCATGGTCAACGCAATCATTACCTAGAAATGACCCAGTGGACAGGCGGCAGGCAGTCCTGCGAGGCTCGTGGGCCAGCCTGGCCCAATCACAGCCATCCTCCTCTCTCTGCCCTGACCTCAGCAGAGGGGCCCCACCCCTGGGTTTGTACCCCAGGGACCGTGATCATCACACTCCCAACCGCTCTGCCCGGCTGCCAGCCTCAGCAACTTCTCGGCCGGGAAGACCTGGGAGGCTGAGTGTCAGAGTGTGAATCCTAACCACATCCCCCGCTCAGCTGTGTGCCCTTTGAAAAGCTACTTCTCCGAGCCTCGGCCTTCTCATCTACGAAACGCAGTGCATCCCGCGGGGAAAGTAAGCCACGGCCAGCAAAGAGCTCGCACAAAGCCAGCACACTGGGCGTCCTCAGTCCCTGCCAGCCGTCACCGCTAATGTCATCACCGTTGACATCTGAAATCCCGCTTCGGGGATTTCAGGACCCGAAGGCCACTGGAAGCAAATGACTGTCTTTCTGCAGTGGCTCATGGATCCTCAGGTGTCACTGAATGTCCCTCACCTTTCACAGGGACACTGGGTGATGTCACCATCTCCGAGATATATAGAGGTTCCCCCTAAAGCCCAGCACGTCAGCACACTACTACCCGCTTCTCGATCCCAGAGAATCACCTTCTCTGCTTGGAGACAAAAGACAGGGTCTGCCTCCTTAGGATGTTTGGGGCCGGAAGTGTCCTTAGAGCCCCACGTTGGGCCTGGATCACCGAGTGGGGCCTTGGGGAAAGTGCTCCCACTTAGGGCCCTAAAGGGACGGGGCTGGGCTGGTGAGAAGAGACTTAATGGATTAGTTTCTCAGATGAGGAGGCTTTCGGTGAGGTGATTCAGTTGGCTTCAGTGGGGGACAGCGTGACTCAGAAGCTGACATCAGGGAAGCCGGTGAGTCACTGAGACACATGGGTCCCATTGGCCCCAGCCCAGCCTCTGGGCTCGATGCCACTCAGTGGGGCCATGGTGACAGGCAAGGTCTCCCTCCCAGCACGATGCAGTTCTAGGTCATGTCTACGGGAGTCTGAAAAAATCACCAGGTTAGCATCTGGCCCTTACAAGTGGCAGCCTCCCCACAGCTGCTGGGTTGGGCCCATAATCAGATGTAGCTCGGAATGAAATTAATCCTGAGTTTGATGGATGACCCACAGAGAGGAGGCCTTTGTGCGGCCAGTGCCCAGATGCTCACTGCCCTTGGGAGCCCATGTAACACAGCATAACCTTGGCAGCTGGTTCAGTGGAGGGTAACAATCCCCGAGTCCTAGTCCCAACACCTTGGGTAGGACGGGTGGTTCGGTACAATGAGGGGTCGGCTGGCTAGATGCCAGCCCAGGCATCAGGGATCAGCACATGGAAAGCACCAAGTGCCCATGACCGTGGGACCGGCCCACAGAAGAGACCTACCATTCTCCATGTGGTTCCTCTCGATGAAATTACGGCTCAGGTCTGCCTTGCACATCTTCTCAACATGGCGCATGCACACGTTGAGCAGGTCATCCTTGAAGTTGCCAAGCGACTGTCCCAGACCCTCGCCCTCCAGCAGAACATGGTAGGTGGGCAGAGGTGGGGGGAGGGAGTAATTGCTCATCAATGCACCAAATTCCTACCAAGGAAGGAAAGAAGCCATTAACTTCCTAGGTCTTTAGTAGCCGAGGGGACACTTCTCTGCAGGGAGCTCTCCGTCCAGCTGGAAGGGTCAACGCTGGGAGCCTTGTGGTTCTAGACACAGCTGGGCTACCAACTAGCCCCCTTGTCCTCTTATGCTTCTCCTTCTGTAAAATGAAAGGGTTTGGCCCAACTCCACTAGATGCTAACATCCCTGATGGTGTTAATAGTCACATATGTGACTCCGTGGTTCCTACCTCTTCAACTGGACACGTCGTTCTATCTCACAGGGGTTTCCAAGAGCGACACGAGCCGGGACATCTTTGGGAGTGAAAGCACTAAGGAGATGCAAGGTATTTCTAGAACGTTCTGGGTCAGTCACGGTGCTACCTCCACCTTTACAAACTACACTCAAAGCCTGCCTCTCGCCTCCCCTCTCCCTCACCTGGAGAGTCCCTCCTCTTTCTGAAACCTTTATGGGCCTTCAAGACCCAGTTCAAATTCCACTTCTTCCACATAGCTGTGTCCGATTACTCCAGCACGCTTGCCCTTCCCAGGGCTTCCATGGGCACTTATCTCCAGAACCACATGCTTTATCATTTAATTACATGCTCTTCTCTATTGCTCTCTAATTGTACATGTCTTATCTTCCCAGCCGGATTGCAGCTTCTCGGGGGCAAATACCATGTCTTCTACTTCTCTAGTCTCCACAGCACCTACCAGAGTCCTGGGGCATGCAGCGGTGCCCAAAACACTCTAGCAGCTGGATGAATAGACAGACAGGTAAGGTCAAGGATCACGCCTAGGCAGCCCTTCCACGCCATGCCTCATACCCAAAGCAGACCTCACTAATCAATCCCACAACTCTTTCCTACTGAGCCTGGAGCACTGTTAGTACATATCAACTGAAGCAGGTACAAGGTCATACTTGTGTGCCTTCTTTAGAGAAGGGATGGAAATGGCTTAGATTGAAAAATTAAATGGGCAGATGGAATGGAGCTTGGAAAGATGGATGGATGGATGGATGGATGGATGGATGGATGGATGGATGGATAAATGGATGGATGGATGGATGGATGGTAGATGGATGGATGGATAAATGGATGGATGGATGGATGGATGGATGGATGGATGGATGGATGGATAAATGGATGGATGGATGGATGGATGGATGGATGGATGGATAGATGGATGGATAAATGGATGGATAGAGGGATGGATGGTAGATGGATGGATGGATGGATGGATGATGGATGGATGATGGGTGGATGATGGATGGATGGAGGTTCTGGGACAGTGAATGTAAGAACTGAGGGATCAAATGGTGGAGGAGTTGCTTTGTACCTGCAGAAACAGCACCGAGTCACTGATGGTTTGCATCTGCTCCCTGGTCTGCTTGTCCTCATGCAGCACCTTGGCCCTCTCGTCCAGAGCATCCACGATCACCTTCACCTGGCCCACGGCGTCCTGCTCCCGCTGCTCCAGTGCGGCCCTCACTTCCTCCTTTTGCTTCTCCAGGTCCCGCACCAGGTCCTGGAAGTTTTGCTCCAGGATAGCCTTCTCACTGGTGGTGAAACTCTGGGTCCAGAGTGAGAGGAGAGAGGAAGGAGGGTTTCAGGAATTTTAAAAACCTCCCAAGTGGGGTGTATCTTTAGATTCCCAGCCCAGAGTCAGAGCCGGGGCATTTCCATTGCCCCAACCCAGAAAGTCTGTTTGACTAAGGATCTCGTTCAAAGGCATCTTTGAGCGATGCCATCTATGGACAGAGATGGCCAGGTCCATTCACAGCCCACTCTTCTTTATCTGTGACTCCTCCCAGGGGGGAGTTGACTTGGCCATCATTCCAACCTTGTGTGACTCCATGGACCCAGAAGACCCCCCCACGAGTCAGGTGGTGCTCAGTAAACCTCGACTAGCACCAAACAACATTCAGAAAGTGAACGGACAGACTGTTGATGGAGCCAGGGTCAAGAGTCAGCGATCTCAGATTGTGGTCTGCAATTACTCAGACCATGGCAGACACACAGGCAGCCATCCTGGCCCCAGCGAAAGGACAATGTCATGCCCTTGGTGGCTGGGTGGTCTGCTGGCCAGAGTAGACAATGGAGCACACTGGAGGACACACCGGAAGACAGGTCAATCTAGGGTCTTTATTTGCTGGGAGGGAGCCTTAGCGGATGGCGAGATCACACATGAATGCCCGGCCTGGACTAAGAAGGGGAATTGGTGGGGATGCCAGAGGGGTGGGAGAACCCAGAAGAAGTGTGGGGCATAAATGGGGGGCCTGGAGCAGGAGAGAACGCCTGTCTCCTCCCAGCTAGGACAGGCGGGGTGAACACACAGCAAGGCCAAGGCCCCGGGGGCGGCTCACCTTGATGCGGTCTTTCTCCTTCTGCCACTTCTCAGCTTCATCTTCGATCTCGATGATCTTGAGCTGTAGCTGTTCCTTTTGCAGTGACAGCTCTGTCTGCAGGGAAGGAGGCAGGGTTGGAGAAGTCCGGGGAGAGGTGGGAGAGCAACAGAGAATCAGGGAGTGGCCCCATGCAGGGAGCCAGCGTGGGGAGGGCTCACTCCTCAACCCTTCAGCCTGTCTTCAGCAAACCGTCCCAGGGACCTCGGATAGGCCGGGCGCAACGCCTGTCACCAGAGATCTGACAACAGATCAAACACTGTGTCACTGTAAACTCGGGCCTCTGGGGCTAGTCCATCCCAGCCAGGTCTTTGTAAGGACTAAAACTTCTGCCAGGTCCCTCCACCCAAAGTGAGCAGGATGGTTTGTTCATTTATGGGGTTCCCACTCCTCTCAATGGATCTGAGGCCACTAGGGAGAGGGAAGGAAGCTCCTACCTCCTTCAAGATTCAGGGGGACCCAGCCCAGCTCAGCAACAGCCCAGCCCAGGGAGTGTCCCGTGGCAGTGACAGTGTGCGGCGTTTCTATGCCATGACGTGGGGCCTGTGTTGCAAGCCGGAGCCCAGGCTGCAACCAGCAGGGACTCCGTCTGGACAGGCACAGCTATAAACCTGTTTATGGGAAAGGGAGTGCAGTCCGCAGTTTGGGCAAGATGGGGACTTCTGTTCGGGGCCCCTGGGGGAGCAGGGCTGGCGGTGAGTGAGGCAGTGAAAGGAGAAGAGAGAAGACAGATTCCAGGGGTCTCCACTCAGGGGAGGACGCGGGCTGCTGGGGTCTGGGGGGGGTGCAAAGAGGACCGATGAGGGGTGCTCTAATGGATACGGAAAGTATGGATATTTTCCTTCCGTTGGGGAAATGCCTTCTCTGGAAAGCAGCCACAACAGAGACAAAGGGGAGGCATGAAGCTAAGGCCAAGCTGATTCAGGCAAGCCAAGAGGCACCTTTGTGTTCTGCCGGGGCCCCTGCCAGGGATCTCAAAGCCCCTTCTCCAGCTTGGAAAGACTGGTGGGTGATCTCCACCCCGCAAGGCTGTAGGGCACTCACAGTCTCCCCACTACTCTGGATTTTGAGCAGAGTTCCACACCTTTCTCCATTTGTCCCTTTGAGGAACCCACAAGAAAAGTCAAGATGAGGAGGCCACAAGCCACTAGGAATGGGAGCTCTGTTGGTAAAGAGGCCTGCGCAGGGTACAGACGGGTCGCACCTCTGGAGGGCTCCACCAGGCTGATGGGGTGCTGTCTGGGGTCCCTCCCCAGACACCAGGGAAGTGGATTGGGAGTGGAGAGAGCTTCCTTGGCTTTCTTGGAAAGGGTGCCCAGAGGCTCAGGGAGCTGGTGGAGAAGATAGGGAAGCCAGGCCAAGCACTGTAGAGGTCCCAGACAGAAAGCCCCTGATCCCAACCCCGCATCCCCTCTCTGCCCACAGTCCTGGGCTCTCCTGGCAAAAACACTCCAGGTTCTCAGGAAGCATCTGGCCCAGCAGCAACGGGCTGCAAATCCGGCAACATGGAAAAATGCCATCACCAGAGATGGAAAATGACTGTCAGGAGGAAAGGAGTGAAAGGAGGTAAGGATGGGATTTGGCCTGGTTTCTGGAAGAAAGCTGGGGAGAGGTCAGGTACCGACAGACACAGCGCTGGGAGGGTGGAGAGCAGAGGACAGAGAACCCAAGACTCAGTGGGTGGTAGACCCTGTGGCCGGGAAGGATCTGAGCCATAATGAAGAAACAAACAGCTGGACAATGGGTCTGTGCCAGGCACCCTGCCCATCCCAGGAGCGCTCCCAGGGAAAGCCCCAGGTCAAGGGGACAGTTAAAAGCCATCCCGCTGCAGCTGACCCCTCCTGACCTGGCTGCAGTAGGGGCATTGGCTCCTGGGTTTCTCGCCCCTACATCATCACCCCCAGAACAAGGGCTGATGGAGAGGAAAGCAGAGAACAAAGTACATTCACTCCCAGCCCCGGGGCCTGCCCAGGGGGGGAGAGGGCAGCCCTCCCATGAATGAGCAAGGGGGATCCTGGAGGGAGCCCACCCAGAGCTTTGGACTGGGAGTCCAAACACCTGAATGCAGTTACCACCATTTCCAAGCAGATGGTCTCTGCAAGTGACTTGACTTCTCTGGGCCTTGGGGCTCTATCTTTCATGGTCCTAGTAAGAGGACTGCCCCCCACCCCCCACCGAGGCCATGGGATGAGCCAGGAGCCAGGAAAGGAAGCTCTCAGAAAGTACCTGGCACAGAGAGAGCCCCGGCCAGCGGTCTAGCATCTCGTAGTGTGGGGGACCTTCCATGGGCTAGGAGCTGTGCGGGACACTTTTCCTCCCACCAGGCTTGGAAGAGAGAGTGCCGTGTGGCGAGCATTCCCGTGGGGCGCAAGGGAGCAAGGGGAGTGGGCAGGCAGGATCCGGAAAGCCTTGGAAGTGCTCAGCAGTGAGGGCAGCAGGTGCCGCTGTACTGGCGTCCGGGGACAGTGTGTACGCTGCCAGGATGCAGGGAGAAGCATGGGCCCAGAGGCCTGTATCGTGGGGAACTGAGGCCTGGAGGACACTGGGGAGAACAGAGCAGAGGGAGGGGAGGGGATGAGGGTCGGCCGACCTTGTCAGTGGGAAAAGGTACAACCAGAGAAGGTTAAGGCCAGCGGAGTCATGTGGAGTGAGCAGAGGCGCTGGGGGCACCTGCCGGGAGCCACGGGAACACGAGGCTGGGTCGGGCCTGCCGGAGAGACGTCTGCCCAATAAGCACGGATTTGCCGGCCAAGCACGGATTTGCCGGCCAAGAGGGAGTACAAAGGAAGGAGATTAGAACAAGGAAGAGCCCAGGGCAAGGGCCCAGGAAGTCAGACTCTGGGGTGAGTGTTTGGGGGGGGGGGTGGTCCATGCTGCAGAAGAAAAGGAGGGAAGCAGGCAGCAGGGCTGGCTGAGGTGTGGCGAGGAGGGCCAGAGTGTTGGCCAGTGACCCAGGAGGGAAGAGGGGAGGCCGCTGATCTGGAAGCCTGTGAGGGCAGGGTCGAAAGCGGAGACGCACTGTCTGCAGCAGTGGGCGTAAGGAGAGAGTCGGGCACTGGGGAATTCGGACACGGGCTGGGAGGGGCCTCGCAAGACCAGACTTGCAGGAAGGCGGGCCCTGGGGAAGGGCCTTGGAGTGGGAGCTCCTCGTGGCTCCAACAGTCCCTTGTCCCCTCTGGCATGAGGGCTCCCCTCTTCGGAGGAGGGTTTGGGGTGAGACCCCTGGGGCTGTATCTAGCACCTGTGCAGCTCCCAACAGCTCTTCCCTGCTAACAGGGCTGCGCGAAGCTGGAAACGGCGGGATGTGGGGAAAGAACATAACGTAGGAAGCCTCCAAGATATTGGGTTCTCCCCCAAAACCAGGAGAAGGAGGACACTAATTGTATGACTGAGCACCTGCTATGTGCCAGCCATTTTCTTCTTTCGTCTGCAAGTGCTGCTGCCCCATTTTACAGATGCAGAAACTAAGGCCTAAAAAAGATTAGGAACTTTGCCTGAGCCTTCACAGCTGGAAAGCCATTAAGGCCAAGATGTCACAACAGAACGCAGATCTCATGCAGCCTCTTAACCTCTAGGCTGGTCTCTGAACCTTCCAGGACGTTGTCTGTCCCCTTCACTTCTAACTTAAGCCTGCCTAGGCTCCCCACCCCACAGATGGTATAGTTTGGCCATCCTGTCTCTTTCCTCATCACCCCTCTTCCCTCCCCCGCCCCACACACCCTCTTTCTCGCCCCCTGAGGTCCCAGCTCTCTCTCTTTCTCTCTCCCTCCTCCCTTGGCATCTGAGGAAAGCCCCTGGTATCTGATGGGGCCTCAGCTCCCCACCCCTCCATCGCCGTGCATACCTCCCTCCTCTCTTCCTCCCACTCCGGGTTCCATCCCTCCACCCTGCCCAGGCCTGTCCCTAAATGCTTCCTTTGTTCCCTTCTCCCACACTCGTCTGGTTGCCTCTCGCTCTGCTGCCGGGGATGGGCACCGGGAAGGCCATCCTGCCTGCAAATCCTTCCGGCCTTAGGGGAGTGGAGGATTCCCCGAGAGCAGACCGAGGGCACGGTGGTGGGTCGCACCCAGTCCAATGGGCCTTCGGCCGTAGATGCATCTGAACACTTACCCGGACAGGGGTCACCTGCGTGGCCTGCAGGGAAGGGGGGATGAGGCCGTGATCCTCCTCGGGCTTGATTTAACCGCATGGGCCGTTGGCTCAGATATTTGCCAAATGAGGCAGTTAATTGCCAAATTTGTACTCTCAGACAAATGGTAATTATCTGGATAAGAATCTGAAATGCTGGAGAGATTTCCCCATTTCCACCCAGATGTCAGATAGCCCAGTACTAGTCTGCGTGACGGGGGCTCACAGTCCCTTCTGCTTCCTCCGGTGCCGGGACAGGGACTGGACAAGATGGGGTAGACAGACTGGCACCCAGGCTGTCCTCAGACTGGTGGTGGGCCCTTGAGAAAGTCACCCCACCTTTCCCAGGCCTCGATTTCTTCCTGGCGACGTTGGACAAGATGCCTGATTCCCAACCTGACTACTCATCACCATCGGCAACGGAGACTTAAAAATACAGATCCCAGGCCCCAAACCCCTGAATGAGAACCTCCCGGGGAAAGGCCTAGGCAGCTGTGTCTTGATTCTTTATGTGATTCCAGTCTGAGGATGCCCCACTCCCCCGCCCACTCCCGCTACCCCAGGGGAGCCTGTTGTCCTGTGAAAACAAAGTGTAAAATGGTGCAGAGGAAACAGCCATCAGAAGAGTCAGAATCCGGGGCACCTGGGTGGCTCAGTGGGTTAAAGCCTCTGCCTTCGGCTCAGGTCATGATCTCAGGGTCCTGGGATCGAGCCCCAGCATCAGGCTCTCTGCTCAGCGGGGGGCCTGCTTCCCCTCTCTGTCTCAGCCTGCCTCTCTGCCTGCTAGTGATCTCTGTCTGTCAAATAAATAAATAAAATTAAAAAAAAAAAAAAGAAGAGTCAGAATCCTGCTTGGCACTCTGGTGTGCTGGGATCCTGGAGATGTCTCTTGGCGTCTCAGGGGTTATGTCCGCGTCTCTAAAATAGGTACGGTAGCCCACAGCTGTGGCGCTGTTGTCAGGAGTAACAGGTAAACAGTTGGTGCTCTGTAAAAACTGGAGAGTGTCCTGCTGCCTGCCCATCACTTTCTTCCCCTGCCTCCTGTCTCTGAACAGCTTACCAGATAAACTGCTTCCCCTTCAGCCTCCATGGAGGTCACCCCTCTCTTCTCTCATCCACCCTGTCCCAGAGCAAGAGCCCCCCCAGCCCGACAGGATCCATCCTGACCCGATGCAGCAGGAAAGACTTGGGATAGACAGAAGGATGGGCCAAGAGACAGAAAAAGATGGAGATGGATATAGACATCCCTCCTGGGAAATGTCCAGAGGCAGGGGAGTGGACATCGGGGGGACCCCTTCTAACATTTGGAGTGGAACCGGAACATTCTGACCCTGGATCCACCAGAGGAAGGACGGTCATGCTTCCATGTCAAGTGGCCTTTGCTCCAATACGGCCTCCGCTCAGAGGCTACAGGCAGAGCCGAAACCCAGGAGGCGAGCACCCAAGGCCCTGATTGTCATCTGCAGCCTCGTGCAACCATTCAAGATTGGTCCCAGATGACCTCACCGGGGCCTTCACCATCTGACCTGCTGAACAGGTTCTGGACAGGGATCCTTGCAAAAACCTGTGTGTGGGCTGATGTTCGGGTCTGTAGGGGATGCCTCCAAAGGATGCCAGGATTGACACGCTTATTCCCTTCCATCAGTCAACCCACTAACCCTGCTCTGGGCCAATGTTCCCCATGGCCGACATTCCAGCAGAGCCAAGCGTGGACAAACAGCTGTGCTCCAGCTCCGTCTCCTGGCCGCCCTGCACCACTCCCCATCTACCCTTACACTGCTGGGGTGCACACACACATGTGCACACACACGGGCTGTCTAGCTCCCACTGTTAAAGTCACTCTAGTGGATCAGACATTTTCCCCTGAAATCCCCGATAGAGCACACGTATCCTGAAGCCCACCTTCTCAGTGCCCTTCCCCTCAGTTGCTTTCAAATATTGGAAGAGAATTAGGGGACTCCTTCCTCATCCTCCACAAGCTTGGACAGGTCCCTGCCTCTCCCGGGACCTCTGTCCCTGTCTGCAAGGTGAAGGAGGAGACGAGGAGACTGCTAGGACTCCACCCAGCCTACCTTGCCACCCGCTACAATTTGATGTTGATCGACAGCTGCTTCTGTGTAACTGGGCGGATGCTCCCCAGGCTTGTTTGTGCCTCTGAGCTCTGCCTCCTGACCTACATCGTGAGCCCTCAAGGACGAAGGCTCTGTCTCAAAGTCCTACAGCAGCACCAAGCACCAGAAGGTGAACTCCAAGTTCCCGGTGCCTCCACGGAGGGCTGCCCAAGACTCTTCCCTCCTCCAGAGGCACTTGGGCTTTGGTTAGGTGATACTCTGGCTCCAGACACAAACAGACAAATAAGCATGTGTACTGCTTGCAGTAGAAGTGGGGGCACCTGAAGCCGCTTGGCACCAATCTGCTCCCCTCCTCATCCCTGACATTCCCAAGAATCCTGGGACTCCACGGGGGAATTTGAAGACCACCAATGTAGTCCAACACGTTGGGTTCACACATAGGGAAACCGGGACTGAGAGAAGGGAAGGGACTTGTCAGTGGTTGGATGGCTAACTAGAGGCAAAAACCAGGCGTGGAACTCGGTCGGCTCTCCCAGAACCCAGTCGGAGGCTCTGCAGCTTTTTGGGTTACACCGGAGGAAGATGACTGCCCCCTTGGTTCTGTTCCAGTTTCCCAAGGAAGCTCCTGAAGGATGGGTTCCATGGCCTGGCCCCATCACTGTCTCTCAGCCTGATGCTGGAAGGCAGGCTGGGGTCAGGGCACCAGGGAATCGGGAACACCTTCCAGGGCCAAACAAGACCCCTGACAAGGATCTTTGAGTCTTTTTCCATTTGTAACCCATCTCTCTGTCCAGGGGTCTGGGTTACAGGAAGACAGTCAACAGCCAGCTCTTGGTCAGGAAGGCTGGACGGGGAGGGGTCCTGGGCTGCCCTATTCAGAGGAGTAGAGAGAAGTTGACGAGGAAGGCCAGGTCTCCTGCTCTGAGCACCAGAATGGTCACCCCAGTGGGGGGGCCGCCCACGACCGCCAGCTGTGTGGCTGCTGCGGGACAGCAGGCTCAGCATCTGTGGGGCAAAGGGTAACAACCCCAGCTGAGCCTCTGGCCCAGAACACCCTCTCTCCCTTTCACAAGCCTCCCCACGCCTCTGCTCCTCCCCAAGGAGGTCCAGGCACGATCACACAGACAGCTGTCGCGCAAATGCACTGCGTACCCCACATACAAACATATGCACCAAACAGCCACCCGCACACGCAACACGCACACGCACATCCATCGCACCCACATGCAAACTGCAGCCCTACCCAAGCAGCATCCACCGATAGGCTTGTCCGCTGCGACCACACACACGAAGCACACGGAGCCAGTGAAGGGGACGGGGGAGGCCTTTGGGGAAGTCAAGAGGCTGGCGGGGCGGGTTGGGGGGAGAGTGGGAACGGATAAGCAGCAAGGAGCCCTTGCCCTACAAATGCAGACCCTAAAGCCTGGGGAACAAAAGAGTATTTAAGTGGCCCCCAAATTCCCTTGTCCTCACTCATGACCCCTGCCCCAGCAGTCATTCCTGCTCAGGTGGTATAAATTCTCTCTCCCTAAAATAAAAAATAAAAAAGAAGAAACACTGCCGCCAGGCCCAGAGCCCAGGGTTGAGCCCGGGTGGGTTCTCTATCTGACTTGAACTTATCCTGTGACCTTGGTCAAGCCTCCAGTCATTCCGAGCTTCGGTTTGCTCATGAAGGCAATGCCCCTGTCTCCTGAGGTTTAGGGAAACTGCCTCTGACCCCCAGCCTGTGGGCGCAGAGGGCTGACAGATGGATTCAGAAGGAGCCAGGGACAGCGGAGACTCGAGGCCCAAAGCCCCGCAGAGAGCAGATGCCCCCGTGCGTTACCTCCTTCTCCGCCTTGGCCTCTTCCACGGTCACGGTGCTGTGATTCTTGTGCTCCTGGAACATGCAGAGGTAACAGATGCAAGTCTGGTCCGTCTGGCAGAAGAGCTCCATGGTCTTGCCATGCACAGGGCATTTGCGAGCCTCGAAGTCCCGGATGGGCTCCAGCAGCTGGTGGTCGCGGAAGGCGGCGCCCTCCAGGTGGGGCTTGAGGTGCAGCTCGCAGAAGGAGGCCTGGCACACCAGGCAGGACTTGACGGCCTTCTGCTTGTTGCCGATGCAGGAGTCACACAGGACCTCCTCAGAGCCGGACTTGGAGCGCAGGAGGAGGCCACCATCCGCCCGGGGGTAGCTGTTCCGCCGGGCCTCCCCGGGCTCCACGATGGACACCGTGGGCTTTCGGGGCTCCGAGAAGATGGACTTGCGCAGCTCCCCCTTCTCGGCAAAGGAGAGGGGCGGCTTCCGGCCAGCCCCCAGCTGGAGCCCGGCGTAGGGGGACCTCTTGCCGTCCCCAGAGTCCATGCTGAAGTAGCTGGAGCTCTTGTCGTCCACGGACTCCACGAACTGGATGATGGGCCGCCGCCACTCGTTCCCCGAGAACAGGGAGCTCTTGCCCTCCCCTGGCTTCGGGGCGCCGCCCAGGCTCTTGCCCTCGGCCGCCTCCCCGCCGTGCCCGTTGGTGGTCTTGGCATCTTGGCCTTCGGCCTTGGCCCCATTCTCCAGGGTGCCGTTGGGACCCGGGGGGCTGCGGGCATCCCGGGCTTCCGGGCTGGCCCCATTGCTTCTGGAGGCATCTGAGGCTTCCATGGCAGGTCACTCGGCGGGCGTGTGTTGGGATTTGCTGGGGCCGCAGGTGGGTGACCTCTCGGACTGGCGTCTCCGCGGGGAGTGGGCCAGGTAGCCAGAGCCCAGGGACACGCCTATAGGGAGCAGGGGCAGGAGGTGGAGGAGGAGAAGAAGGAGGTGGAGGAGGCGGGGGAGGAGGAGGGGGAGGAGGAGGAGGAGGAACAGAGAGGAGGGGCAGCAGGCCCGAGCCTGACGCAAGGGGCCCAGTAGAGCCCGCGGCGGCTCCCAGAGCCAGCGGAGGGCAAATTATACAAGAGGCCACGCCCTGCACATTCATACCTAGCCTGATTTCTAAAGGCCGTGGGTTTTTTCCCTCCCCTGGTTTAATTATTTTCCACAACTCAGCAGCCCGTCGGCCTCCTTCTTTCTGACGCACCTTCTCCTGAGGAAGTGGGGGACCTCTGTCCTCACGGGGGGGTGGGGGAGGGGGGTCAGGCTTTGCTGAGCCGAAGGACCCCTGGGGCGAAGGGTGAGGTGTCTGCCGAGGCCCACGGGACAGAGGGCTATTAATTGGGTCACACAAGCCTTATAACTGGCAGGCCGGGGTTTCAGAGAGGAGATTTCGCATCCTGGGCCAGTAACAAGAAAGGGGGGTCTGGTTGGCTTTGGACTGGAGGATGGGCAGTGCCCAACTTCCAGGCGTTGTCCTAGGTTTGTCACCTACGGGGGCTCCTTTCACCCCCCCCCCCGACAACCTGTTCAATTATCCTATTTCATAAACGAGAAAACTGAAGCTCTACGCAGCTCCCTCACGGGCCTGTCAAGAGGTCGGGCAGAGATTTGAACCCGAGACCTTTGAGATACCAAAGTCCCTTCTTTAGCTAGGGTGTCATGAAGTCTCCCAAATGTCAAGGACTTCTGGAAGCCCTGTCTGGCCCAGCAGCCCTGACGAGATGCGTGCAACCCTTAGGTCATTTTTTTTTTTTTAATTGAAATTTTTTTCATATTTTTTAATAGTTTTTTTTTACTACATTTTTAATTTTAATTCCAGTTAGTTAACGTCCAGTGTGATATTCGTTTCAGGTGTCGAATTTAGTGATTCTACGCCTCCGTCTAACACCCTGTGCTCCTCGCGACAAGTACCCTCCTTCCCCCCTTCCCTCCCCCAATGCCCGTTTTTGGGGAAGCGGCAGTTCTCTGTAATTGAGAGTCGTTTCTTGTTTTGTCTCTCTCTCTCTCTCTCTTTTTGTTTATCCTTCTCTGGTCTGTTTTGTTTCCTAAATTCCACACAGGAGTGAAATCATATGGTATCTGTCGGCCTTTCTGTTACTGCCTTCCGAGCAGGTCAGAACCTGTTTGGACCGAAAGGACAGAGCAACAGTAATGAGGGGAATGCAGGCAGCGGCAGGCCAGGTGGCTGAGGCCCCAGGGCCCAGGGCCCAAACACTTCCCTCTCGTCTGTCTCTGCAGCAGTTCTGCTGTGTGACTCAGGAGAAAATCCGCCTGCCCCCTCTGGGCCAGGCCACAGGCGACACCCTCCTCCTACAAGCCACCGGTGAAGTGTGGCACTCTGATCACCAGCTGTTGGACTTTGACAATCATATACATATAGACCTCAGGGAGCAAAGTGGGAAAAACCGCTCCCGCTGCTTTCGCCCTTTGACCACCGCAGGAACACCGAACCCTTGGCTCTTGCCAAGACAAGAACCCTTGGCTCTCGCCTCTTGCTTCAACCCACTGCCATGGTCCTGGGGAGCCAACACCCCCATCAAGGAAAGAGCTGGATGGGGCCCAGCGAGGGTGGCAGGCTCTGGGCTGTGTGGTGGGAAGTTTCCCTTCCTCCCCTACCATCCAGGTCAAGTTCTGGGATCCCTGCCCCTTTGGCTCACTAGGCTGAACTCGCTCAGCCTTGGCGACAACAGCCCCTGGAAGCAGGAGCAGAGACAAGCTTTCCACAGAGCAGCCAGAGTTTTAAGAAGAGTTGTCGGGGGTGCTGGAGGCAGAGCGAGCTGGCTTCACGGCAGTGGTGTCCCCAGACCCCTACTAAGCCCCCTCTTGTTGGTACACACTGGCAAGTTGGCTAGGAACTCGTGAGGCCTTCTTGGGTGGAGAACCCGTTCTCTAAAACTCAGGCCCAATTCCCATAGGCTCTTGCTTGAGGTGTGGAGGGAGAGGGAGAGCAAGAGAGATACTGGTCTGTTGGGTGGGGAGATGCCCCTCCCTCTTCCCCTGATAGTGTCTCCCCTACCCCCCCTCCACCCCCATCCTACAAGAACAGCCTATGAAAAGGAAGGGAGGGTGGGGTACTTGGGTGGCTCAGTCTGTTAAGAGTCTGCTTTCAGCTCAGGTCACGATTTCAGGGTCCTGGGATCGATCCCCGAATCCGATTCCCTGCTCAGTGGGGAGCCTGCTTCTCCCTCTCCCTGTACCTTGCTTATGCTCACTCTCATGATCTCTCTCAAATAAATAAAAGGAATCTCCAGAAAGAAAGAAAAGAGAAAAGAAACGAAAAAAAGAGAAGAACAGGGAGGGCATGAAAGAGCAGGAGAGAAACTCCAGAGGGTTCTGGTTCTGGATCCACAGCGACGCTGGCTGAGCCTGAGATCCTGCTCTGGGGGGGTCTCTGCTATTCCTTAGAATCCATGCACCTGTCTTCCAGAAGTCTGAGCAAAGACTTTAAGCCTTGGGAACAGGGCAACACAGAGTAGATGCTCAGAAAACATTTGTGGATAGACGGATGGAGTATGGATGGGGAATGGGAGGGAGGAGGAGACAGTTGGCGTGTTGGATATGATCATTGGGTGGGAAGGAGAGAGGGAAGAGAAGAGACGGGAAGAGGGAGGAAGGAGGTGGGTAGGTAGATGACGGTACTGACAAATTTTAGCCCTGGCTCATCCAGGGTAAAAAAGCACCGGTTTGTAGCATTTGCCCACTTCTCCCAACCTGGCCATTTCCAAGCTTCCAACATGAGGAGTTCTGGAAACAGAGCCACACTATGGGCTCCCAAGCGGGGGTGAGCGGGCTCCCGCCCATCACGGAGCACTGGTGGCTGATTGAGGGAGATAAACCGACGGCAGGAGGGAAGGCGGAAAGACAGATGCCCTACAACGCCGCTCTCGATTGTCCTGATGGAGGAAGACAGGTTCAAGGGATTTCAAGGAGACGGAAGCCAAAGCTGATTGATTTTATCTCTTCCATGAGGCTTTCCCTCTGGCACGGGTCCCCCAGCGATAGCTCCCGGCTCTGAGCTCCGTCCTGCTAGAGGCATTTAGCTGACCACACAACGCTGTCCATGATTCACTCAACACACAGATTTCCCGAGCCTCCTTCCACGTGCCAGGCGCTAAACAGGGACCCATCCCACAGACATGAATGAGTCCCAGGCCTCGCCATTGGGAAGCTTTATAGTTTGTCCGGTGAGAAAACAGACTAATGAGTCAGTCATTTGAATTTGGCGTGTACAGAGAACGAGAGACCTCTGTGTGTGAGTGGTTCGGGCTGCCCAGAGGAGAGAAGTCCAGGACAGGCTGACAGAGGCCAGTCCCTCCCAGTAGGCTGAGCAGGGCTCCCTTCCCGTGCCCGGAGATACCCTGCCCACCAGTCGGAGGCAGTATTTGACTTGACTCAGCAGATACTTGCTTGACTCAATCTGCAGTCAAGGCTGGTGGACTGGCTTTTGGATCCTCCTGAACCTGGGGTGCAGAGGGGGAGGAAGCCCAGACCCTTCCTTTCCTTGGGTGACTGCTTCCTGCATATGTCTGCTGGATGGTATAGTCTTCTGGGGGTCCCCAGAATCCAGGGGCTGAAAAAGACCTCAGGGGAAGCAACCAAAGAAATAACGTCCTTCCCAGACTCCCTGGAGCCGTTGCACTGTACCCCAAGCCCATCAGCACAGGGGAGCTGAACCCGAGAGGCAAGGACTTCCACCCGCCGGAGTAGTCAGGTCTGGGATGGGCACTGAGGACCATCCATGGGAAGTGATTGCCCCCCCAAAACACACACACCGGGCTCCTCCAGACTCCAGCTCTGCCCTTTGCGCCCATCCACGGACCTAAGTACACTTAACCCACCCCTCTGCAACTCCAAACCCAAAAAACACATTTCCCAGTACGGTGCCAAGTCTCTGTGTCATGTGCAAACTGACAAAAAGCCCCCCAGAGGCCGACGATCCACCACCATGTCTTGGGAGAGGGGACTGGGAGCAAAGGACCGTTTTTGTTTCTAAAGGCCTTGAAAGGAAGGGATCCCATGAGCCCCTCCGTCCCTCATCTCCCATCTTATCCTGCTCACTCTCCAGCCTCACCTAAAGCCCTCCAGCTGTGATGCTTCTCCCTACACGGGGCACAGCTGGAATCTGGCTGTGGCCCCTACCCTAGCCCTTGCAGGTGTCAGAGGTGAGAAGAGCTGGAAGGTGTGGCCTCCAGAGAGGTGTCCTGATGGAGCTGGGGTCAAGTCGGCCTCTTCAGAAGAGGCAGGCCCGCCACCCCCCACGGAGTCCCTTTCTCCCACGCCCACCTACCAGCCAGCCCCAAGCTTCTTCCCAGGCTTCTTTCATGAGGCATCTCAAAGCTGTTCCCCTCCTAGAAGCCTCCCCTGATTCAGCAGGTGCCGCGGCCTCACCCACCCACAGCTGCGGCCAGGTAGCGCCTCACTCCATCACCAATCACCTTCAGATGAAAGAAGGAACCCCTGACAAGGAAGAAACTCCTCTGGCTTCCTGGGATCCCAGGGTTGGGCGGGAGCCGCTGCCTCTAAACAAGACTTTACCGAGAAACGTCCTCTGAAGGACTCGCCAGGGAGGAGACTTCCCCACCCCCCTTCAGCCACCCACGGCTCGCTGGAGGACTGTTCGCTGCTGGAAGTTCTTCTTGGAGTCTAACTTAAATATTCTATAAGGAAGGCTGTTAGCGATGAGGAACAGACCCTCTGGCACAGCAAAGGACAAGATAAGAGGCAACTGTATCCAGGAGGGGAATCTAGTCCAGTCTGAGTGCTTCTCTGGTTCTTTTGACTTCCTGGCCTCTCTGTCCTAGAGGACTTCTAGTTGCAAAGAGCAGCAAGAAGGCAGCTGTAAGAAAACTTCGGAGGTCTCACTTTCTCATTTCTGCTATCCTCATAGTGTGGGGTTTATCCTGAAATCAAAGGGTAGACTGTACATTAAGAAGAATTCTCTAGATTGGGTAGTACTACTCTCGCTTTCAATCTCTCTCCTTAGAAGAACTTTAAGAACAAGACTGATTTCTACCTGCGTACATGGTTCCAGGCCTCCACCTGTGGGGGAGGGGACAATGGAAGGGGAAGGAACAGGTACCAGCCTGGGGTGCAGAAGAAATGAGCCACTGTCCCCACCTTCAAGGGCTCTTGGCCTCCTGGGTCTTCGGGATGCAAGCAACAGTCTGCTTACCCTTCTTCCTACTCCAAGGGCCCCTCCTTTGCTCCTTCCAGGCCTTTTGCCCCCTGAAAAGACACGGGGTCTTCACTGTAGCTCTCAAGTTAGCAGAAGCAAGGAGGGGACTCTCCAGGGGCAGGTGGTCAGGCCTGGGTCTGGTGACATAACCTTGACCGAGGACCCCTTCAGAATGGGGAGGTGCACAGAGGGATCCGCCATCCCCATGTCCCCTGGCTTGGCACCTACCCAACACTCGCCCAGACTCTGGAAAAGGCCCCTTGGATCAGGCCGACTTCTCCCCGAGGCTCCCCACCGACACCCATAAAGGAGGGTGTGACCATTAGCTTTATGTGTCAGTCTGGCAGAGCTCTAATACCCAGTTATTTAATCAAACACTAATCCAGGTGTTGCTGTGAAGGGATTTTGTCGACGTGGTTAATACCTATAGTCAGTTGACTTTAAGTGAAGATTATCCTCTATAAAGTGGTTGGGCCTCATTGTATCAGTTGACAGGCCTTAAGAGTCAAAACTGAGGTTTCCTGGAGGAGAAGAAATTCTGCCTCAAAACCGTATCAGCAGCTCGGGCCTGCCTCTCCAACCTGCCAGCCAGCCGTCTGGATTTGGGATTTAACCAGCTTCCACAATTAAATGAGCCAACTGCTTGAATGAATCTCTTTATATAAATATATTATCCTGTAGGTTCTGTTTCTCTATGAAATCCCGGCCTTAGCCCGGCTCTGGTCTCCTGGGGGCTTCGAGAGGCTTCTCACGAGAAGGGCCCCTCCATCAGGGCCTGAGGGTGTCGGCTGTCTGGGGGTGCAGCCGGGCTGGGGTGAAAGTAGCATGTGGGATGGGGGGCAGGGTTTGGGTGGAGGAGCCCTGGGACTCTCTCGGTGTGTGAATTTGGGCGAGTTACTTAATCTCTTAATTTCCTGGCCTACAAAATGAGGCCAATCACAGCTCCTTGGCAGGACTGCTGAGCGATTAAGGAGGTAAGAGTTGTGAAAATGCCCAGATGATGCACAGTTCACAAGAACGGCTCGACGAGTTTCTGTTTAAGGAAACGTAAGCAGGGAGGGCTTTCCTCTGCTGGAGGAGGAATGGGGGGTGGGTAGCTGTCTAGGGGACCCTGGGCTCCCTTCCCCTCTCCCCCCAGCCTGGGTGGGGTGAGGTCTTTAAGCCTCTGCGCCTGGCTCTGCCCCGTGCATCTCCCAGGTACCTTCCAGCTCTGAAATTCTATGATTATAGGGTTGCACCCCACAGAGAAGGGCAGTGAAAATAATTAAAGACTTGGAAAACACAACCGGAGAGGAAAGGGTGAAGGCGCTGGGATTATTTAGCCTGGAGATGGGTGGCTTAATAACACCCTTCATAACCAGGGAGGGTTATTTGGATGTGGGCGCTGGCTGGCCAGCTTCTCACCCCTTCTCCAGAGGGCAAACAAGAGGGACCAGACGCACAGCACAGCTAAAGGGACTGCAGTCAGACAGCGGGGTGTCGGTCTCCCCTATGCTAACATCTACTCCTTTAGAAGTTGGGGGAGGGGGCGGCTGGGAGGGTGATTTGCACACCCGCCTTGTGGTTGGCCATGGATTGGGTGACCTCTGGGTTTCCTCCCTGTTGTTTGATTTCTGGAAACTAATTTCCCCAGAACTGTGAAAGCTAGAAGGAAAAGAAAAACCTGAGAGCAGACTGAACAGGTGTGGTGAGGCCGGCCCAGAGGTTAGGAGCGGGTCAATCAGTTCAAGCCCCATGGAGCAGGGACAGTGATCAAAAGAAGTCTGTGCCCTGAGCTGCTCCCAAGACCTCAGAAGGTACCTGCCTTCCTCATCCCCCTCCCACACACATTCAACCCGAACCTGCCCAGGTCCCGGCAGTGCGAACATCTCAAAAAGACATTAAGGAAAATAAAATGCACTTTTCATCCTGAGGCTGTGGGAGGTGGCTCTCTCTTCCAAGGAGCATGCAGATATGCCCAGTCCCCTCCCAGACCCCCGAGCTTCTTCCCGATCTCCAGTATCAGTGATGATACCAGCTACTATTTCTGAGGGCAGACTCTCTGCTCCGCACGTTACGCAATTATCCCCAATTTCACAACTGTCCCAGGTATATGGCACATGGTGAAGCTGAGGACACAAGAAACAGAGGCCCAGAGAGGTGAAGCAATTTGCCTACAGTCACACAGCAGAGCTGGGACTCAGTCCTGTGCCATCCATCCCTGCCACACCAAATTTGCCTACTAACCAGTGAGATAGCATTATCTCGATCTTACCAACAAGAAAATTAAGACTGAGAAGTGGTCATGAAGACACCCCAGCTGCCAAATCTGAACATTTCCCCCCAAAAAACCTGAGGATGATGGAGGACACCTCCCCCCTCAGTCTGCAGGGTCTCTCATCCCCACAGAGGGAGGCAATCAATCTGTAAAAACTCCCCAGTGCATGGCAGACAAAGGTCACTCACCTGTCCATTGGACAGAGTAATATAAATAAATAGTATTCCTATCATTGTTTATTAAACATTTACTATGTAGTAGGCACTGTGTTCAGCTCTGAACATGGATCAGCTCACTCAGTACTCCCATAATCTCACAACACGGGGACTTTCATTCTCCCCGTGTTCCGGAAGAGGAAACTGAGACAGAGAAGTTAAGTCACTTGCCAAAGGCCACAAGGTTAATAAATAACAGAAGTGGGTTTTGAACTCTGCAGAATACTGATTTTAGAGTCGCACGGCTCCCTCTGTGGAGTCCCAAAATCCCTTCCATGTCTTCCATGTTTTTTCAGTCTCTATTCCACTCCCTGGCTACCCCTGCCGCCCTCCTGGCTCAGGGTTGGGGGAGGTCCCTCCCCAGGAGGAGACTGTGAGCTCAGATGGGCCCTCCCGGCCCTGGCAAGGTTGGCTTCCTGGGGATGGCCTCACCTGTGGGCATAACTGAGCCCACAATGGGAACCAGAGCCAGACCCCCCTCCCACAGCACAGTCAGACCCATAGCTACAGCCACCACCAGAACTAGACCCAGACCCAGAACCAGAGCCACATCCGGGATCAGAACTGGGACTAGAACCAGACACAGAGCCCCAAGCAGACCCAGACCCGGAGCCAAAGCCAGAGCACCCCCTGAAAGGCAAGGGGGGCAGAGGAGGCCACCCGACCCCCAGAGGCAGAGGTGTAAGTCACAGGGAAGAAGTTGAGCTCAGGTCCCACCTGAATCACAGCCCAGCCCGGGGGCTGTCTGGAGGGAGGACCAGCGGGAGGAGGATGAGGAACAAACGGGGAGCACCAGGCACCGGCTCAGCACCCTCCCGCTCCAGAGCTGTGCTGTTCCAGGGGAGCCGGCCCACCTGGGAGTCCTTCCAGTCTGGGCAGCAGCAGCAGGGCCCAGGGGAAAGGGGACGCAGGGCAGGCTGGCTATGGCTGCTCCTGAGGGGGAACAGTCCTCCTCTCCTTGCCAGGCCCACCCTTCACTCTCAAAGTCTAACCAGACGGAAGTTTCCAGAAGGCCCTGCCACTGAGGACTCACCCTGCGGCTGTTTCACCTGCTGCTGCTTTGCCACTCCACCCACTCCGGGCCATGTCTATGGCCACCAGAGTCTAAGTCAGTGCTCCGTACGCAGTGGGTGCTCAGTTAAGTCCTGTTGAGTTCATGGATGGTAGGAACAGAAGAAAAGAGAGAGCCGACTGCAGGCCTCTTAGGTCCTGCCCTAAAGCGCAGGGGTTCCAGAGCCGTGCCAGGCACTCAGCTGGTCGGGGGCAGGAACAGTCGGGGAACAACGCTGACCACAAGCATAAGGCAGTTACCCCGATGAGAGACGGGGGTGGGGTGCGGTGGCTCCGGGAAGGAGGTGGACTGGGGCGCAGGGCTGGGAACCTGGCTCGAATTCCCCTCAAATCTGACAGTTTTCAGGGAGTCCAGGTGAGGAGACATGTCTGGGCAAAGGCAGCCTGTCTGCCCTGTTACGGAGTGCCAGCTCACAGAGGGCAGCGTGCAGCAAGGACGGCCTGCCTCTTCCCAGGGTAGGCGGGAGGTGACAGGGCCGTGAAGGCAAGAGAGGAGAAAGCAGCAGCGTGTTCCATAATCTCCCCAAAGCTGGGCACTTGTCCCCATCAGGACAACGCCCAGACCCAGACCGCAGCCAATGGGAGCCAGGGGCAGAGAAAGGGGGGTTAGCCAGGCAGGTGAGAAAGGGAAACGGAGGGAGGAGGAATGATGAAGCAGAACAGGAATGCAGCAGATAGCAAGAACCCCAGTGCAGAAATGAGGCGCGTGGGGTGGGGGGGCAGATCAATGGGAGAAAGCTCAGGAAAACTCATGTGAAAATGTACTTCCCAGGGGCGCCTGTGTGGCTCAGTGGGTTAAACCCTCTGCCTTCAGCTCAGGTCATGATCTCAGGGTCCTGGGATGGAGTCCCGCATCGGGCTCTCTGCTTAGCAGGAGGCCTGCTTCCTCCTCTCTCTCTGCCTGCCTCTCTGCCTACTTGTGATCTCTGTCAAGTAAATAAATAAAATCTTTAAAAAAAAAAAAAACTTAAAAAAAATGTACTCACTAGCCTATAAAACCCTTCCCCCAGCATTGTCTCCCATGAACACACAATAGCCCCGAAAGGCACAATTATCCTTTCCTTTTATTTCACTTTTTATTATGGAAAACTTCAAAAATGCACAATGTAAATACAATAGTCTAATTGAGATCCCTAGGTACCCATCACCCCACTTCAACAATGATCAAGCTGTGCCATTCTCTGCATTTCCACTACATTTTCACCCACTCAGTTTTTATTATTGACATTGCTATTTTTTAGAAAAACTTGCATACATTAAAATGTACAAATATTAGCTGTGAAATGTTGATAAATCTTTCATCTAAGTAACCCACATCCCTATCATAATATGTACACTACTAGCTCACTGGAAAATTCTCTCGTGTTCCTTCCCGGTCAATCCCACTACCCACCTCCAGCCCAAACGAATCTCTTTTTTTAATCATTATTATTATTATTACTTAAGACCTTTATTAACAGGTGCTTGCTGTTTGTTGACTTTTTTTTGAATCAACTGTAACTTTTATTACAAATTAGAAATGAGGTTCTTAAAAAAAATCTCAACTTGACCAGATATAAAATGATTTTTTAAAAAACCTTTAAAGATGTATTGAGAAAAACCAGACTTTAAACATGCACACACACACACACACTTGTTAATTACTAAAAAGAGACATCTTTAGATAAACATAATAAAAACCCCATGCTGCACAGACATCCCAGATAGTTCTAGTTATCCAGACAACGGGGAAAAAGCACGCAACTTGAGGTCTTCAGGTCCAACCTCGTACATTTCTTACTGCTGGAAGTTGATGTTCATTTCCTCTTGTTTGACGAACCCAATGATGGTATTAGCTGGAGGCCAGCATTGACTAAGCCCCCCTGCTCAGCCTCAGGAGGGATCAGACAAGCAGATGAATTTTTAAGAGAAGAATTACCCAAAGAGTAGGTGTATGTTGACCTTCATGAGGAACTGTCAAACCTTTTCCAAAGCGGTTGCCCTGTTTTGCACTCCCACCAGCAATATGTGTGCATTCTAGTGGCTCTACAGCTTTGTCAACATTTGGTTGTTGTCAGGCTTTTAAAACTTAGCCGTTCTAGCGGCGCCCAGCTGGCTCAGTTGGAGGAACACGTGCAGAGGTCGTAATGTGCGTCCCTCTGATGATTAAGGATGTCAGGCAATGGTTTGTGTGCTTATTGCATTCATGCATCTTCTTTTCCGAAGGATCTGTCCAAGTTTGTTGTCTATTTTTAATAGAGTTGCTTGCCTTTTTATTATTGAATTATAGGAGTTCTTCCTTTATTCTGGCAATAAGTCCTTTATCAGATACATGTTTTCTGATGATTTTCTCCAAATCTGTGTCTTGCCTATTAATTTTCTCAATGGCATCCTCTTATCAGATTTAGTAAGGCATAATTCACATAAGATTCGCTGATTTTAAGGGAACAATTCAATGAGTTTTTAACAAAAGTGTGACGTTCTGGAACCACCATAAAAAGCAAGATGTAGAACTCTAAAAAGCTCCCTTGTGTTCCTTTGTGGTGAATCCCACAACCCAGCCCCTGCGATCCATCAATCGACTTTGCCACACTATAGTCCTAACTTTTCTAGAATATCGTATAAATAGAATCTTGCACTATATAAGCATTTAGGTGTGATTCTTTCATTCAGTATAATGTTTTTGAGACTCGTTCATGTTGCCTATATAAGAAGTTCTTTTTTATTCATGAATAGTATGCCATTGCATGGATAACCCACGATTTATTTATCCCTCACCACCTGATGGACATCTAGGTATTTGCGTTTGCAGCTAATATAGATAAAGCTGCTGTGAATATTTACACAAATTCCTTCATGTGTTTATTTTTTTTCCCCTGGGGAAATACCTAGGAGTGGGTTCTTTGGGTTATATAATAAGAATGTTTAACTTCAGGAGCCCCTGGGTGGCTCAGTTGGTTAAGCCCCTGACTCTTGATCTCAGCTCAGGTCTTAATCTCAGGGTCGTGAGAGAGAAGAGTATATTTAACTTTCTAAGTAACTAGCAAACTTGTTTCCAAAGTGGCTATGCCATTTTGCATTGCCATAAACTTATACAACTTCCAGTTGCTCCTCATCCTGCCAACACATGGTAGAATCAGTCTTTTTAAATTTTAGCTATTCTAGTGGTGGTGTAGTGATATCTCAGTTTAATTTTAATATATGTCTATCCAGGGATGAGTGACATTGAGTGTCTTTTCATGTGCTTATTTGTCATTTGTTTACATCTATCGATGAAATGTTTTTCTAAATCCTTTGCCCAGTTTTTAATCAGGTAGTTTATCTTCTTATTAAGTGGAGAGAATTTTTTTTTAAATACTCTGGAGACAAGTCCTTTATCAGGTACATGTTGCAAATAGTTATTACCCCACTGCCCCTTGCCTTACCATTTTTAAAAATTTTATTAACACATAATGTATTATTTGCTTCAGGGGTACAGGTCTATGAACCATCAGCCTTACATAATTCACAGCACTCACCATAGGACATACCCTCCCCAATGTCCATAACCCAGCCACCCTATCCCTTCCCCACCACCTCCAGAAACCCACAGTTTGTTTCCTGAGATTAAGAGTCTCTTACAGTTTCTCCCCCTCCCCAGTCCCATCTTGTTTCATTTTTTTCCTTCCTTCCCCCCATGACCTGCCCCCACCCTGCCTCTCAAATTCCTCATATCAGAGAGATCATATGATAATTGTCTTCTCTGATCAACTTATTTTACTTAGCATAATACCTTCTAGTTCCATCCACATCATTGTAAATGACAAGATTTTGGGGGTTTTTTGATGGCTGCATAGTATTCCATTGTAGATATACACCACATCTTCTTTATCCATTCATCTGCTGATGGACATCTAGGTTCTTTCCACAATAGTTTGGCTATTGTGGACATTGCTGCTATAAACATTGGGGCACACATGTCCCTTCAGATCACTGCATTTGTATCTTTAGGGTAAAAACCCAGTAGTGCAATTGCTAGGTCATAGGGTAGCTCTATTTTCAACTTTTTTTTTTTATTTTTTTTTATTTTCAACTTTTTGAGGAACCTCCATGCTGTTTTCCAGAGTGGCTGCACCAGCTTGCATTCCCACCAACAGTGTAGGAGGGTTCCCCTTTCTCCGAAACCTCGCCAGCATCTGTCGTTTCCTGACTTGTTAGTTTTAGCCATTCTGACTGGTGTGAGGTGGTATCTCACTGTGGTTTTGTTTTGTATTTCCCTGATGCTGAGTGATGTGGAGCACTTTTTCCTGTGTCTGTTGGCCATTTGCATGTCTTCTTTGCAGAAATGTCTGTTCATGTCTTCTGCCCATTTCTGGATTGGATTATTTCTTCTTTGGGTGTTGAGTTTGATAAGTTCTTTATAGATTTTTGATACTAGCCCTTTATCTGATGTGTCTTTTGCAAATATCTTCTCCCATTCTGTCAGTTGTCTTTTGATTTGGTTGACTGTTTCCTTTGCTGTGCAAAAGCTTTTGATCTTGATGAACTCCCAATAGTTCCTTTTTGCCCTTGCTTCCCTTGCCTTTGGCAATGTTTCTAGGAAGAAGTTGCTGCAGCTAAGGTCAAAGAGGTTGCTGCCTGTGTTCTCCTCAAGGATTTTGATGGACTCCTGTCTCACATTGAAGTCTTTCATCCATTTTGAGTCTATTTTTGTGTGTGGTGTAAGGAAATGGTCCACTTTCATTCTTCTGCGTGTGGCTGTCCAATTTTCCCAGCACCATTTGCTGAACATACTGTCTTTTTCCCTTGAACATTCTTACCTGCTTTGTTGAAGATTAGCTGACCATAGAGTTGAGGGTCCATTTCTGGGTTCTCTATTCTCTTCCATTGATCTATGTGTCTGTTTTTGTGCCAGTACCATGCTGTCTTGATGATTACAGCTTGGTAATAGAGCCTGAAGTCTGGAATTGTGATGCCGCCAACTTCGGTTTTCTTTTTCAACATTTTCAACATTCCTCTGGCTATATGGGTATTTTCTGTTTCCATCTAAATTTTAGGAGTGTTTGTTCCATTTCTTTGAAAAAAAGTTGATAGTATTTTGATAGAGATTGCACTAAATGTGTAGGTAGATTGCTTTAGATAGCATAGACATTTTTGCAATATTTTCTCTTCCAATTCATGAGCATGGAACGTTTTTCCCTTTCTTTGTGTCTTCCTTAATTTCTTTCCTGAGTACTTTATAGTTTTCTGAATGTACAGATTCTTTGTCTCTTTGGTTAGGTTTATTCTTAGTTGTCTTATGGTTTTGGGTGCAATTGTAAATAGAATTGACTCCTTAATTTCTCTTTCTTCTGTCTTGTTGTTGGTGTTTAGAAATGCAACTGATTTCTGTGCATTGATTTTATATCCCGACACTTTACTGAATTCCTGTATCTTTTGGAGTGGAGGCTTTTGGGTTTTCCACATAAAGTATCATATCATCTTGCAAAGAGTCTAAGTTTGATTTCTTCTTTGCCAACTCGGATGCCTTTTATTTCTTTTTGTTGCCTTTTATTTCTTTTGTTGTCTGATTGCTGATTTATTTCTTTTTGTTGCCTTTTATTTCTTTTGTTGTCTGATTGCTGAGACTAGGACTTCTAGATCTTATTGTTGGACAGACCCTTTATGACATAGGGTCCTTCCTCATCTCTTCTTATAGTCTTTGGCTTAAAATCTAATTTATCTGATATAAGGATTGCCACCCCAGCTTTCTTTTGATGTCCATTAGCATGGTAAATTGTTTTCCACCCCCTCACTTTAAATCTGGAGGTCTAAATCTTTAAATCACTTTAATCTTTAATCACTTTAAATCTTTGGGTCTAAAATGAGCTTCTTGCAGACAGTATATCAATGTGTCTTGTTTTTTTCATCCATTTCGATACCCTGTGTCTTTTGATTAGGGCATTTAGCCCAGAGTAACTGTTAAAAGATATAAATTTAGTGTCATTGTATTGCCTGTAAGGTGACTGTTACTGTATATTGTCTCTGTTCCTTTCTGGTCTGTTACTTTTAGGCTCTCTATTTACTTAGAGGATCCCTTTCAATATTTCCTGTAGGGCTGGTTTGGTGTTTGCAAATTCTTTTAGTTTTCGTTTGTCCTGGAAGCTGTTTATCTTTCTTTCTATTTTCAATGACAGCCTAGCTGGATGTAATATGCTACATCAAGCTAGGCTGTCGTCTTTTTTCTGTCATTTTCATAGGCTACATATTTTTCTCATTAGTGCTCTGAATATAACATGCCAGTCCTTTGAGGCCTGCCAGGTCTCTGTGGATAGGTCTGCTGCCAATCTAATATTTCTACTGTTATACGTTACACACCTCTTACCCCGAGCTGCCTTCAGGATTTTCTCTTTGTCACGGAGACTTGTAAGTTCAACTATTAGATGATGGGGTGTTGACCTATTTTTATTGATTTTGAGGGGGGTTCTCTGTGCCTCCTGGATTTTGGTGCTTGTTCCCTTCACCAAATTAGGGAAATTCTGTGCTATAATTTGCTCCAATATACCTCCTGCCCCCCTCTTTCTTCTTCTTCTGGGATCCCAATTATTCTAATATCGTTTCTTCTTACGTATCACTTATCTCTCGAATTCTCCCCTCATGGTCCAGTAGTTGTTTATCTCTCTTTTTCTCAGCTTCTTTATTCTCCATCATTTGGTCTTCTATATCACTAATCCTCTCTTCTATCTCATTTATCCTAGCAGTAAGAGCCTCCGTTTTTTCTTTAATTGCACCTCATTAATAGATTTTTTTATTTCAACTTAGTTAGATTTTAGCTATTTTATTTCTCCAGAAAGAGATTTTGTTTTTCCAGAAAGGGATTCTCTAATATCTTCTATGCTTTTTTCAAGCCCAGCTAGCACCTTGATAACTGCCATTCCAAATTCTAGTTCTGACATCTTATTAATGTCCATATTGATTGGGTCCCTAGCTGTCGGTATTGCCTCTTGTTCTTTTTTTGAGGTGAGTTTTTGTGCCTTGTCATTTTATCCAGATAAGAATAGATGAATGAGAGAACAAAATACTAAAAGGGTAGCAATGACCCCAGAAAAGTATACACTAACCAAATTTGAAGAGCCCCAAATCTGAAACCAGAGAGAGAAAAAAGGAGAAATAAAAACATATATGTATATTAGACTGGTGAGTAGAACAGAGCCACACTTGATATGGGGTGTATTTTGGTCATTAGAAGAAACTGCCTCCCAAAATTTTAATGAAAGAAAAACATATATATACAAAAATAAGGGTAAACACGATGAAGGGATGGAATATGACTGTAAAGATTAAGATTTAAAAAGATTCTAAAAAGGGAATTGATAAGAAGTTGGTTGGGAAAAAAAGGGGGGAAAAAAAAGAGAAAAGAATGTGATCAGGCTGGAGACTAGAACAAAGCCATGCACTAGATTTAGGGTATATTTTGATCTGTTAGAAGAAATTGTATCCCAAAATTTTAAAGAAAGAAAAACCTATGCGCACACAAGAAATAAAGTTAAATACAATTAAGGGATAGAATATGACTATAACAATGAAAATTTAAAAAGATTTTTTAAAAAGGTATTGATAAGATAAAATAGTTTTAAAAGGTTAAAACAGGAAAGAGGAAAAATTTTTAAAAATAGAATAAGAAAAAAATAAAATTTATAAAATCTAACTTTGAAAGACTAATGAATCATGGGGGAAAAAAACCTATGAATTCTATGTGTTGCTTTCCTCTGTCTCAGGAGTTCAGCGGTTCTCATTGATCTCATTGAACTTGGTCTTGGCTGGATGTCCTTGCTGATCTTCTGGGAGAGGGGCCTGTTGCAGTGATTCTCAATTGTCTTTGCTGGAGGCAGAATTGCACCGCCCTTGCCAGGGGCCAGGCTAAGTAATCTGCTGGGGTTCGCTCGGGAGCTTTTGTTCCCTGAACTCTTTCCATCGAGTTCCGGGTCGGGAATGAAGATGGCGGTCTCCCAGTCTTCCACCCCGGAGGTGCTGAGAGCTCGGGCCCCACTCCTCAGTGAGCCCTCAGAGAAAAACAGTCAATTCTTCCCATCTCCCTGGTCTCCCGACACACTCTGAGTTCACCCGGCCGGTGACCGAGTGTTTCTGTCTGTTATTTCTATCCAAACGGTCCCATTTGGAGTCTCAAAACCCAGCAGATTCCCACCACGCACTCCCATGCCACTCTTCCCAGAGGAGGAAGGAGGTTGTCTTCCCAGACCTGCCACTTGTGGGGTCCCTGCTTGAAGAACAGTGGTTTGACTGTGACTCGGATCATAGTTTAAGGTAACACTGAGCTGAGAGCCCCTCCTTGGCTCCATCTCTGTAGTTGGCTTCCCCGCTCCGATTCCTGGCAGCTCGGCTGCACTCAGACACCTCCGGGCTTTCTGTGACCCCGCAGGTCCTGAGACCACACTGTCCCCGCGACGACTCCACCCCTGCTTAGCCTCTGGAGCGATATCCCTCATAGGAGCAGAGTTCTAAAAGTTCCGATTTTGTGCTCCATGGCTCCACCGCTTGCAGGGAGCCGGCCCCTCCCCCCATGGTCTATCTTCCCATATATCACCTTGGATTCATTACTCTGCACGTTCTACCTTCCAGAAAGCAGTCGCTTTGCTGTTCCTAGAATTGCTGCTCTTCTTCTCTTCGATCTCCTGTTGGGTTTGTCGGTGTTCAGAATGGTTTGATAACTCTCTAGCTGAACTCCTGGGACCCGATATTTACATCTCCTGCTCCTCCGCCATCTTGCTTCTCCCCCACGTCTTACGATTTTTTAAATGTGCCTTTTAAAAAGCAAAAGGTTTTCATTTTGATAAATCCAACATATTGGTGTTTTGTTTTTTTTTTTCTTGTAAGGTTTGGGCTTTCTGTGTGCTATCTAAATCACAAAGATTTTAGGTCTTTGACCCTCCATTTCAAGTTCATTGTTGTTTATGGTATAAGACAAGGTGGGTTTTGTTTGTTTGTTTGTTTGTTTGGGTTTTTTTTTTTTTTTTGGACATTTAGCTATTCCTGCAACACTGTTTGTTGAAAAGACTGTCATTTCCCCCACTGAATTACCTTTGTGAAAAATCAATTAACAATTTATGTGTAAGTCTGTTTCTGAACTCTCTATTCTGTTCCACTGATCTAAATGTCTCCTCTCTACCATACTACACTATCTTGATTACTATAATTTCACCATAAGTCTTGAAACCAGGTAATAATTCCTCCAAACTTGTTCTTTGCTTTATATATATATATTTTAACTATTATAATCCTTTGCATTTCCATATGAATTTTAGAATCGACTTGTTAGTTTCTCAGAACACCTGCTGGGAGTTTGGCTAGGAGTACATTAAATCTGTAGGTCAGTTTGGAAGAATGGACATCTTACCAATATCAAGTATTCTGTCCACATACATGGCATATCTCTCTATTTAGATCTTCTTTAATTTCTGCAACCAGTAGTCTGTAGTTTTCAGCAGTCTGTATACAGTTTGCTAATTTGTCCCTAAGTACTTCGTATTTTTTATGCTATTTTAAATGCTATTTTCAATTTAAATTTTCCAGTTGTTAATTTCTAATATAAAGAAATACAACTAATTTTTCTAAATTGAATTTGGATACTGCCTTTCTGAACTCACTTATTAGTTCTAGTACCCTAGGTTTTTTATGGGCTCCTTAAGATTTTCTAAACAAAAAAAAAATCATGTTGGCTATAAATAAAGACCATTTTGGATCTTCCCTTCAAAACAACATATCCTTTATTTCTTTACATTAGCTAGGACTTCTAGTACACTGTTGAATGGAAAACTTATAATGGTAGGGGGCAGGGAGGATGGGTGAAAGTGGTCTAAAGATACAAACTTCCAGTTATAGTATGAATAAGTTCTGGAAAAGTAATGCACAGCATGGTGACCATAGTTAATAATACCATATTACATATTTGAAAATTGCTAAGAGAGTAGATCTTAAAAACTCTCATCCCAGGAAAAAAAATATTATAACTATGTGAGGTGATGGATGTCAACTAGACTTATTGTGGTAATTATTTTGCAATATTTATATCTATCAATTCATTATTTTGTATACCTTAAACTAATACAATGTTATATGTCAGTTGTATCTCAATAAAATGGGAGTGGAAGGAATAGTTATAACAGATATCCTTGCCTCTTCCTGATCTGAGAGGGAAAACAATCTCTCACCAAGTATGATGTCAGCCGTAGGTTTTTTGTGGATGTCCTTTTTTGAGATTGTGTAAATTGTCTTCTATTTGTAGTTTTCTAATATGCCTTGGTGTCGTTTTTCTTATTTTTATTCTACTTGGGTTCATTGGGGTGTTTTTGATCTGTGGTCTTATGCTTTTCATCATATCTGGAAACATTTCAGTCATGAATTTTTCAAACACCTTTTTCCTGTCCTCTTATGAGACTCAAATTACATGCACGTTAGATTGTTCACCATTGTTGCATCGATTGCTGATGCACTATTCATATTTTCCCAGTGTTTTTCTCACTGGGCTTTATTTTAAATAATTGATACTGCTGGGTCTTCAAGTTCATTGATCCTTTTTTCTGCAGTACCTAACCTTCTAGTGATTCCTTCCAGTGTATTTTTTATTTCAGATTTTACATTTTCATCTCTGGAAGTCCATTCGGGTCTTTTTATATTATCTCTTTCTCTCACACCATGTTTATGTCTTCCTCTATCTTCTGGAACCTGGGCAGCATCTTTATAATACCTCTTTGAACATTCTTATTTGCTAATTTTATTGTATATGTTTTTCTGTTAGTTGATTTATCTCCTGATTATGGGTTGTATTTTCCTAATTCATTTTATGCTTAGAGATTTTTATTAAGTGCTAGGCATTGTTAATTTTATGTGTTGGGTGGTGGTTTTTGTTGCTCGTTTTTAAGTAGTGTTGCACTTTATCCTGGTGCACAGTAAAGTGACTTGTAAGCAGTTGGAGCCTTTTAAGCCTTGTGTTTAAGCTTCATTAAAGTGGACCCACAGCAGCCTTTAGACCAGGGCTAATTTAGCCCCACTCCTAAAGCAATACCCTGAGCATTCTAGCCAATGTCATTAAGAGGGAGCACAAGTTCCAAGTTCTGTGTGGGCTCCAGAAATTGTTCTGCTCACTCCTTTCTGATGATCTTTTCCCTAGTTGGAGGCCATTTCCCTTCACATATTATAGTTCAGTAGCCAAACACTGAAAGGACCCTCCCACCAATCTCCAGAGCTCTCTCTTTCTCTGTAGCTTCCTCCCCTTGAGCACCCGCCTCCAAGTCCACCACCTTGACTCCCCTAAACACCAGTCACTTTCTCCTCAATTCAGTGAGGACACAAAGCTCTGTTTGACCTCTCATTCCCTGTTCTGTAATCTGGAAGCTGCCTCCAAGAAATAAACCAAGGTGTTTGTAAGTTTCGCTTCATTTGTTCCCCTTCTCTCAAGGATCATGGCCCTGTGCTGACTGTTGTCTAATATCTGGAAAAACTTTTAATTATCTATCTTGTCCAGTTCTCCAGGTGGTTAAGGTGTTGGGGTAGATCTGGTCTCTGTTACTCCGCCATGCTGAAAGCAGAAGTGTCTATTGATAAACACAGTTTTATTTGTTGTTGTTATTTAATGAAAGTTAATTTATTATTTTTTCTTCTACAGTTATTGACTTGTGGGTCCTGTTCAAGGCTTCTTTGCCTACCTTCAGATTTCAAAAATATTCTCTCTTATGCTTGTGTTAAAAACAGCTTGATAGTTCTAATTGCTATATGTAGGTCTATGATCCAACAGACTCTAATTTTTAATATAGGTGGTATAAGGTTCAGCGGTCAAGGCTTATTTTTTTTTCCTAAATAAAGATGGGCAGTTGTCTCAACACCACTTGTTGGAAGGTTTTCTTTGCTCTATAGAATTGCTTTGATACCTCCATCCAAAATCAATTAACTGAGTAAGTCCAAGTCTATTTCTAGAATCTCTATTGTGTTCCATTGATCTATTTGTCTATCCTTATGCCAATACAGCATGGCTTTGATTGCTACAGCTTTATAGTAAGTTGTACAGTGATCTACTATAAATTCCTGAGCTTTGTTTTTCTTTTTCAGGGTTATTTTGGTTCTTTTGAACTTCCACATAAACCTCAGAATAATCCTATAAAATGCTACAAGCAAAGCCTTCTAGGATTATGATGGGAATTATATTAAATCTACAGATTAATTGGACAAAAATCACATCTTATCAATGTTGAGTCTTTATAAATGTTATGTATCTCTTCATTTATTTAGGTCTTCTTTTTTAAGACTTATTTATTTGAGAGAGAGTGCACATGCACGCTCACTGGCTCATGAGTGGGACAGGGACAAAGGGAGAGAATCTTCAAGCAGACTCTCTGCTGAGCATGGAGCCCAACTCCCAGCTCTATCCCAAGACCCATGAGATCATTACCTGAGCTGAAACCAAGAGGCAGACATTTACCTGACTGAGCTGCCCAGGCACACACAGGTCATCTTTCATTTCATTCAACAATGTTCTGTAATTCTCAGTGCACTTTCTTGCCTATGTTCCATTAAAGAGTTTTCTAACATTTTGTTATTTATAATAAATGGAATTTTTTCTTTTCTAGTTTTCTGCTGCTAGTATGCAGAATTACAATGTGCGTGGTTTTTTTAAAAGATTTTATTTATTTATTTGACAGAGAAAGATCACAAGTAGGCAGTGAGGCAGGCAGAGAGAGAGGAAGGGAAGCAGTCTCCCCGCTGAGCACAGAGTCCGATGTGGGGCTCGATCCCAGGACCCTGGGATCATGGCCTGAGCCAAAGACAGAGGCTTTAACCCACTGAGCCACACAGTCACCCCACAATGTGCATGTTTAAATATTTTTTAAAATATTTTATTTATTTATTTGACAGAGAGAGAGGTCACAAGTAGGCAGAGAGGCAGGCAGAGAGAGAGGGAGAAACAGGCTCCCCACTGAGCAGAGAGCCCAATGTGGGGCTCGATCCCAGGACCCTGAGATCATGACCCGAGCCAAAGGCAGAGGCTTAAACCACTGAGCCACCCAGGCGCCCCTGTGCATGTTTAAATTGTCCTCATATCCTACAGCTTTACAAAATTCACTTATTAGTTCTAGGAAGGTTTTTTCCGTATAAACTGTTATGTCATCTATGAAAACACGCTGTTTTACTTCTTCTTTTCCAATATTTATATTTTTAAATTTATTTTTCTTACCCTTTTGCAGTGACTATGATCTGTAGTACAGTGTTGAATAGAACTAGTAAAAGTAGACATCCTGACCTTGTGGAGAAAGTGTTCAGTCTTTTGCCAGTAAGGATGATATTAGCCGTAGGTTTCATGTCATGCCGTTTATCAGATTGAGAAAGTCTCTTATTTTCCTAGTTTACCGAGAGTTTTTATCATGAAGAGGTGGGATTTTGTCAAATATTTTTTGTGCATTATTTATTGAAATAATCATGAATTTTCTCCTCTAGTCTGTAAATGAGGCAGATTATAATAATTGATTTGCAAATATGAAGTGGACAAACCTCATATAGTCAGATATATTTTATATATTGTTAGATTCAACTTGAAAATATTTTAATATGTTTTCTACATATTCATATATATTATTGGATTCAACTTGTAAATATTGTGTTAAAGACTTTTGTATACATGGAGTTTTTTCTCTCTAATTTTTATTTAAATTCTATTTAGTTAGCATACAGTGAAATATTGGTTTCAGGAGTAGAATTCAATGATTCATCACCTACATACAACACCCAGTGCTCATCACAAGTGCCCTCCTTAGTGCCCATCCCCCGTGTAGCCCATCCCCCACCCACCTCCCTCCATCACCCCTCAGTTTGTTCTGTCTTTAGGATTCTATTATGGTTTCTTTCTCTCTCTCTCTCTTTTACTTTTACTCCCCTCCCATATGTTCACCTGTTTTGTTTCTTAAATTCCACATATGAGTGAAACCATACAGTATTTGTCTTTCTCTGACTGTCTTATTCCACTTAGCGTAATTCACTCTAGCTCCATCCATGTCCTTGCAAACAAGATTCTTTTGATGGCTGAGTAATATTGTGTGTGTGTGTGTGTGTGTGTGTGTGTGTGTGTGTATGCATATATATATATATATATATACACAGATACATGCCACATCTTCTTTAGCCATTCATCAGTCTATGGACTGGGTTCTCTCCATAGTTTGGTTATTGTTGATAATGCTGTTATAAACAGTGGGGTGCATGTACCCTTTAAAATCTGTGTGTTTGTATCCTTCGGGTCAATACCTAATAGTACAATTGCTGGATCATAGGGTAGCACTATTTTTAACTTATTGAGGAACCTCCATACTGTTTTCCAGAGTGGCTGAACCAGCTTGCATTCCCACCAACAGTACAAGAGGATTCCCCTTCCTCTGCGTCCTTGCCAACACCTGTTGTTTCTTGTGTCGTTGATCTTAGCCATTCTGACAGGTATGAGATGGTATCTCATCGTGGTCTTGATTTGCATTTCCCTGATGATGAGTGGCATTGAGCATCTTTCCATGTGTCTGTTGGCCATCTGGATGTCTTCTTTGGAAACATGTCTGTTCATGTCTTTGGCTCATTTCTTAACTGGATTATTTGTTTTTGGGGGGGTGTTGACTTTAATAAGTTCTTTGTAGATTTTGGATACTAGCCCCATATCAGATATGTCATTTGCAACTATCTTCTCCCATTCCATAGTCTGCCTTTTAGTTTTGTTGATTGTTTTCTTCTCTGTGTAAAAGCTTTTTATCTTGATGAAGTCCCAATGGTTTATTTTTGCTTTTGTTTCCCTTGCCTCTGGCAACGTGTCGAGTAAGAAGTTGTTACGGCTGAGGTCAAAGAGGTTTAGGATTTTTGATGGTTTCCTGTCTCACATTTAGGTCTTTCATCCATTTTGAATTTATTTTTTGTGTATGGTATAAGAAAGTGGTCCAATTTTATTCTTCTGCATGTTGCTGTCTGGTTTTCTCAACACCATTTGTTGAAAAGACTGTGTTTTTTCCACTGGGCATTCTTTCCTACTTTGTCAAAGATTAGTTGACCCTATAGTTGTGGGTCCATTTCTTGGTTTTCAATTCTCTTCCATTGATCTATGTGTCTATTTTGGGGACAGTACCATACTGTCTTAATGACTACAGCTTTATAATAGAGCTTGAAGTCTGGAATCATGATACTACCAGTTTTGTTTTTCTTCTTCAGGATTGCTTTGGCTATTCAGGGTCTTCTGTGGTTGCATACAAATTTTAGGATTGTTTGTTCTAGCTCTGTGAAAAATGCTGGTGATATTTTGATAGGGATCGCTGTATATATGTTTATGAGAGATAGTGGCCTATAATTTTCTTGTCTTTGTCAAATTTTTGTCTCAGGGTTATGTCGGACCCTGACGAGACTTGAGAAACGTTCCTGCTCACTCTATTTTCTGAAGGACTTTGTGTAGTATTTGTATTATTTCTTCCTTAAATGTTTGATAAGCAGTGAAGCCTTCTGGGCCTGGTATTTCCTTTGTGGAGAAGTTTTCTGTAACAAATTCAATGTACCGGATAGGTATAGGACTATTTTGATTTTCTATTTCATTTTATGTGTGTTTTGATAGGTTCGACACTGTAGTAATTAAGAACTAATGGAGCGGCACAATGGCCAAAAAGGAAGAGATAGAATGTTCCCATGAGATCCAGCAGTTCCTGGAGGACACCTATCATATTTCTCCTAGGGGAGAATAGGGGGCATTTCAGGCACTAGGAAAGCATGTTCCATTGGAAGACTGGGAGAATTCACTGGACCTCACCAAGGACTTCCTGGTGACACTTTACCACAATGGATGAACCATCCTACGTTTTGGGTACAAGCTCACAGAGAAACCTCAAAACTTAATCCCAGAGAAGCACCATGTTTGGTAGACCTAAATACGGCACATGCTTTGCACTCATTATGGTAATATCTCACTTTCCTGGTACAGGTGTGTGTGAGTCTGCCAAATATGGTGCAAGGATGCCTTACAACCTGTGAGAATCTTATATACGGCACTGATACCATGCTTCCTATTTCAGTCTCCTGTGAGTTTGTTTATCATGAATTGGTTTCCTGGCACTAGATTGCCTGAGGTATACGGACAGAATCAAGCTTCCGCTGTGAAAGCAACAGACAGATTCTAGATTTCAGTGATACCCCTCCTGCGCGCAAACACACACACACACACACACACACACACACACGTACACACAGTAGGTCCTGCTCCCTACCTGATGCGGGATCTAGCCAGGCACATGGTGGCTTGAGACGGGTACAAGAAATGAGGAGGGGCTGGACCACGGGCCGAATCCCACACGCGTATGTCGTGGTGGGCACGGCATCTGTGTGACCCTGGCTGATCACCGCCCTGCACTTCAGGAGCCTCCCGCTGCACCCCCCACAGCCACTCTGGCCCACGGCAGTTCTTTCTCCATTTGGCAGCCAGAGGGAACTTTCGGCAACATAAAGTTGATCTTGCATTCACCGCCTTCCTTCACATGCCTGCCTCACCGAAATCCCTTCACAGCTTCCCATTTCTCTCAGGGAAAAAGATCCATGTCCTCAAGATGGTCCAAAGCCTGCGAAGTTCTGCCGGGCCATTGCAACCTCGTTGCACACAGCAGGTGCTTATTGAATGAATGGCATCCTTAGGTGACGAATGCTCTGGATGCCATCCTAATACCCCCTCAGTCTGTGGTGCAGATTAAGCGAGTGACTCCAGTGAAAGTGCTCCCTGAAGGGGTAAAAAGGTACAAAGCAGTGTGCGTCTTCATTCATGAAGTGGAGGGGACCGGCCTGGGCGCGTGGGCGCCCCCGTGTGGCGAGACCGTGCCGGTGCGGCAGCGGAGGCGGCAGGGCGGTGGGAGGGTGGGAAGCCAGCAGCGCCCAGGCTCTCAGCGCTCCGGGCCTGCCCTGGCTCGCTGGGCTTTGATGACGGCTCCCGCCCCCTGCCATTCCCCCCCACCCCCACCCCCACCCCCGACAAAGGCCTGTTTCATGCCCAAAGCTGGAATGGCCTTTGTGTCTGCCCTTGAGCTCCCGGCAGCTGGCGAATGGGGGACCTGAGTTCGGTGTGTAGTGAGCGTCTGGGGGTGGCAGGGGCCTGAGCTCCAGAGGTTCTGCGGAGCGCGGGGGGTAAGGGAATGGGGAGGGGAGTGGGGAGGGGCAAGGCGTAACCTGGGCGAGGAGGCTAAGGGCTGTTCTGGAATCCACCCTCCAGCTGGGTCACCGGAAAGACCAAGGTAGTACCTGTTCTAAATGGCAGTCAAGCTACTCTCTGCAGGTGGTGTGCTTGGTACCAGGCTCTGTGGCGAACCCCATTCATAAATGTCTTGGTTTCCATCTTTGGGTCTGCTTCCCATGCCTAACACCAACAACCACCCAGCCCAGCACAGGACTGGAAAGGCCAGCTCAGGGAGTGACCCATTAGTCCGGGCAGTCTGGCATGCTGGGGCCGCGTCCTAGAATCCTTTATCCATCACAGACTTGCAGGAACACGCCAACATGCAGACTGGGCCAGCCACTGTCACACTGTGATGGGTCCCCACAGTGGGGAGCCAGGGAAGCAGCTGGGGCCTGTGTGCTAAGATGCTGGCCTGGGGCCCTGGCCTCCGGGGGGCTGGCTCTAGCCTGTTCCAAGGTGAGGTCCCATCCTGGTTCTTGGGGACAGGATCCCAGCCCAATCAGGCCACACCCCACACCCAGGGACAGGAATCAAAGCAGGCCCCAACCCCTGGCCACCTCTTCTGCCCAGCTGGGTCCAGAGGAGGGAGAGCCCTGCTGTCCCTTTTAGGGGGAAAAGAGAAAGCGAGCTGTGGTAGCAGAGGCAGCTCTCCTGAACACAACTCAAGTGCCAGAGGGGCTCACAGAGCCACAAGGCTGCGCTCCCCCTCTTCTCACGAGCAATCCCCTGGCGATCTTCCTTACAGAACCAAGAACAGTGCGGAAGAAAAGTGGGTGCCATTGGGAGCCCGCTACACAGTCCTGGTGCACAGGGAGGGCCTCGAGGAAGGCCAAGGCAGCAGGGGCCAGGTCTGAGAGTCCTTGGAAGAAACACACCACGCCCCTAGCCTGGAGACAGGGCCTTCGGAGCAGTGCCTGAGCTCTGGGATGCAGAAGGGAGTCCAACAGCCCCGTCTCAAACTGCCCTTTGCTGGTCCCGTCTTGCCCAGGTCACTTGGATTCACCAAGCCTATGCTCTCCTCCTAAAATAGAAGGGAGACACCCCACACCTGCTCCAGGAGCCTGGTCCTGGGCGAATGGAGGGGAAGTGGCAGAGAAGGGAAACAGAAGGGCTGGCAACCCACCTCTTCCCCCGTGGGTTCTGCCGCAGTGGCCTGAACTGGGCTGGCCAGAGAACGAAGTGTGGCCAGTCAACTCTGTTGCTACCTCCCCTCCGCCCACCATCAAGATGAGCTCTAGCTCCCACCTACGTCATCTCAGGAATAAACATAGGTGGCAAGTCCCCTGCTTTTCCTGGGGGAGAGTGGCAGAAAGCCGTGTTGAACCCATGCTCTGGAGGTCCGTACTAGCTTTGAAGACAGCGGGCCTGGAGGAACCCCTCTACAAGCGGCCAACCTTGATTTGGCTCCTAGCATGTGCCAGATGCAAGGAGAAGCACTTTCCCCCCAACCCTGCAGCAACCCTGTGAACTATCCCATTTCACGGGTGAGAAAACTGAGGGTCCAAGAGGTTGTGTAAACTGCCTAGGTCACGCAGCTGGTAAACGGCAGAGCTAGAAGGTGGACAGCCCCACCCTGAAGGAGGCGCTGGACCTCCCAGAGCTGCTGTGTTGAACGCGCCTGCCCCGGCACAGGTATGAACTCAAGTGAGGCTCCTCCCTGCTTGGCCCTTGTCACCTCAAGGGAACCAGACTGTGGTTCCTCGTTCTGACCACAGGGTGTCTCCACGCCCCTGCTCAACCAGCCACCCCAGGGCCCTGGCAGCATTTGACCCAGCCCTTCATGGGGTTGGCCTGAATCCTTCCTTCCGGATCCTGAGTTAGCAGACCTCCCTCTTCAGTCTTCGGGGAAGATGGGCCCTGTGATTGTTGCAAGCCCATGGTCTGTCACCCCCCCCCCCCACACACACACACACCCACACCTTACTGGGTTGAGCTGAGTGGCCTGCAGCAGAAGGTGTCCCTTTCTGTGTGGCATACTGTGGACCCCTGGGTGGTGGGTGACCTCCTCCGTGTCTTGTCAGCAACTCAAGAATCATGGTGCAAGGAGCTTTTAGGAAATCCTGTGTGTGTGTGTGTGTGTGTGCGTGCACGCACACACACACACATACACTCACACCCTGGGCCTTGACCAGCCTGGAAAGAGGCTCATACTACCTGCTTCAGCAACCCCTCCCCAGTCTGGCCCAGTAAACCGGTGACCTGGGTGCTGATTTCTAGTCTCCCCCAACCCAGGTTCTCATCAACTTCTCCCTGAGAGGGTAATTAGAAGAGCCATAATTATCTCCTTCTGGAAGATTAAATGAGGTTAAGTAGATGAAAAATATTATGTAAGATTTTTATTACAATTTAAACGTTGGTTGCCTAAGATAGGGAAACTGAGGCCCCACTAAGCCACACAGCACGCCAGTGGTGGCCTCGGGGGAGAAGCCCAGGCTGCTGATCCCAACCTAGCAATTCTGCCAAGAAATCACATTTGGCGGTGGAATGGCTCCCTCTGTGTGACCGTGGTGCTGGTCTTTGAAAGGGGAGCAGAAGAGAGATCTGGGGGGAGAGAGGAAGCCAGGGATGAAGGGGTTAAGGGGGCCTAGAGCTGGATGGCTGTAGGCTATTAACAGACCAGTGGGAGAGGAAGAGGCCAAAGACAGGGTCTGGCTTTGATTAGGTCCCAAGGCCATCTGGAGAGTCAGACTCTGGCGATTGGCTGGTTTTATAGTGGGCAGATGGCATGAATTACAGGGGCTTAATGGGGAAGGGGACTCTCCCCATTGGGGTGGGGGCCTCTTCCCTAGCAGCATGAACCCACTGCACCCGCTCCCGCCCCTGCTCTGCCTTCCTGCCCACAGCACAGGACTCCCTCCTCCACGCCCCACAGTGCCCACCCCCTGAGGAGTCTGGGAGGCTGTGCATCCCTCGAGCTGAAAGAGACCCTCTGCTCTCTCTACAGAAGCCACCTCAGCAGGTGCCCCGTGCCATGGGCGAACTACCATGTGACCTAAGGAAGTAGGAGCAGTCTGCTTGCCCCTGAGCTAACGGCAGATCTCAGACAGTGACAGCCATATCCCCAAGAGTGAGTAGCTCGGAGACCATCCTACCCAGATGCTCCCACAGAGGCCCAAGACCACACAGCTAACCGCTCAGCACTGGACTTGAACCTTAGATCCTCAGCTCTTGAACCTGACCCTTTTCATGACCACACTGCAGCACCCAGCCTCTCTGGGTCTCGGGTCTCCCTTCCTAACCAAGAATACCTGTTTGGCCTCCCCCACAACTGAAACAAAATGAAGTGTTGGCTGCAAAAAAAAAAAAAAAAAAAAAAAAAGGCTTTAAAAAGTTAGATCCATCACACAAATGATGTCAGCATGTTTGCAGTTGGGTGACCAGAGCTGGGAAGCCCCTGGAGGCAGGCCGGCTGGCGGCTCTGTTCCGAGGAGGAGCCCACCTGACCCCTCCCTGGCCCTCACAGTCCCCCTTCAGTGTGGCTCTGCTCAGGGGAAGCAAGCAGGGCTCAGCCCAAGCAAACATCATTACAGGGAGGGACCATTCTGGAAAACAAAAACCAAAAACAGCCCTCTCCTCCCACATCCCTGAGCCAGAGATGGTTTTCCATCACCCTTGGGGAAATTGGAGCCCTTGGTGTCCCAGATGCGGAAGGGGGAGGGATGCAGGCTTGACAGCCCATTCCTCCACGGCTTCGGATATAATCCTGGCTGGCCAGAGACTGGTCCGAGGAACGCCTCCCACCCCGAGGTGCATTTCTCTGACACCGTTCGTCTTCTACAAATCTACCCCTCTTAGATTTCCACAGATGTGTATAGAAGCCTGTCCAGCTCGTAATAACGAACGAGGGTCATCCAGGGATGGGTCAGGACGTTACGGTACACCCATACCGTATAATACAAGCAGAGAATGAAACACATGTATATGCGTATGTGAATGAAATGAATGTATGTGATCTCTCAGATACACTGTCACGAATGAGTCCATAGGGGCGTAGAACGGGCAGCTGTTGATCTTGGGATCATGATTTCAAGCCCCGTATTGGGTAGAGAACTTACTTTTTAAAAAAGGTCAAAGAACGAGTCGTAAATGGAAGAGTATGTACAATATGTTCCTATTTACAAAAAAAAAAAAAAAAGGAGATGCCTATAAAGCACAGAATATTTCAGAATGATATGCAAAAGCTGTCACTCATAGTTGCTTCCCAGTTGGGAGGCAGGTGGTCTGTGGTAACAGAGGACTGACTTTTCAGTATCGTCCTACTTTAACGTTTGTGTAAATGTGCTCGTTCAGTTAAAGGAAGAGAGAAAAAAGGCAGTCTAGAAAACTAACTCCTTGGGCTCGGCTACATCTCTCAATTCCACCCCCTTCCAATTTCCAAGTTTTACCCCTGCTTCCACCACAGCCACAACCCCTGGACACAGCCACCCTTCATTCTGTGAGGACCGAGGCCTCCCTTTCATGCCCAGCTGTAAGAGGCACCCAAGGACCTCAAATGCTTGGAGGAGGGAAATCGCCCCAGGTGGGAGCCGTGGGAGCAAGCCAAGGGTCTTGGTTTCCCATTAAGTGCTGGAAGGAGTGGCAGTTAAACACCAAGCTTCAAAGAGCCTAGGATTTTCAAAAATCGCTTTTGGGGAATATGCATCTTTTATTGGAGGTGTCAGACATTAATGAGAGTGCTGGATCTTTCCCAGCCTGAAGAGCCCTCTCCCTCGCTTCCCCACCCCTACTCCTTCCAGCAACCAGCTAGCCCCCCTTGGATGAATGGAGAGAGCCTGAATGTTCCAGGGGTATTCCTGTCCCACTCCTCAGCCCACCTCCCTCCACCCTCTTCCCTTCTAGAAGAAGGTGTAGAAGCTGAGAGGATCCAAGGGGAGAGGAGTGAGAACCCAAGGGAAGGGCTGGGGGGCAGGTTGAGACAGAGGCAAAAAGGCCAGCCTTGCTTACCTGTTCCTTTGGAAAAGGTTACATGGCCAATGACTAGGAATTCTGAGGCCTGCCCTGTGCCAGTTGGATGAAACACATTAATGTTCCCTCTGGGAAATGATCATGCTCTTAGATATTTTGAGATCCTTAAACAGAAGGAATTATGGGAACCCCATTTTGTCTGAATACGTAGTTACAACTGAGCCTTACTTGACCACGTTGTTAATGCCAGCTCATTTCCCAATCTTGGAAATGCACCTAGCGTGTTTGAAAAGTAAGCAGGATATTCAAAATAGAGGGGTGTCTGCCAATACACTCTGAACAGAGGACGCCACAAAAATATTTGTGGGACAAGTATATGTAGAAGTGAATGAGTGTCTCGCCTTTATCTTTATTCACAACATGAAGATGTGAGATTAAGCATTAGAACTTGTACATTAGATGATGTTAGATATGTAAATTAGACACTAGAAATTACTCCTGTTAGGCACTGGAACCTCTGAAAATACTATACCATGAGTTCTTAAAGGAAAGGGTCCTTGTCTTACTTATCTTTCAATAAAGGATGGATGGATGGATCGATCGATTGATGAATGGATGGGGAGAAGGGGTACATAGTCTCATGATTCCTGGAGATACAGGATAAGTAATCTATATAAGACAATAAGACAGCAATATATCAAAAGTTAGTCTGGGGGCGCCTGGGTGGCTCAGTCAGTTAGGCGTCTGCCTTCTGCTTGAGTCATGATCTTGGGGTCCTGGGATCAGGCGCTGCACTGGGTTCTCCATTAAGCGTGGAGTTGGCTTCTTCCTCTGCCTCTCCCTCTGTGCTCTCTCTCTCTCTCTCTCTCATAAATAAAACCTTTTTAAAAATAAGTCTACATAAGGCAAGAGAAAGGAACAAGATGACCTATTGGGTGTGTTTCCAACCCAACTACGTACAGCTACAGTAAGTATCCAGGAGTATCTGTACCTAGACTCCAAGCATCTGATGTTACTCAGGCTTGTCAGAAGTGACTCCTCACCAGCCTACGAGCAGCCATGAGGGAATTCAGTCTCTCCATTGAATGGGTAAGGGCCCAGTGGTCATCGCCAACACTCCTGACCCCGGGATCCCTCTTCTGCTGCCAGTAACCATGGTAACTCGACGTGGTAACCCACCAGGAGGCACTCCTGCGTCTCATCTCAGCCAAATGCCCTGCGAGAAGATGGGGAAAGAGTTCTGTCCCTTCCTGGGTGCCTTCTTCCCAGAGAGAGCCTCATTTCAAACACAGAACGAAAATGGAGATATGCAAAGTTTATTTGTTTGGAGATATGCAAAGTTTATTTGTTCGCTTCAGTCAAGGATGCAGTAGATCTGGACAGCATGCAACATTAGAGGAAAGTTAACTTGTCAATTTCCAAATACCAACAAAGAAAGGAGGCCTGCGAGTCACTGGCCTTGAGGCACACTTCTGTCTCCTCCCCTCCAGATCTCTGTCTCTCAAGTTCCCATTCTTACCCTAAAGTCCCTTCCTTCAAGGACCAGTGTCCCTATTCCTTCCCTCCTCACAGAAAGCCCTCGTATTTATGGCCTTGAAATCAGCCAGATGCTCATGAAGACTGTCCACTTGGCAGCCAGTGCTGGTGGGTCTTCCACAGGAGAGATGTGGCCAATATCCTCATTAGCCAAGAAGCAAGCATGTCTCCAGTCATGGTGAGCAATTGGTCTTTTCCCAGAGCCAACACAGTCTGGTCCCATAGGAGGAAGGGCTATTTTTCCTCTTAGCTTGTCTTTGACCATGCCCTTATAAAACAATAACCCCAGCAGTAATTTACCTAAGAAAGCATCACTCATTCCTGAGCTTGGCTTACAGCAGAAGCATTACCACATCAATTGCTAAGTGTTCTCAACACCTAGAATGACTAATTAGATTCCTTCTAATTTCTAATATCCCATTGATGAAAGGTGGGGAGGCTACCAGGTAGTTCATTCTGCCATAATAAGAATTATCATCTAGAATGGTCCATCCAGCCTGATCCTGTCTCTGACCAGGGTATGGAGAGGATACTGTTCCCGTAATAACACCAGTGGGATGTTGGGGGGGGGGGTGAGGGGATGCATCCAAACACCCCTTTTTTCCCTGGTGGACATTTACAAATGACTTGACCCCTTACAGTCTGTCAAGTGTGTTAATGTGCATTATCTCTTCTAGTCCAACTCCTGGGAAGATGATAGTATTGTTATCCCTACTTTCCAGTTAAGGAAAAAGCAACTGAAGTTCAGAGACTTGCCCAAGGTCACATAATTGATAAAAGACCAAGTAAAGCCAGGAACACAGGCCTCCTGCCCCTCCTGCTTTTTCCACTTAACCTTTTTCCAAAATGTTACATTTCCACCCAGGAGCCACTGTGAGTGCAGAGATTGCCACTGTGCATGGGAAGAGTTACAAAAGCATTTCCCTCTTCCCGAGGCAGGGCAGGGTGCTGGATGTCCTGAAACTGCAGGGAAGCAAACACGGCAGGCATTTCTGATCTTCTAATGCCTAGAGGGAAAACAGGCCATTACACCATTGAAAGGGAAGAGAGAGGAGGAAGGGGAAGAGAAGGAATGAAGGAAGGATCGAAGGAAAGGAGGGAGAGAAGCAGGAAGGGAGGGAAGGAGGGAGGCAGGAAAAGGAAGGGAAGGGGAAGGAAGGGAAGGGAAGGCTGGTAAACGATCCTCTAAGGGTATCTGTGGAATCAAACACACTCCAACACACGGAGCACACAGACACAGACACGCACGCCCTGTGCCTCTGTATGAGGGGGTCATGGAATGAGCACAGGCTTCAGAACCAGGTGGATCTGCTCCGTTCTCCAGCTCTAACATTACTGGCTATGGGGCTGTAAGTAGATTACCAGACCTTTCTAAGTCTCTGGTTTTTTCATCCGCAAAATGTGGGAAGTTAAGCCCATCCAAAGACGGCAAAAAGCTCAAGAAAAATGTGGAGCCAGAGGCTGGAGGAGAGGGGGAGCAGGGCAATCTGAACAGAGGGAGACAGGGAGGCCCGAATGGGAAACTGTTTGAGAAGCTCTGATAAGCATCTAAGAGGTCCTATGGAAGAAACCATTCTCTAGAACTCACAAACCCCAGAAGAAAGTTCAAATTCTTTTCTCCTTACGATTTTGATACGAAGCCGAAGCCCAGCTCCCCTCCCTCTTGAGAATCCTTCCATCCCCACCCAAATGCGTCTTTCAGACTTGGCGAGCAGACTCTCCCAGCTGCCTCTCGGCGGCCATGCTCCCTCCTGCCCTCGCCCCGGCTCCCCTGCCGGAACCAGAGCCAGCTCTCCCCAGACGGACAAGCCTGGGACAGACCTGAGCCTCCCGACCCCAGCTGGCCTCCCCGCAGCCCACCGCAGATGCAGCGGCCCATAGGAAGAAGGCTCGCACGCAGGGAGGCCGAAGGCTGGACTTGGAGATTTCAACCTGGAATGAAGCTTTGAAAAGATCCCGGGTGGGGGAAGGGCCGGGTCCACAAAGGCCACGGGCAACATTGAGAGGCAGGCACTGAGGTTACTCAGCCAGACAAGCTTGGCTGAGTCCAGAGCCATGCTCCAGGACGAGGGGAGGCAGAGGAGGTACTGAAGCCCGGAAGACACCACGGGCCGGAGAAGGAAGCATGGCGTGGGTGATGTACATGGTCTGCAGCCACAGGAGGCCCTGGGCATCCACGCGCTGGACTGAGTCAGCAACCCAAGCTGGAGGCATGGAGAGGGCAGTTAGGCCTGGAACAGGCCTCGTCAGAAGCAAGGGCAGGCAGGGGGCTGGGTAGGACAGAGACCAAGGCAGCTCCATCAAGGACGCCCCGTGAGAAGCTCAGGTGGTAGCGGGCCTGGCGTTCTTGCCCCGTTCCCAGCGAATGATGCCCAGGGCAGCTTTGATCCCTGCAGCGTGGCCCAGCATCGTGGGGGCGGGCAGCCTCTGTCCAGGGAGCCAGCCCCCGTCTTCCTCTGCTGCCTCATTAAAATGGACCCTCCCTCCCCACCCCTTCCTTGTGCAACATCTCGAGCTCTCCTCTGCCCCCGGCTTCCCCACGACACCCCACCCTCACACTCCCTCTCCTATTCCAGCCCGCTGAGATCAACCGCTCAGCCTTTCTTTCTTCAGCCTGAGTCAGCAAGCAGGCAAGCTGCCTCCTCCAGGCCTAGAAGGGCAAGAATGGACGCCCTTTGATGGCTTCTCATCCTGGCTGTGTGATCTGGAGCTTTCCCCATACCTCTCTGAGCTTCATCCCTGCAGGGAAATGACAAAAGGTCTTGCCAGCCCCTATGCTCTGCAATTCTTCTAGAAATATTAGCAGAGCTGGGACCTTCTGCTTTCTAGACACTGAGCCGAGGAGGCTGCGAGGAAATTGAAGTTCAGAGGCTAAACTGATCACCCGGGATTGCACAGTTGATCTAGACTCTGATCGTTTGTCTCAGGCCGGACACACGAGAGCCTCGATAAACACTGGCTGATGGGTTGCAGTGAATGTTCTAACAGTGGCAAGGCAGGAGACACTCAGTGGGGTCGGCTAGATAAAACAGCCCGGGGTCCCCAAGGTCTGGGGCTTTAGTGATGTTCCCCCAGGACGGAAGATCCCCCCAAAGGAGGCTGAGCCTACTCCCAGAGTTTCTGATGACTGCCGTGTACCCACCCTAGGCCTTCTCTCTGTCCCATTGGAAAAGCACAGCTGTGCAGATTGGCGCATAACACCAAAGATGGCAGGGATGGGTGGCGTATGGGGACACCCACAGCACTGCCTTCTGGGAGTTTCCAGGCCTGCAAACAGCCTCTGGGTCCTCGTGCAGGGACAGGCAAGGGGAAGCCAGCTCAGCTCTTGCTTCCTTCTACAACACCCCAGCAGCCCAGAGCCTGGGTCTGAAGCCGAGGCTTAGGAGGTCCGGGCTCTTTGGGCACCGAGGCAAGGCCTCATTCAGGGGAAAGTTACCTCCACCAGGCTTGGGCCTCAGCTTTCTCCTCTTAATTGAGATAATGACCCAACTCTCAGGGCTGCTTTAGCTTGAAAGGGGCTTTGAGATGCTGGGATGAAAGGCACAGGACTTGAGTACAAAGCCAGCGCAAACTGGCCGGGGAGTGGGAGGCCTGGCCCTGGGCCTTCTCCAGCCCCCGGTGCTGAGTCACTTCCTCCTTCTTGCTTGGATTTCACCTCCGTAATCCGGAGACACTGAACTCTCCGGACAGTTAGGGAGTGGGGTGGGATGGAGAGGTCTTTCCAGAGGGCGTACGCAGGACACAGGCCAGGCATGAACCTCAAGTCACCATTACTGCCCCCACACGCACACCCCCTTCCTAGGAGGTGTGCTGGTCTGGATGCTGAGGGGAAGCTACCACGCATTTATAGCATTATGACTCTCTTCCCATGCTTGGGGAGGGTGAGGCAGCTCAGGGATGGGCACCCTTTTGTTACACCTGAAGAAAGTAAGGAACAAAGAGGTAAGGAGGCTTCCCGAAGGTTTCCCAGAACATCTGAGGTGAGAACAGATCTGAAGCCTTCTGACCCCCTGTGTCCTTCCCCCAGAGGGTGGCCAGACCCCGAGTTACTCATTCTTTTAAATATGAGGCTCACCTATGAGCTTCCTGGCCCTGTGCTTTGGGTTACCAGCACCTACACGGGCTTTGCCTTCAAGAAATGTCTTCTCCTTAGGACATGGAAGCATCACTAGGTATTTCAGGATAAGAAACAAAAATCTGAGGCTTGAGCAAGGAAGTGAGGTCTTCCGGAAGGTCTTCCAGAATGGAGACGTGAGCCTTGCCAAGGGCAGGATTCTGGTGCTGGCCTCTGCCCATGGACTAGAATTGCAAAGTCCCCCAAGAAAGGCTCCTTCTGCAGGCCTTCAGTTGGCCTCCATGAGACTGAGCACCCCAAGCCACAGGGCTTGGGTTCCCTTTACCTGGTGAACCTCAACTCAGCCCCCTCCCAAGAGGCTGGGTTTCCCATTCTGCACTCCCACAGGGAGATAACATGAGTCAGACCCCACTCTGGGCCAGTCTTGTGCTACAGACAAACACTCCCTGCCCTTAAAGAAGAAACACGAGTGGACCACCAGAGCAAGAGGGAGGAGTGGACAGGAGCTGGTAGGGAAGACGTTGCAGGCATCACGCTTTGGGGGCCGAGGAGGCAGATGCAGTGAAAGCCCAGAAGGCTACTCGCTGGCACTTTGGAACCAAGTGCTCCCCTTTTCCTTGTTTAGGCATCACCCCCAGTTCAAGGCAGTGGCATCCCTTAAGCCAGCAGGACCTAGCTGAGCCCAGATGGCGCTCCGGTTGGTGGTTCTCCCCCTGTGAACTTTCTCATCCCAGGACACCCAGAGAGTAGGAGTGATGATACCACTGTCAGCCAGGGGGTCGTAGGCTCATAGCCCAGAGCGTCTACTTCCGGAGGACTGGTTCCTCCCAGGACTTTGCAAACCTTGCTTGTTAGGAAGCAATACGGGGTGGGGGGGGGGGGGCGGTTGCATGGTGGGGAAGGAACTCTGGGAAGGAAGGCAAGGATGGTTAAGGCCCAGAACCACCAGCTAAGGGAGATTGTGCAAGGAATTTATGGGAGGGCTTTCCAGGTGGCTGGGGCTTGGGTCTGAGGCTAGGAGCTGCCTGCAGTGACCTCTCAGGTCTCCTGGGGCTAGGGCCAGTCTGGAGGCTGCAGGCGGCACACAGAGAAGGAGTGAGTGTGAGGGGGAAACCCACAAAGGGTTTGTTTTTCCTATTTTTTCTGGGCCTGGGGCTTGCTCCTCCTGGCACTGGTCCTTCCTGGGGCCCCAGCTTCAGCTTGTTAGTTTTAACTGGAACAATTTCCTTTGAACTCAGCTTGAATTAGCATCACCATGGCGATGGATCCGCGTTTTCAGGAGTCGACCTGGTCTTCACCCTCAAGCAATTAGCTCCAAGGAGTAAAGCAGAAGGAGGAGGAGGAAGGAGGAAGATGAAAGGGGGAGAAGAATGGCGGGGAGACACCAGGAGGGAGGGGACTGAGGTAGAGGAGGAGGGGGAGGGTAACGGAGTAAGGGAGCTGGGTAGGGGTGAGAGATGAGGAGGGGGCAGTGGGAAGCCAGAGGGAGAAGGAGATGAGGAAATGTGGGGGGGGGGGGTCTCTAAGCCGCTGCTTCTCTGAGGCTGCCTCTACTTCTCAGCCCTTCGGGGAGGGCTAGGCTGCACCTGCCTGCTGGGAAGCAAGAAAGTCCAGAAGAAAGGGAACCAGCATCCGCACCTTCCACACGTAGCCTGGGAAGCGAGGCACACTGTTCTCACTTTCTTAGGGGGCAGCCAGCAGCTGAGCCCAGGGAGCAGTCACCCCCAGGCAGTAAGCCCAAATCCTGCAGGGACCAGGCCAGTCACAGGCAGAACAGAGCCTCCTCCAAGGCTGAGAACTCAGGTGGGCTCGCAGACCCCACACTTAACTGCCCTGTGACCTCCGTAAATGGCAATGGGGGACAGGGTCCAATGGGAGGACTCCCGCGGCTCCATGGTCTCTGTGAGGTCATTGCTGGCCTGCTTGTCTGCTCCCTGGCTGGTTTAGGAGCTTTGGGGTGTTTTAGTCATTGGTGAGTTCCCAGATATGAGCACCAAGCCTGATACACATTAGGCAGGCAATAAGGGTTTCTGCAAATCAAGTAACAAGTGGATGAACTATTGTTTTCGTTCGTTTGTTTGTTTTTAATGAGTGATGAGAGCAAGGAAAGGGGCATAGCAAACCAGAATTCTCCAGAATTTGATGGATTGAGATTCTCTCTTTTGCCCCACCTCCTCCAGGAAGTCCTCAGGGACTTATCACTCATCCTGCCACCTTCCCAGGCTCCTCACCACCGCTGCCCCCCAGCCAGGCCCCTGAAGTCAGCCCCATCACTCATCCATCTCCCCAGCTAGGTCAGGCTCCACAAGGACGGGGACTGTGCCTTGTTCTCCAGCTCTTTTGAAGAAAGAAAAACGTCCGTCTCTCCTCAAAAGGAGTCATATGGGGGCGCCTGGGTGGCTCTGATGCTTGAGGCTCTGACTCTCAGTTTTGGCTCAGGTCCTGATCTCAGGGTCTTGAGGTCCAGCCCTGTAAGTCAGCTCCCTGCTCAGTGCAGAGTCTGCTTAAGACTCTCCCTCGGGGCGCCTGGGTGGCTCAGTGGATTAAGCCGCTGCCTTCGGCTCAGGTCATGATCTCAGGGTCCTGGGATCGAGTCCCGCATCGGGCTCTCTGCTCAGCAGGGAGCCTGCTTCCCTCTCTCTCTGCCTGCCTCTCTGCCTAATTGTGATTTCTCTCTGTCAAATAAATAAATAAAACCTTTAAAAAAAAAAAAAGACTCTCTCTCCCTCTGCCCCTCCCATTCATGCTCGCTCGCTCTCCCTCTCCCTCTCTCAAATAAATAAATAAATCCTAAACATATTAAAAAGGAGTCAGATGGGAAATGTGCCCTGTGGAAGTCTGTGTGGGACCTTCTGAATTGACCTGGAAGGAAAGACCCAGGTGTACAGCTTGGGCTCAACAGTGGCCTCTAGGGGATAATGACAACCTGGGCCCCCGGGGCTGGTCTTGAGGATGGGCTGAGACAGGGCTGGTGAAGCCCCCAGCACGGCCCCCGCCTGCAGGAGAGCTCAGCCAGCCTTGCCTGGTATCACCTGGCATCCCTTTGATCTGGTTTCCCACGTGTGAAATGGAAGTAAAATCCTTCCCTGGCATCTTCTTGTCACCTACCCCCTACTCCCACACAAAGGAGCACCTTTCTTTTCCGCCACCCTCTCTCCAGTTCCAGCAGCATGTCGATCTGTCCCAAGAACTGCCCTTTTCTCCCTCTGTCTGCATTTTTTGGCCCCTCAGCTCCCTCAACATTGTTCTGCTTCCTCTCCCAACCTCCCTCCTGTTCTTCTCTTCTCCCAAGTCCTGCCTTGGGCCTCTCTGTCTCTCTCCCCTCCCCTTTCCTCCTCCGAGGCTCATTATAAAAAAGAAATCTTTCTAAATACGCCAAAAATGCACTCATCCCCCACGGACCCCAGTCTAGCACAAAGGGCTGGTTCTTTCTGGCTGCTTCGTGTGGCCTCCTTCTTGCCCACTGCCTTTGAATCCTGGCCTCGTTCACATGACTGGAAGGGCTCACTGGGGATTTTCCCATGTGGCCGGGTAGGGAGGAGGCTGGGAGGGCCTGGAGTTGGTGGAAGGGGGCAGAGACAAGTCCGCTAGGATCTTCCCGGAGTTTGGTTTATCCTCCAGAGGAGAAAACAAACTGCTTGCTTGATATCATGAATGAGTCCTTGAAACCTGAAGAATTTCACTGGATTTGTGGGAAGGATTCAAGTTAGAAATCAGGGATTTCTAACCAGACCAGAATACCAGTTGGAGTGGGAGGTTTCAAGGACAGTGCTGAGTTGGCCTTTCCCCTGGCGCAGGTTGGCAGTCCTTTGGCCTAGAGGCGGAGGAGGGGTTCCTCCCCACCCTTCACCCTACCCCCAGCACTCTCGGTCCACAGGAGCACTGAGCCAGAGGGCAAGCAGCCCCTCCCCTCCAAAGCCAGGATGACCTTGCTCAGGAAAGAAAGACAACTGACACGTTCAGAATGGGAGAGGGAGACAGGGGCAGAGGAGGGGGTATCTGAGGCCTTCTCCCAGGGGCTCTGAGACAAGCCCTGGGCTGGCTCGTCCACTAGCCACTTCATGTCCAGGCTGGAGAAGGCATTCCCTGCCCTCATGTCGCCTGTGGATTTCTGAATATCCCACTGTCCTTCCAGCACTCTCCCTCGGCAACCTCCCCTCCCTTCCCCACCCCGCCCCACAGCAGCTCAGCTGCTGGAAGTCAATGGTGTTCCTGAGTTAATCAAAAACTCCTGTACTTTGACCTTGAATCCAGGCCATATTTCCTTTGTCCCGGGGCAATAGGGTCAGCTTGCTCTGCTCTGGCTTCAATAGCGCTGGCAAAGTAGAAGACAGGGAGGAGAAGGGAACTAATATTTAGCAAGGCCTCTTGCTGCTGTGTACGGGGCTGGGTACTCAGCGAATGCTGACCTCACAACCATCCTACGGGTGGGGAAGGGCAGCTAAATACAGACTCCAGTTTGCACTGAGAGACTGAGCAGCAGGGGCCCCTGGGTAGCTCAGTCGGTTAAGCCTCCGACTCTTGGTTTCCGCTCACGTCAGGATCCCAGGCCATGGGATCCAGCCCCCATGGGGCTCTGTGCTCAGAGGGGGTCTGCTCAAGGTTCTCCCTCTCCCTTTGCCTCTGCACGTGCTCTCTCTCCCCCTCTTTCTCTCAAATAAATAAACTCTTCGCCTGGGTGGCTCAGTGGGTTAAGCCGCTGCCTTCGGCTCGGGTCGTGATCTCAGGGTCCTGGGATCGAGTCCCGCATCGGGCTCTCTGCTCGGCGGCAAGCCTGCTTCCCTCTCTCTCTCTCTGCCTGCCTCTCTGTCTACTTGTGATCTCTCTCTGTCAAATAAATAAATAAATAATCTTTAAAAAAAAATAATTTATTTATTTGACAGAGAGAGACAGCAAGAGAGGGAACACAAGCAGGGGGAATGGGAGAGGGAGAAACAGGGTCTCCGCTGAGCAGGGAGCCCGATGCAGGACTCGATCCCAGGACCCCAGGATCATGACCTGAGCCAAAGGCAGACACTCAACGACTGAGCCACCCAGGTGCCCAAATAAATAAAATGCTTAAAGAAAAAGGGAAGAAAGAAAGAAAGCCTTTCTTTCTAAGGTGCAAAGCCTTACAGAAACTTGCCCCAGATCTCACGAATATGAAACGAAGGACGGAGAACACCTGGAGGTTTCCCGTGGAGTTCTGAGGGGGTTTCTAACCATGATTAGGTTAGAAAGCCCTGTGACTGTCCATCAAATGTGGACAGGAAGCTGAGAGTGGCTGTGATGTGGGAGCTGGGAGAGAGGAGTGGGGTCTGTGCACAGCCTGCACTTATGGGCAGAGGGAGGGCCCCAAGGGGGATTGGGAAGGCCCACAAGGTTGGACACTTCTTCCAAGCTGAAGGCTACCAAGACGGCCCTGTGTACAGATGCCGGCCAAAGAGCACCCCAGGTCCAGGACCCCACACCAGGAGCTCTGGGGCATCTTGGTCCGGCTTGAGATCAGGAGTTTGGGACACATTGGTGGAAACTTCATAGATCTTGTTCCCATGGGGGCCAGGTGGGGCCTTAAAATGGGTGCCCAGCAAAGCAAGGGGCACTTGGGGAGCACAGCTCTGTCTCTATCCCCTCCACACCTTCCCCCCCACACCACCAGTCACCCACTCCCTGCGCCTCCTGCCACTGCACCAAGCGGGTCCCTCCTTCCCTCCTAGGCCCAGGTAACAAGTCAGATCTTTCTGCTTCTTTCCACTTTCTCTTCCCACTTACCACTTACTGTCTCCCCCTTCCTCTGCCTGCTCTCCTCCCCCACCCCCATCTGCCCCAAAGAGCAAATTCCTGTCCTGACCGGGGGAAGCTTTGCTGGAATCTGGGAGGCCTGATTTGGCTGACCCAGAAGAGGCAGGCACTGCAGATCCAAGAGGAGGCCTGAAGGAATGAAAGGGGCAGAAGGAGGGGTCAGCCATGGGGACAGATGCGGTCCTGGCAGGGGGAGGGGGAAGGCTGGCGAGAGGAGCCCACGTAGCTCCCGGAGAGATATAGGGTGCAAGAACCCCAAAGGCGCAAGTCAGGATAGGGGGGGTCCTCGAGTCCCCTGCCCTACAGAGAGGGCCCACCATGGTGGTCGGGGGCTCTGGGGAGGCACTTCGGTCCCAGCTCAGCCCACTGGGGTGTCTAGTGTAGGCTGCATCGAGAAGCAAAAGCAGAGAAGAAGGGCCAGAGTCAAGGGAGGCTGGAGAGTCCTCAGAAGGCAGGCAGCGCTCAGGGGCTCTCAGGCTGGCCACTCACCTAGCTCTCCCCCAGCCCTGGCTGAAAACAATCCCAAGTCCCAGCAGCAGGGCTGGCTGGCCCCTTCCACCACAGGCCCACATTAACCCTTGCACTGCTGGGCAGCTACCTTTCTCTTCAGCTGCCCCCCCCCTCAAACCCCTGCACAGCTCGCCCCGGGTTCCTAGCACCCTGGCACTTAGCAGCCCCCCTCTGCCTGCTCAGCCAGCCCCTGGAGCACTGACCCCTTCTCTGTCCCCAGTTTGTTCTACACGGGCCCTGCCCCTGGGACTCCCCAGAGCCCGGCAGTCCTGCGTCCCCAGATGGCCTGAGCACTGTGACCCAGGAGGGGAGGTAGCCTGGGCCTGACCCAGTCAACCCAGGCTGAGAGGGTCCAGAGTGTCAGAACAGAAGGGCCCCCCGGCAGACCACCCCCTTCCCCATCCCCCCCTCCACGCCCTTTGCAAGGAGACCACCCAGGCCCCGGGGCACGGGGCACACAGGCTCCGAGGGCAGCTCAGGCTGACCCAAGGAGGAGGAGATCCACGGTGCCCAGAGCCAAAGAGGAGGGGAGGGGCAGCCTCTACCAGGGAAAGAGCAGAGGATGGGGGAGGACAGGGGCATTCCCAGGCTTCAGAAAGTACCTGGCTCTTCCAGGGGAGGGCAGGCCTAGCCTGTTAGCTGCAAGGGCAGGTGTAGCCTGCCGCCGGCGCTGGCTCGGGGTGGGTTTCTGTAGGAGGCTGGAAGTGAATCACGCCTTCTGTGGCGCGAGTCAGCGTGTGTTGTCCTGCGCGGCTGCGGGTAGAGGCGGCACACACGCGTGGCGGGTCGCAGGGAGCCCCGTGTGTGTAAGCGGGCCTTGCCCTTGTGTGCTTGTGCGACCCGGGCTGCCTCCGTAGCCCCCCGCCACGCTGGGTCTGCACGTGTGGGTACGCACACCGGGAGCAGCAAAGGGCCGGCCGCGCACCCACCGCGTGTGACCGTCGTGCACACAGGGAAGCTCCAGTGTGCTCCGAATCCCAAAAACTCCAGTTCCTGCCTTTCCAGCTATCCCAGCTACAGGCACAGATGTGCGTGCTGCTCTGCGGAAGCCATAAACAGACCTCCCAGGATTTTTCCAGAGGAAACAGAAATATTTCGGTGTCTGCTCTGGGCAGTAGGCTCAGGAGTGGGGATGGTGCTTGAGGATAGGGCTTCAAAACCAAGGGATCCGAAATCAAAGGAAAGCTGAAGAGCCAAGGGTATCCCCCAAAAGGCCAGCAGAGAGGGTCAGGCTCTGGTGGCTTCCAGGCTTTAAGAAAGCCCCAGCTACCACCCAGGAGAGTGAAGGCCCCGCTGCCAGGGCCCCCACGAGCCCAGCCCGCCACTGCTCCACCTCTCCCGCCCCCCCCACCCGTGTGTGACGGCGCGGAGTCCCTCGTGGGGCCCCGGGTGAGTGCGCCACTGCCTTCTGGAAGATCACAGGAGCACACTCGGGGCCCTCCACCGCGCAGGCGGCCCACCGAGGGAGACACCAACCGTGCGCATGCACCAGCCACCGCTGCCCTGCGGCCCACATGCCCAACCACGCACGCCGTCACCACGCACACACACACGTCATCACCACGCACACAGACACACACGCCATCACCACACACACACAGTCATCACGACACACACACACATCAACACACACATGCACACGCAGTCACCACACACACATGCGCTGTCACGACACACACACACACCCTTCATCACCTCACATACACACACAAACACACACACACAAACACACACACACACGCACACACACTGTATGCCAATACTCCAGACATGGCCACACATACCACACAAACACTCCCGCCGCACACAGACTCAACAATATACTCTGGCCAAATGCACCGCCACCCCCATCACACAGTGATTCCCACACACGCAGCCCCGACTCTCTCTCAGAGTACAAATACCGGGAAAAATTTCCCCCACTCCCATGCTTGGTTCCAGACCTTTCCAAGCCAAGGAAGAGGCATGATACTCTTCTTGGGCTCCTTGTCAAAGCAAACTATTTAAGAGTTTAAAAGAATTTGACTTGTTCCTGTCTGAAAATTACTTGGATTGGTTTAAATCCTCCATCCTCGGGGATGAAATTTCCCATTTAACTACCTCCCTTCCTCCTCCAGGGGACAGAAGTGGCTTTCTTCTCGGTCAGTGACGGCGCGCCGGCCCGTGTGCTCTAGGCTCTGGGGTCAGAGAGATCCTGGCTCATTTTCCCAGCGGTTCCTCTGCGCCTGGTGTGCGCTGGACAAGTGAAAGGCACAGAGCTGGAGGAATGATTTCTCTACCCCCGGGGGCTTATAACTCAGCTGCCAGAAGATGGGACTCCAATGTCTGAAAGCCACTGTGTCCTGGCCAGAAGGCAGATAAAAGTCTGGAGGTGGATGAAGGCGGGCTTTCTGGACAGCACTTCCCAGGGCAGGCCTTGGGGGTGGGGTGAAGAATTCGGCCCCCCTCCCACCCCCGTCACCCTTGTCACTGTCCTCACAGCGCTTACCCGAACTTACCTCGCTTATCTGAATAACTGTTTGTACCTGACTTCACTCCTGTCATGTAAGCTAAGTGAATGCAAGTCCACTCCACTTAGAACAGGGTCTGGAGCTCTTTCAACAGTGGAAGGAAGGAGGGTAAGAAGGGAGGGAGAGAGCCTCGTGTGCCAGGACGTGGGGACAAGGAAGGTTGGCCTGGCAGGAGGAAGATGGGGCCGAGCTTTGAGGGCCAGGCAGAGGAAGGGGGACTCCGAGCACAGCCCGAAATGGGGAACCACTGGGTTTGCAAGCAGGGCATTGGTGTGAACAGACCAGTGGGCCCCTAGGCCAGCTACCAAAGTACAAAACTCCTTTTGACTGTGGGGCATCTGGGTTTTATAGGCAGCTCATGGGTAGGAAGCTATATAGTAACAGAATTCAAGTATATGACCTCTAGTGTTCGTTTACACTCAGACCTATTATGGCATTAGGACTGACATTATGTGGGTGGGGGGCAGACAGAAACAGATCCTCAATAAACAAGACAAACTCAGGTAATCTTCTCTCCTTAGCTTCACCCTGAGACACACAAACAAGAACCAATCTTAGATGGAGGCAAGTTAGGAGGCAAAGGTCTTATCTCGGAGAAAACACATTTATACGGGGCAGCTGCGTGGGCGCCTTTATCTAGAGCACATGAGGGCTGTGGGAGCAACATGCTCAGAAGGGAAGTGTCTTAATCACTCACCCTGTCCTGGAGCCCCCCCCCCCCGCCCCCCTTTCGAGTATGGACAAAGTCAGGATCCAGGGCTCACTGCTGCTAGGGAACGGCTCATTCAAGTTCAGGGCCAAAGAGGAGGTGGGAGCAGAAAGAGAAGCCTTTGTGAGGAAGCTACTTGCCCACTTTCCCGAGGTAGGATGCTAGGGAGAGGTCTCCCTTTTTAAGTTTTGTCCCATTGGAGGGAAGCTTTATCTCAGCAAACACCTCCCAAGAAGGCCTGGAGGTGCAGGTGGCCACTGTCCGGCATCTAGGCTCCTGTGTGGTGTGTGCTGAGCTCCCTGTCACGGACCCGCCAGTCCTGCTGGAGCCATCTGAAGACCCCCAGCCCGGAACAGGAAGCTCCAGGACCACTAGAGAGTCTGCGGGGGCAGGGAAGGGGGGGACAGACCCCTGTGTTCCCAGGGACACCCTACTGGAGCACAGCATATCCCATGTCCCTTGGAGCCAGGTTGAGTCAGATGCCGTGGGGCTCCCGGAGGTAAGGGAAGAAGGGACCAGATCAGAGAGACAGAGTAGGGGTGGGGGACACGCTCTGGACTCTGAGAACCAGATGCCAGCCCCTCGTCTGCCATCAGCCTGCTCTGCTTCCCCCCCGGAGGTCACTCCTGCTCTCTGCTCCTTAGTCTCCTCATCTGTGAAATGGAGACAACTGTCACCAGCCTGCCTGCTTCAGAGGGAAGCCACGGGGACCAGATAAGGTGGGAGACAGGAGTCTGCTGCTCACCCAGAAAAGAGGCCACTCTGTCTTGCCTGTGGTGGGGGAAGGGGTAGGAGCAGGAGGGACCAGAAAGGCCCCACACTCTAATTAGGAGATTCTTGTTTCTCCCAACTGCTGGGCCTGAAGGCCAGCTCCACCTCCCCCCAGCTAGGTGACCTTGAACAAGACATCTCAGCTCGCTGGGCCTTAGGTATCTATCTTTAAACTGGGAGAGAAGGAGCTGACACTAAGTGATTGTTAAGCTCCACACTTGCTCGCTGGTCCCTCCATCCCCAGACTCTAGGGTCTGAATTCTCCCTTCTCCCATATCTGAAGTCTCAGTCAAAAGGAGGCTGGGGAAGGGGAGGTGATATCTGGGCTCCCCGTGAACTCTCCGCCTGCTGGCCGCTGAGCATGGCTGCCAATGGAAACAGAGCATGGGACTCACCAAGTGCCAGGAAGAGCAAAGGACCCAGAGAGAGCCTACAACTCCCTCTTATATAGTGGCAAGAGTGGGGGGCTAGGGGTGCCCACAGGGGAGGCTCAGGTGTGACCCTGGCCCCTTGTCCTTTCTTCTGCACCGCCTTCCAGGTCATTCATACACCTGCTGCTGCACCAAACCCTTGGAGAGCCTCTACTACATGCCAGGCACCATTCCAGGGGGTGGGAATCCAGGAGCGTGTTCACAGCCCCAAGGGGGACGAGAGAAGTAAGCAGATGGTGCCCACCAGCTTGAGCAGTGCTGGGGAGAGCCGCCCGCACTGGGCGCCGTGGGGCACGGAGGAGGACCTGCACCCAGCCGGGTGGGACAGCTCTCTCCTCCGACACGGCAGTCAGCCTGCAGCGATGATGGGAAATACAGAAATTGCTTCATGCCCCACAGCTTAGGGAGTGGTAAAGAAAAAATGCCCGAGAGAAAGGTTACCGGGTGGGATAATTAATGTTTTGCTAAGGAGGAAAATAGTGTGTTTCGCTCAGCATGCAAACACCTCAACTAATAAACCACTCAGAAAACAAGCGGAGCCCTGGGATTTTTCTCACAAAGACTTTTTTAAAAAGAAAAGAAAAGAAAAAGACAGTAGTCACAGTCATACCTCTTTTGTGGCTGAAAGAACGTTCCCCACCAGGTGTGGAAAGCAGGGCCCAGCCCTGGAAAGGGTCTCGCTGCTGTTCCTTGCCGAGGGAAGGCCTCCTGCGTGTGAACCCTGCTCCTGGGCTCCTGACCCGGGCTGCCACCGCACGTCTGTTTCAGAGGCGAGGGGAGTTTCTGGCGGAGTGTGTGAAGGAACAGAGGTTTCGGATTCCTGAGGGTGTATCCAGCAGCTGCCACTTTCTGACACCTGCCTCTTAGCCTTCACGGGCAAGGTGGCATTGTCTACAGCTGATGCTCACAGTGGAAGGGCCTGTTTAATAGGAAAAGGGAGAAGAGTTGTTCTTGTTTCTACTTCTACGAACCGTAAATATATATTTAGAATCTTCGGGCGACAAGGCAGGCTCACATGAGCCACTTTGCAAAGGGAGGCCAGAGCCGGATAGGGGATGCCTATTCGTGCTAAGATAACCTACCAGAACCAGGGTGGTGTCTGCCGTCTCCCCGCGGGCCATTCCAGGGCTGTCACCTCTCAGGGAGACAGCTGTAGCCTTAGGCTTCCCTCTGGAACGGGCCCCAAGAGACAGAAGCTCAGGAAGGGTCAGCTTTCCATTGCCATCTCCAGAATGGTCGGGGCACTGGGGCCTAATAAGGGAAAATCTGTAAGACGGGGTTGTTGCTTTGGCAGCAAACTGACCTTGAACTCCCCCCTCCCTCTGTGACTACAACCAGATCAAGCCCCAGAGCCCAGGCAGGGGACGAGTCCTCGGCTGGGCGAGGACCAGAGATGCCTCAGGGTCCCTTTCCCTTCACTGGGACAGGGTCGGGCCTGGGTCTTGCCGACCAGCTGGAGCATGGGTGAGCTTCTTTGTGTGCCAGGGGAGATGCAGAGCCAGGAGTCCCCACCACACAGGCCTGTAGGGAGAGAGGATTCGGGGTTTGCCACTGTGGCTGCCTCTGGCTGGGGCGGGAGGTGTTTGCGGCTCTGGCTCTAGGACCCGTGGTCAGCCTGAGGTCTTCCTCCACCAGAGCCACCTGCTGTCCCCTTGGCCATCAGAGACTGTCACGGGCGGCTGCTGCTCTCCCTTCTCTGCACCTGAGGTATGAGTGTCCCTCTCATGCGGGTTCACATCCCTACCTGAACACGGTCTTTGGCCGGTCTGCTCTCTTCCCCTAGAGACCCCACAGGTCAGGGTCCAGGGTCTCCTCCACATTCCCTCCAGGGGGCAGAGAGTGTCCCCCAAGTCACTGTGGATCCGGATAAGAGACCCAGCTTTGCCCGATACTAAGTGGTCTTGAGAACTTCATTAACCTTTCCTCAACAATAAAGAAACAAATATTTATTTGATAGATGTATTATCTATTATTTACCATCCCCCCCCCATCTCAGAAAGGGTCATACCTTGGCAACGCAGCTCCCCCCTGCCTCCAGCTGAGGGGGCTCTGCAGGCACCCAGCTGTGAGCCTCCCAGGGAGGGCCTCCCGCCTGGTGGGGGCTCTGGGCCCTGCGCCCCAGCGCCCACCACTGCAGCCGCCCACCTCTCTCCTCCCACCCCAAGCCGAATGCCAGTTTGCAAGAGGGAGTGACTTTGCCTATAGCAGGGAGCGAGGAGTCTGCATTCCTATTTGGGCTCAATTCTTACTTACAGAGCCCCCCTCCATACCCCCCATTTTGTTTAAAGGGTGGGGAGGGCAGAGGGTGAGAGAGAGAGAGAGAGAGCTAGCGAGCGCATCTCAAGCAGACTCGGGCTGAGCGTAGAGCCCAAGGCGGTCTTCATTCCCGTTATTCTTTCTGGGGCCTCCGCAAGCCCACCCCTTCCTGTGGCAGGCCGTGCGTCATTTTGTGAGGCAAGGAAAAGGGATCCCCGTAGCCTTCGCACACCCCCCGCCCAGACGCCTGGAATACTCTGGTCCCCGCCTGGTGACAAAGCCTCTAATTACCAGATCGGAAGTGGGTTTGGTGTGCTGGCAGCGGGCCCTGAGCCCCTGGACGCTGTCCTTGGAGGGGCCTTTGGACTTGGGCCTGGCTTTCTCAAGAGGTTGAAGAACAGGAGTGGACGTGCCCGGAAAGGAGACGGCAGATGGGGTGCCCCGGGGTGCATCCCGTGGTGAAGCCGGTGGCCCTACTGGCCCACTCTCCCCCGACCCCCCGACCCTAGGAGGTCTCTGTGGCCCCATTCATGCACCATCAGCCTCCCTCCCCGGGAGAGAGACGTGCCCCAGAAGCACCCTTTAAATCAGCAGGCTGCCTGCACCCGCTCTGTGACTGTTTGGCCCTCCGAAGACATGAATCATCCTTCCTTCCCCGAGTCCGGCGTCATTTCTGGGTGTTTCGGAAGCCTGGCTGTCCTGCCTTTCCTTTCGACTCATTGCCCCGGACTGCTCCTCGAGGCCATTTCGCCCAATTTAAATTCCTGCTTTTTTCTCTCCTCACCCTCTTTCTCACTAACCCTTTTTGGTGGGAGGGAGCGAAGGAGGCCCTCCAAGCAAAAGGCACTCGCAACACCAGCGCCCTCTGTGGCCGGGGAGCTCTCGGAAGGTTCAGAACCGGGGCTCCACTAAGGGCCCAGACCAGCGAATTGTGCACCTGCAGAGGCTGGCCGGTGAGGCTCCCAGGTGACTTGGAAGCGGGAGCGCTCACGTCTTGGAGTGGGCCTCACTATCCCATTTGCCTGAGGGGCCATCACAGAGGAATGGGAGGCTGAATTCTGGCAGACCCTTCTCACCACTCACCTGAGAACTGGTGAGAACGGCATTTCTTTTCTCGGGCCCCACGTCGGAACTGCTGAGACAGAATTCCGGCAGGAGCCCCCCACCACCTCTGCAAATTAATGGGCCTTCCAGGTCATTCTGATGTCGGTGAAAGAAGAGCACACGGGAGTCCCCCCAGCCCACGCTTTCTCCTTCAGTCTGCCTTCAGGCGAGCATGGGGGCCTTGACCCTTCCTCAGATTCGAGCAGCTTCCGGCACCACTGCCAAGGGGTCTTACAGAGCAGAGGTGGGCGTGGCCTCCCTGCAGAGTGTCCTGGTTGTGGGTGGTGAGGCACGAGTCCAGAGAGATTCCAGAGGAAGGTTCTGGAATGAAGACCATTATTCCTAGGGACCATGAGACCAGGGCTGTTCCACACACCCCAAGGCAAAGGAGTCCTGCTTCCACTGTATGCCATACCATCTGTCCTGGAGTAGACCTCCTATAGCTGCTTCATGTCCCAGCGGAAAAACCCAAAGCCCAGGGGCGGGGGCGGGGGGTGAGGGGGATAAAAAGAACCAAAGTTAGTAAGTTGCCCAAGGGGGTCTCAGCAAATTAGTGGCTGAACCAGACTCAGGCAGAAGAGAATGGATCTGAAAGAAATCCCAGCCTCTGGGGTTATAAGAATTCATCAATCCATTTAGTCATTCAACAAACAGCACCTTCAGACGCCATACACGGCCCCCTGCTGACCTAGGCCAAGCCTATGTGGCAGGTCGATCCCAAGGTCGACGGCAAGTAGCCAGGTCAGGATTTGAAGCTCAGGGGCCAGCTCTAAGCCCAGAGTTTGGCTCACAGCTTATTTCCCCCATGAAATAATTCTAATGGCCAATGCCAGCTTTTCTTCTCACCCTTGAGAAAGCCCATGAACAGTGATCTGTCCCCAGGGGCACCCCCCACCTCCTTCCAGGGACATAAGCCAGCTCAGCTCCCAGCGCCAGGACCGGCCGAGAATGTGCAGAAAGGGCAGAGGAGAATCAAGCAGAGGGAGGGCTTTGGCTGTGCCCTTACACTTGGCTAGACTCGAGCCTGCCTAGGTCCTCCACCCCACTCCCTGAGCCTGGACTGCCCCCCACCCCCAGTTCAGAGGCCTTGGGCGGGGCCCCACCATTAGTTCCAGACACCACGTCTCCTCTATTTATGGGTTTTTTTCTTTGCTTCTGTGGTTCTCCCTGGATGAACGCCCCCTTTCCCTGGATTTACAGCATCCTCCTGCGGTGGGGCTGATGTCACTTTAATGAGAGTTACAGCTGCCTTCCACTGTGACTGCCACATTCCAATTTACTGCCTGGCCTCCAAGAGCCCAGCAGGACTTCTCCAGGGGCCAGCAGCAGCGGGAGGGGTGACCTCGCTCCCTGGCCTGGGATGGCGATGGAGGCCAGGGACACTGAGATCTCTTCCTTGGGCCTGCAGCCCGCCAGCCCCAGCTCTGAACTAGGGCTCCCAGCTCCTCGGTGGACCCTGAGCCTCCGCGAATGGTCGGAATTGGGACCACAGGGAAGGATAGGGGCCTGGTGCAGGCTTTACCCCAACGCTAGAGGTTTGGGAAAAGAGATTTCTCAGCAATCCAGACCCCTTCTCCCCACACCCACCCCCGTGAGAACCAGAGTGCTGAACGGGAGAACCGGAGGGCAGAAGAAGGTGGAGGCCTTCACAGAAAGCCTGTTGTTCGCTAGTTGAATCCAGATGTGGACTGCGGGGAGTGGGGGGAGGAGGAGGAAGAGGGAGGGGCTGCTGGAGGCGGGCCTGAGGGAGGAGGGGGAGGAGGAGGGGAACTGGGAAAGCAGAACTCCTAGCAGGAGGGTCTGGGATGCCCTGGAATTAATTCTGGCTTTTAGTACCAGATTAGGGGTCTACAAGCGTCACCCCAAATTGGCGTCCCATGTCCCTAGTTAATCAGTATGGGACAATGTTGCCAGCGGCTCAAGGTCCTACAGAAGAACTGCTTCCACTTGTACGTCCTAACCTTTACCAGGTCCCTGTTCCCGTGCTGCCGAGAACTGCCGCTCTGTGGACTTTTCCCTCTGCCCTGCACCTCTGCTGCTGGCCCAGCTGTGGAGGTGAATGCCCGGCCCTGAGCAGGAGGCAGGGGTGTGGGCTGGGAGCCCAGGGGCCTGAGTGCAGTACTTTTAATTCTCACGTCCACCTGATGATATAGGAATGATTACACCCATTTTCCTGATGAAGAACTGAGGCTCTACGTCATAGCCGTTTGTCACTTACTCAACACCACACAGCTGGAAAGTAGCAGAGCCACTTCCAAGTTGAAACTTGGGGCTGCTTCTCCTGTCCCTGCTGTGCTATGCATTTGGGGGCTATGGCATTTGCCAACCATTAAGCAAGCCAGAAATCTGGGGGAGGCTGACCAATACCATCAACCATCCAGAGACCCCCAGTTCCTAGAAATCGGAAGCCAGCTCCAAGTTGTCCCAGAGTCATGCCAGAGATAAGCTCCCTGGAGCAAGCCCTTGGCCTTGTAGTGTGTGTGTAATGCCCCAGCCAGCTTAACTCACCCTCATGCTCTTCTGGGAGGTGGGAGTCATCTCCCCAGCAGGGAGACCAGTGCTGTCCTGGAGGGCACGGGAGGAGAAGGGCCTGTCCCTCCCCTATGCCACCTCCCTGTGGCCTCACCCTTTGCAGGATCAGGAAGTCCATGATCAGGTCCAAAGTCACAGCTGAGAGAGGGATCCAAAGGCTGCGCCAGCAGGGACATTTCCCGTTGCCAGCTCCACTGTGGGACCCAACAGAGAGAACACTTGGCCCTGGGCAAGAGGCCGTGGCTAGGTCGGGGCCCCAGGGAGGTGTGAGTGCAGCAGGCCCCGAGCGCAGGAGCAGGTGCACAGACTTTGGAATCAGATGGCCTGAGGTTTAGCCCTGTTCTGCCACACTAGCTGAGTGACCTTGGGCAGAACATTGTCTCTCACTGGGCCCCTCTGCAGTGGGTAAGTCCTAGTTCCCATCTCCCTGAGTGCAAGTGGGTATTAAGGGGGATAAAGATAAAGCATCTGGGCCAGTGCCTGCCATGTGAGTCCTCAAAAGATGTTAGCTGAGGCGCCCGGGGGGCTCAGTCATTAAGTGTCTGTCTTTGGCTGAGGTCATGATCCTGATCAGGGTCCTGGGATCGAACCCCGAATCAGGCTCCCTGCTCCGTGGGAAGCCTGCTTTCCCCTCTCCCACTCCCCCTGCTTGCGTTCCCTCTCTCATGGTCTCTCTCTGTCAAATAAATGCATAAAATCTTAAAAAAAAAAAAAAGATGTTGGCTCTTACCGGCCTAGATCCCATTTCTCCTGTCACTGCCAAAGCCAGCCCCAGTCCTTATGCTTGCTGGGGAAAGAAAGGTCCTTTTGGATGAAACCATTCCGTTTCTCTAGGACTCCCCAAACCTCTCATTCCAAGGACCCAAGGGACCGTAGAGGTATTAATTAGCAAAGCCTCAGGACAGGCCCAGGCGGCGAGGGAGTCTTGTTGACATTAATTGGTACTACTAGATCTTTGCCCGGTGAGGACGGAGCAGTGCAGGCTGAGACAGGGTCTCCGCCGTTGGGGTTCGCAATCTGCCTGAGACTGTACCCCTGGTGCCACGGCTGTGGTGGGTGGAAAGGGCGGGCAGCTCCTCCCTCCCTCTTCCTCACAGGGCCAAGCAGGGGAAGAAGGGCAGGGGGAACGAAGGAAAAGGGAGGGTTGGGACCATGTTCTCAGGCCAACCAACACTCTCTGAGTGCAGCCATGGTGCAGGGACTTCATGCACACCAATGCCAAGGGCTATGAAAGATGCCAGGCTCTAGCAATGGCTTTAGACTTGTTTAATGAGCCCAGGAAGCCTATTTAAAATGCACAGTCCCAGGCAATGCCGTCAGTGGCTGAGCTGCAAGGGTCTGTATTTTTAACAAGCATCCACAGGATTCTAATGAGGCTGGTCCGTAGGACCACACTTGAAAGAACAATGGTCTGCTGTCTATGTGTCCGGTATTAGTGCAAAGCCAAGCACACAGTAGGAAGCTGTAAATGCTGGCTGATGGAATGAATGAAGGAACGAATGAGTGAGGGAGCCAAACAGACAGAGACTATGAATTGTTCTGTAGGGCCTAAGCCAAAAAGTCTAACTTCCCCTAAGAATTCCCTCCCTCGGGGAAGAGGTGGGTCCTGCATCTCTGGTTATCATTCCCTTCTGTGGGTGGGACCAGAATCTTCCTACTAGAGTCGCAAGTTGCCAAATTCAAAGAAAAGTTCTAGAACATGCAGAAGAAACCCCACTGAGTCCCTTTTCCATCTCAGATCTAACCAGATATGTCAGGGATCCCTGAGGATTCCAGTTCCAGAAAAATACACGCAAAGGTTTGCCTCTAATTTCCAGAATTCTGGACCCCAAAGTTATCCGCAGTTAAGGATCCCTGCTGGGGTGTCCTCTGATCTGTGCGTCATTGCTAACAGCAGGGAGCTGGACAAAGAGGAGGGGAGGACCAAGAGGAGGGTCTGGGCAGAAGCAGGGAGCGGCAAGGGCTCTGCCCCGGGAAGCCAGGGTTTGGCTTGGGTTTCGTGGCTCCCTCGCCCTTCTCCAGGAGAGTTCAGGGGCACTCAGGGGCAGCGGGTTGGAGCTGGGGTTCTGAGGGACAAGAAAGAGACAGGAAGTAGCCGAGGTGACCCAAGAGTGTTACAAGGTGGCACCCCACACTTGCTCCAGGACCAGAGGACAGGGAAGGCAGCAAAGAAAGAGGAGAGGAAAGGTTCTACTGAACTCCATTTGGAGCAGACACTGGGCTAATGGTGCCTTGTATCACATTTCGACCCAATTAGAACCCACTACTGTAGGAATGAGTATCCCCGTTTTACACAGAAGGGAACAGACTCTGCATGCAGGCAGGGCTGTCTCTGGCCCAGTTTCACACAAGTAGATGGAAGGTCTGAGATTTTAAATTCAGACCCAACAAACACCAAAGCTGGGATCCCTCCCTAATCTAGAGTCCTGGAACAGACTCAAACCGCAAACCCCCTGGCTGCCAGAGGGACAAGTCCTGCTCTCTATCCTCTCCTGATGCCACCACAAGCCCTTCCACACGTCCCCTTCAGTTATTTGCAAGAAGTGACAGGGAAGTTCCAAATGGGCTGTGAGCACCAGGTCCCTAACCCTCTGCTGTCACCCTGATGACCTTGACCTGGTCCCCTCCCACCCCACACTTCATCCCAGGTCTTGGGTTTACAAGCTGCTCTGATCTTCTCTGACTGTTCTAGGTCACTGGGGCAACCACAAACACAGAGAGGGGACTTCCAGGTTTCCAGTTTCCAGGAGGCAGAAAAATATATATATATATTTTTTTTTTTTAAATGAAGAACTATGTAGTTGATATAGGCACAGGGACCTTTAGGAGGGACAGGAGGCAGAGCCTGAAGCCCAAGACCTTGGAGTTAGACTTGGGTTCTAGGTCTAGCCCCACTCCTTTCTGGTGTGACACTGGGCAAGTGTATTCACTTCTCTGAGTTTCGATTTCCTCCCCTACTAAATGATGAGTAATCACTGTCTCCCAGAGGTATTAGAAGAATGAAGAAGATGAACCCAAAGACCCCAGGCTCCCAGTAAGCAAGCTGGGCACACACGCAGCTTCTCACTGTTTCATTTTTAATCAGTAGGGTATTGGGGCAGGTACTTTGAAATTTCAAACAGGAAACAAACATAAAGAAAGATAATTTTCTAAAGCTGGGGTTGATGGGGGCACTCTTCAGATCTGTCAAATGGAAACCATAATAGTACCTACCTCAGGGGCACCTGGGTGGCTCAGTGAGTCAAGCCTCTGCCTTCAGCTCAGATCATGATCTCAGGGTCCGCATCAGGCTCTTTGCTCAGCAGGAGGCCTGCTTCCCCCTCCTCCTCTGCTGTCTCTCTGCCTATTTGTGATCTCTTTCTCTGTCAAATAAATAAATAAAATCTTTAAGAAAAAAATAGTACCTACCTCAGAGGGTTGTTTAGGATTTGATGAGAATTCATGAAAAGCCCATGACATTCTCTAATGGAATATTAGCCTTTGTAAATGATTCCTATTACTGATCACAGTCTCTGGATTTGCACAGGAACACCATACATAGGCGAGAAAAACTGTCCACACCGAGAACAAAGTGGAAAGCTTGAATTCAAGGAGATTTGTGTTGTGCATTGGAAAGAATTTTCTAGTTGCAACTTGCGTGTAATTAAGTCCCTTTGCGTGTAATTAAGTCCCCTCCAGACATTCTGGGGTCCTTTCCCTTCACAGACATTAAAAGAAAGATGGAATACTCTGTCTCTGGGGCAGCTAGATAGGGCGCCGGTAGGAGGCAGGGCTTAAAGCTCATGTCTGGGGCATCAACCTTGGCAAAAAAGCATTGTTCTTACTCATATTATATCGATGCATATACGAATCATATTCTGATCTCCTTCTAAATCTTTTCTGCAAGATCATAGAGTAGAGAGATAATAACAAATGACTAGAGTGAGCTATCAACTGTTTACACCATGGCATGTTCTAGAACTATTAGAAAGAACATGTGAACCAAGTCAATACGTGGAGATCCATGGATGAAATAATGCTGAGAAAAACAGAATAGGAGATAGCATGAAGTGCTAACTTTATAAAAGCCACAAAGCTCAGAAGGGCATTGGGAATAAATACCGATCAGGTTTTGGGTTTTGGTTTTTGTTTTTTTTTTTCGATCAGGCTTTATTTTCTCCCCAGTAGCCCAAGGCCATTATAGGCATCTTAAATATAAGTATCTGTAATGGGATGATAGGTGAGTTTAGGGTAGTGGAAATACTCTAATGTTGTAAAGGTGGATACACGTCGTTATATCTTTGTCAGAACCCACAGAGTGTACCACACAATGCATAAACCCTAGGACGAACCACAGGTGGGCTATAATGACGTGTCTGTGCAGGCGCGTGGTCGTCTCTAAGGTGAGAGATGTTGATAATGCAGGGAGCTGTGTGTGTACTGGAGCAAGGAGTAACAGGGGTGTTCTGGTTTTCTTTTTTAAAGTGGGCTCCACTCCCGCATGGGGCCCAAGGCAGGGCCTTGAACTCTCGACTGTGAGATCAGGACCTCAGCCGATGACGTGGCTGGGTGGCTCAGTCAGTTAAAGCGTCCAACTCTTGATCTTTGCTCAGGTCTCAATCTCACGTTTGTGAGTTCGAGCCCCTTGGTGGGCTTGATACTGGGCACAGGAAGGTTACTTTAAAAAAAAAAAGAAGGGCGCCTGGGTGGCTCAGTGGGTTAAGCCGCTGCCTTCGGCTCAGGTCATGGTCTCAGGGTCCTGGGATCGAGTCCCGCATCGGGCTCTCTGCTCAGCGGAGAGCCTGCTTCTCTCTCTCTCTCTGCCTGCCTCTCTGTCTACTTGTGATCTCTCTCTGTCAAATAAATAAATAAAATCTTTAAAAAAAAAAAAAAAAGACCCAAGCTGAGATCAAGAGTCAGATGCTTAACCCGCTGAGCCACCCAGGTGCCCCCAACAGAGTGCTCAATTTTCTACACGATTTTGTTGTGAACTTAAAATTGCCTCAGAGAACAAAATCGATTAAAACAATGTAAAGCTCTGTTGGGATCTGAATTGATAATGTATATATTATCATACTGTTTTCCCTTCAGTAAACAAGGGATCTTTCCATTTGCTCAGAAACGTAAACCTAAATATTAGGGAAAAAGAAATCATCAGAGTGATGGTGGTTCAGAGATTCTGGTTTGGAGAAGGGACAGATGGCACCCCCTTTTCCATCAGAAAAGGAAGAGATGTGATCCCCATTCTTGGCCCCTACTGGGACCTGACACTCCCTCTCTGGGTAGCCCTTCCTAGGCCATCCTGTCAAAGCCCCAATGATACCATCAGCCAGATGGGAGCCAGAGCACACAGGCATAAGGTAGGGACCCAGCAGCAACTTCAACAGGCAAAGCCAATGGCTCTGGTCCGAAACAGCCCCTGTCCAGGCCCAACCTGCTCACAGCCAGCTTCCTAATGAGCAGACATGACATCTCGTTCCAGCCATCATGTGTTCATAAACTTAGTAAGAAGCTGGGCTACAAATCAAACCATTTTTTTTTTTAGTAATAAATTTTCCTCAGGGCTTTGCATAAAGGAAACAACATTGAGCCATGAAAAATATAATAAACAGAAATCACACAACTCTGCCCGGCCCCTTCCTCTTGCTGCAAGCGTATTAAGATCTCTGTTGGAGCTGAGGGTATGGTTCCCCAGAGCAGAGGCAAGGCCCCTCTTCTTTAAGGTCTCTAAGTACACACCCTTGTGATGGAATCAATGGGTGTGAGGAGACAGGATGCCCTCAGGGACACACATAAGTGCCTGCTGTGATCTGGAGTATACTCTGTACTTCTTGTGGTTTTCCAGGGGTGGGAATCATTACCAGCATGTGCAAATGGCCTGAGGTCTTCTGTTTTCATGAGGAGGCCCAGCCTGTTACCTAGAAGGCCCCATTCACCACAGACCACACACCACTAAGACTGTTGAGGGCAGGGACCTCTGCTCCAGATTCTCTTCCCCACAGCAGAGTGCCAGGTACACGGGCGGGGCTATAGAAGACCTTATTTTTTTAGCATCTCTGTGTACCAGGCTCAGGAGCTCGAGGTGGTTACAAAGATGGGCCAGATCCAGTATACCCTGTCCCCAGCAATGAAATGGAAACCCCATGTGGAGTCAGAGAAGGAGGCTAGGCGAGGCTCCAGAACGCTAGACTTCTAATCTGAGCAGCGCCCATAATAGCTGGCCTCGGTTCTTTTGTGTCTTTGGTTCAAGTACAGTGCTGTGAAATCATTACAACAAAAGGCAGAGGCTGCAGAGCTACCAAAAAAATAATCTGAGGGCTCCTCCCCCAGCTTCCCAATCTCAGTTCACTGTGCCACCCACGGCCCAAGCCAAAACCAGAAAGTTATCCTTGACCCTTCTCCTCCCCCATCCCCAAACAAAGAAATATCAAACGTCATTTCTAAATTCTACTTCCAAAGAGCAGCTCAAGTCTGACGGGTCTTTCCATTCCTACTGCTGCCACCAAGGTGCAAGCCACCTGGACAGCTGTAATCCACTTCCAGAATGTTCTTTTTAAAATGCACATCCTATCACAGTGACTACCTACTACTCTTAGGAAAACAAAACCCACATCCTAGCATTGCCTGCATGACCTGGCCTCTGCCAAACTCTCCTGGATTACTGCTCTCCACGCTCATCGCTCCTGGTGCTTGACCAAGTTGCCGGGAGCCCACCAGATTCAAGTCCCATACACAAGCTGTTCCCTCTGCCTGGGACCTGGTCCCTGCTGATCCATCCTGACTCATCATTTAAGTCAGACTAGACATTGCTGCTTTCCCAGGCCTCCTGGTGTAGGCTTGAGTCCCTACTAATTCCTCATGGTACCAGTTACAACAATTGTAATTTAAATATTTGCTTTCACACTTACTTTGTTAATGCCGTCTCTCCTTGCAGCTGTAGGCTCCATCCCAGGGTAAGGAACTGCCGCATCTCCCGTAGCCCACTGTGTAACTACAGCATCTAGCACAGTAGTGCCTGACCCTAGATGAATTGGTGGATGGATGGATGGATGGAGGGAGGGAGGGATGGAGGGATGGATGAATGGAGGGATGGATGATGGATGGATGAATGGATGGATGGATGGATGGTTGGAGGGATGGATGGATGGAGAGATGAATGGATGGATGGATGGATGAATGGATGGTTGGTTGGTTGGTTGGAGGGATGGATGGGTGGAAGGAAGAAGGGATGGTTGGAGGGAGGGATGGTTGGGGGGATGGATGGGTAGATTGATGGAGGTGTGGATGAATAGATGGATGGACGAACCAGTGAGCATCCAGATGGGGGAGCAGGAAAGGCCTTCTGGAAGAACTGGCATGGAGAAGAAGATGGTTAAGTTCCAGACCTTCTAGAATCACAGGCCTGGAATCAGAGCAAGATGTACCTTGTCCTCCAGCTCTGATTATTCAAGCTTCCTTTTCCTTTCCTGAAAGTCACTGATTCAGCCCGACTTCATCTAAACTTCCCCTCTGCTGGGTTTTCTGCCTGGGGAGGACGGTTGCTCACCCAGCTGTCCTGGCCTCTCTTTCCTTGCCACTCTCTACCGGGGCCCGCTGCCTCTCCAGTCCACTTTCCCACCACACCCTTGGGTTTATGTAACTGAGTCATTGTGCGATGCTGTAGAGCTAATTTGCACTTCTGCTTGGGCAGTGAGGTGAGGCGCTTTGCGGCCTCGAGAGGCAAAGGAGAGCAAGCACCCCACCACTTCCCCATTTCCTCCTCAGACTCGACGTGCAGGTGGCCAACCCAACCCTATCTGCAAGGGCCATACCGTAACCCAAGCCAAATGCCAGCCACAAAAAGAAATTGAAAGAAAAAATCTTTCTCCTGCTGCAAAGACAAGCTCCATATAACATTTTCCCCCTCTCTGGATAGAGGTGACTGGTTCAGTTTCCTTTTCAGACTTCTACAGGACCCTGTCAGCACCTGTCTTCTCCATCACAGACTGGAAGATGGCGTTGCATTTCTCTTCCTACCAAACTGAGGCACTATAAGACCAAAAAGCAAAGGGGAGATTCCTCCCACTCGATGCCTGGTGGCCCACTTCCCAGGTTAAGAGTGATATAAAATCAGAAGACCTAAAGAGAATATAGAGAAAAAAGTCTTCTTGAACGAGTGTGTGTGTGTGTTTCTGGAGGGTGAGTCAAGAGAGAAGGGGGTCGTGTGCAGGCCACACAGGGATTTAATATGTGATACAATGGGAGAGAAGGAACAGCATTAAGTAACGATAGCCACGGTTTACTGGGCCTTTACTCTCTGCCAAACACATTGTAAAGCGTTTTGTATACCATCTTTCATGTAATTGTCAAGACAGCCCAGGGACGTAAGCATTGATAGGCCCATTTTACAGTTGAAGAAACAGGCTCACTGAATCACGCAGCTCGTGAGTGGCCAAGTTCCAGGACTGAGATCCTGATGTCCCTTGCTTTGAGCCACTACTCGCAACTGTTCTCCTAGGGTGACAGATCGGAAAAGAAAGGAAATTGGTTTATGGTGGGGCAGAGGGCTTGAGATTAGACATAAAAAATGTTCTGACAATGAGGGCTGTTTGGTCGTAGTCAGGGTAATTAGGCTCGTTAGAGCTCTTCCTCTGAGGGCCTTTACTGTTACAAAGAATGGAGGCTTCTATGCCTGGCTGGTTTAAGGGACACACTCTGTGTTCCAAGCATGGGGGCTGGCCCACTTGAACAATCTGACAGCCCGGCTGGGGTACAAGACAATGACACATGAAACCGTTAGATTATGGGGGACGATAGCGCAGGGTGAGTGCCTGAAGGCGGCTGGCGGCAAGCAAGGGCTATGGCAGGCACATATTATTGCGGTTTCTAGCAAGGGCTCTGTGGTAGTTAGACCTGTGTTTGAGTCCCTGCTGGACCTCCTCCTCGTGTGACCCTGAGAACATGACTTAACCTCTGCAAGCCTCCGTTTCCTAGCCAGTAAAAGACAGGCTAAGAATAGAGCCTACTTTGGAGAGTTGCCATGAAAATTAACGAAGATGATACACGTAAAGTGCTTGGCACAGACCTTGCACATAATAAGGATACAATGAATGGGAGGGGCTATCATAATTGTTACTGTGGGAGTCCAGAGGCCAGAGAGAGAAGGACAGAGCAGAGCTGTAGGTCAGTAGCTGAGAAAGCCTTCCTGGGAAACTCCAGTTTTGTCCTGGATCTTGAAGAATGGGTTGGGTAAAATCAAAAGAAAGGACTAGGGACAGAGACGGGGGTTCACGTGGCGGGGTGAGACTTCAGATTCTGTATCGTAAAAGAAAATTCTAATTTGATCTGTGGTTAAACTAAAGGAAGAAGCTGATTAGGGCAAAGGGATGATAGAGGAGATGAGTTTTTCTGTCTTTGTTCAAACCCAGAATTTCAATAGAGGTAAAGACAGCCCCTCAGAGACTCAAAAAAAAAAAAAAAGGAAGAAGAAGAAGAAAGAAGAAAGAAGAAGAAGCCACACACACAGGGCTTTTCTGCTTACTTCCGAGATCTCCCTGGGATGAAGGGGAAGGGGCCTGGGAACATGGCTTGGGGCAGAGTGGGTGATGGATGAGGACAGGCCCAGAAATAGGGGAAGTTAGGAAATGCGGGTGAGGCCCTAATGACCGTGTGGATTGACTCATGTGAGAAGACCCAGCTCGAAGGCTAGACAGAGATGAGTAGCCTAGCAGGCAGGAACCCTGGCCATCTCGTCTTCAGTCCTGCCAGCTCAGGGTGGGAGGGCCCAGGAGTGCAGTCTTTGTGCTAATCCATTATTCTCTGACAGCCTGCCTTATCTCCCTGATGTGAAGATAAACTCCTTAGGGGCCAGAGTAGTTCTCCAGGAAAGACGTTGTTTGTTTTAGATCCTCTCTGCTCAGCCCTCTGGTCAAGTACTGACTGTCAGACCTCTTAGATCAAGCATCACCTGGGCCTTTGTTAAAAATGCAAATTCTTTTTTTTTTCCCCTCACCAGTGTCTGTTTGGCTAAATTTAGGGACCCAGGTGTTTGTTTGTTTTGTTTGGTTTTGTTTTTAACAAGCTCCCAGATGATTCTTTTGATAAGGCAAATTTGGAAGACACTGAGTTAGATAATCTCTTGACTCCTTTTCAGTCCTCCCAATGCAGGCAGGCTGCAGAGTATAGTAGAAAGAGCCCTGGGTGGGCAGTAAGGAGACAGGTTCTAGGCCCAACCTTGCAGTTCACGGGGTCGGGGCCTGCTATGGGCGCCCTCACAGTACCCGGCTGTCTGGGTACCCCGTGTCATCTTTGGTACTAATAAGAATACCATGCTGGGGTGAATTTGGAAGGGAAGGAGGCCAGAGAGAATTCAAATCTATGATCAAGATCTCAGAAGGAACAGGGGGACTGAGACTAAACAGAAGTGAAATGGACATGGGAAACAATAGGTTCTGAGGTTTTCCCTGGGGCTTTCTGTTCCAATGGAATTGGCAGGACATCATAGGTCTCAGCAACTCCCACTAGACACAGGGCAACACATAGGCCTAAAGAATTTTTAAAACGTTCCCAAAGCATACAGTTACTCAGAGGAAGCAGGAATCCCAATCCCCCTTGCCCTCACCCTGGTCGCTGTTGAGGTACATCTCAGGGCGGTCATATTTTCTTGGGACTTGTGGAAGAAACCCCTGTGGGTCAAGCGCCAGCGCCCTGAGGCCCTAGTCATTTTCCTGAATCTCCCTGGATTTGCTGGGAGGGAGGACGGGGATCTGGGGAGGTGGGCAGGACTGAGGAGAGGCCATGAATCTGGCTAGCGGGGGAGATGGGACTGAAAAGAAAAGTGCCCTGGAGCTCACAAAATGGGGGCAAGCCAAGGGGCCCGTCGGGAGAGGTGGCATGACTTATCAAACTATCTCACCAGAGAGATGGCAAAGCTGGGCGGGAACATCAGTTCATCCCTCCAAGGACCCAGGGCAGTCAAAAGGCTGAAGGAGAGGTGCGGTCTGATTTTGCAAAAACTTTTTAGAAATTCGCTGTGTCAGAGAAACTCAAAGACCAAACAAAACCCCTGAAACACCAAGCCCGATTATTTCGTCCACGTGGCACAAGAACAAGCCAAAAGGGCTGGGGGGGGGGGGGGGAGGAGAGGGGGAAGAGTCACCCGTCCCGCCCCTGCTGGGAGGAAGGGATTTGCCGGGACAGCCGACACAGCCAGGTCGCACGGGGCGCGGCAGGGAGGGAGGGAGATTGAGAAAGCCCTTTTCCCACAAAGCCGCTGTGCGGCGGTCCCCGGCCCCCGCCCCCTCCCCCGGGCCACCGCCGGAGTGCGGGGAGCCGCCTGGAGCCCTTTAAGGGCCGAGAGGTGCGCGGTCTCTTTAAGGCAGGTCCTGGTGGTTTCTGTTTTCCGAAGGAAGTGACGGGGGGTGGGATTGAATGAAAAGTGCAAAACAGAGTCTCGGAGCTCCAGAGTCGGGGGCCGCGGCAGTCGCGGCGCTGGGCCGGTGGGCGGGCGCGGGGGCCTCGGGAGCGCCGCGTCCGCCTCGGAGCCGCCGGGGGGCGCGCGGCGGAGCGCAGCCCACGTGCGTCCGCGCCACGTCTCGGGCCCCCAGCGCCTGAGCCCCCGGGGAGCCGCTGCTACGCGCCCCTAACTAGCCGGTAACTTCGCGCGAAGTTTGGCAGCGCCCCTCGCCGCACGCTCGCGGCCGGCCGGGCCCCCGGGGATGCGCCCGCCCGGCGGCTGCGGGGTCCCCACGGCGCCCCCCGCGCCGCTGCTGCTGCTGTTGCCGCTGCTCGTGTCGCTTCTCGGGGCGGCGCGCGGCGTGGGCGCGGGAACGAGCGCGTCGGCCGAGCTGCGGGTCCGCGTGCGGCTGCCCGACGGCCAGGTCACCGAGGAGAGCCTGCAGGCGGACAGCGACGCCGACAGCATCAGCCTCGAGCTGCGCAAGCCAGACGGCACCCTCGTCTCCTTCACTGCCGACTTCAAGAAGGTAAGGCACCCTCGCTCGCCCGGCGGGACCCAGGAGCCCGAGCGCCCCGGGGTCCCGGTCGCACTGAGGCCTGCAGGTGGAAGGCGAGCCAGGAGAGGCACAAGACTTAGCCAGGGTCACGTCGCGGGGCTCTTCTCTACACCCCTGTGCAGGCTTCCCAAAGCCCGGCCCTTTCATTCTGCCCAGGGGGAATTCTGCTGTCGCCCCCTCCAGCCTCTCGCCCCTTTGCTCGGGGTTCCCAGGCCCCTGCTCATTCCCACTCCCGGAGCAACCCGTTGCCCACTTCTCTTTCGGCTCTCCCAGAGCCCTCCAGGTGCTGACTCTCCAGAAATGCTAACTCCCTTCTTGGGGTAATTTGCCTCTGCTCTGGAGGAGAAAGTCCTGGGAGAGCGATCAGAGATCACGGGTTCTTGCCCTGTGGTCTTGGGCAAGTCCCTTTTCTTCTCTGGCTTTCCTTTGCCACCTCTGTACAGGTCAGTGAGGTGGCTCCAGGCCTCTCAGCCCTGACGTTTTGGAGTCTATAAACCAACCCTGCTGTTTCACTTTCCAAGAGTGGAGACATGGAGGCGGGCAGGGCGGACATAAGGGTGGATTGTCCCTATCCCTCCGGAGCCAAGGAGATGCTACCTCTCCTCTCTGGTTTGGAAGGCTGGAAAGCTTGCTGAAGGACGACCTGGTGAGAGGCCCCACAGGAGGTCCCCACTCTCTGGGAGAGCTGCCCCTCCTTGCCCTGCCTGGCCAGACAGCTGGCCAACCTCCATGTTTTGGCCCAGATTGCAAGAAGGGGGACAGAAACCAGGCTCTACTCAGTGTATGTGTAAGGAACCAGAAGGAACCTTGTAGAGGGTCTGGAAGGTGGGCCTGGCCCCCAGGGTGGTTGGGCCTGCAACCACCTGGGTTGGTGGGGAAGGCAATGGAGGGACTGGGGGGTTATCAGCAAATGGGCCTGGAAGGGTAACGAGGGACTAACGGTGACCCAGCAGCAGGAATTCTGGAAGGAAAGAGGGTGGGTGAGATGTAGGTACTCAAAGGGAGTCTCCTGCTATACACACACACACACACACACACACACACACACACACACACACACACACACCAGCCCCTTTTCAGCTAAAAAAAGAGGCCCTGTCCCTTGGGGGACTGGAGAGGTGGGGACAGTTAGATAACTGGACAGCTGGAGAAGCTCAGGCCTGGCCCAAGCCGCTCTCCCTCCTCCCTCTTAGAGAGTGGGAGTTTGAGGGAAGATGGGCAGAATATGGGGAGCCAGTGAGGGACCCAGAAAAACTGCTATTGAGAGCGTGGGCCAGGACGGAGGGTGGGGGGAATCCTGTGGACAGTGGAAGAAGGGCTTCACTGCTAATCTGTCCCCAAACTACTGAATTACCACTGACGTCGGACATACGTAGACCATGGGAGTGTTGGGGGTGGTCACGGTGGGAAGACTTTATAGCCCATCCTTACTGGGCAGGCACAACTTAGGTTCTCCTATTCAGGCAGGGGCCTGGAAGGGTAGCCAGTGTGGAGAGAGGGAAGCTGACGGGGACATACCCACCTCCCCATACCCACACTCTAGGGAAACTTGGTCGCTTGTGTTCTTTTCCGGGAAATCCCAGTAGGGTCTGGACCCCTCAGGAGGCAGCCGTCTAATCTTTGTCTCTAACCCTCCACAGAAGCCCTTTTTCCTTAAGAGTGAGCCTCTGGCTGAGCCAAGAGCCTCCTACTTTCTTGTCTCCTGCCCATTGTTCTATGGCATCTGGAACCCTGGAGAGAGGCTTCTCCACTCCTGGGACCTCTCCTAAGCTGTGGCTAGGACGCAAGGGCTGAGATTTTATAAACCCTGGCTGCAGCATGGACGATTTCATTGCTCTGCCCTGCAGGCAGGGAGAGGGGGGAGCCCCCGTGGCAGTGGGGCGGAGGACTGGGGCCTGGAGCTGAGAGCAGAGTTGGGGGGCAGACGGCCCAGTGAGAGAATCCATTTGGAGCGGACTGCCAGAGTCCCATTTTAATCCCTGCAGTGATTCAAATCTCCACCCAGGTTTCCAAAGTCTACTTTTCAGGTTAGCCTCTGACCCAGAAGCTGGCATTTCACACCCTCCAAGCCATCTCCAATTTCACCAGCAAGGGCAGGAATCGGCAGGGGGGGGGGGGGGTTGCAGAGAGGAAAGCCCGCTCTGTATAGTCTCCCCAGCTCTGGGTTGCTCCGCTAGCCTGGGCAGAGCAGAATAGCCTTCACGCCTGCCCCAGGCCACTGTCTACGCTGGCCAGAGCAGCTTCTCTATACGGATCCTTCTGGGGGGGACTCCTGGGCCACTCTCCTGTGGCCCACTTAGTTCCCAAGGCCTCCATGTGCCCCACGGTCTTTGGCAGATTCGCACAAGGTTCTATCTGGAAGGAAGGATTCTTCCTATGGGAAAAAAAAATTGTGGGGATTGTGTTTCTTTTGTGTAGCAAACATAAATTGGGGTGCTTTGGGGAAATGCCCTAGTCCACTTAGGAAAAGCGATGGTTGCCCTTTTCTTACCTTCAGGAGGTAGTCCAGGCTGAAATAAACAGACCTGGTTTAACCTGGGCAGGGTACTTGATCTCAGCAGGCTTTCGTTTCTTCACCTGTACAAGGGGGGTGATGACGGTACCAGTCCCGTGACTATCAAGAGAACCAATCAGGTAATATGTCTTAAATACCCACTAGGCATTGGCTGCTATGCTAAGTGCTTAAGAAATAGAAGACCGTGAACTTTTGTAATCGTTGCCTACATCACATTTCATCGTGGGTCCTCCCTGCTGAGCTTGGACTCGGACAGGTTGAAGGACGGACCCAGAGTCCCACACAAAGTCAGCCCTGAGCCTGGAGGTGCCTTGAGGCTCTTACCGTAGCCTTCTTGAAGCACCGTGTGTTGGAGCTCTCCAGAGAAGCAGAAACGACAGGACATAGAGCAAGAGCTAGAGAAAGAAACGTTGCGAGAGATCGACTCCCATGATTCTGGAGGCTCAGAAGCCCTACGATCTGCCATGTGCAAGCTGGAGGCCCAGGGAAGCGGGCACTGTGGCTTCAGCCAGAGTCCGCAGGCCTGAGAAGCAGGTGCGTCAGTGACTTAGGGCAGAACGTGGACGTCCCAGCTCAGGCAGAGGGCGTGTTCGCCCTTCCTCTGCTTTCTGTTCTACCCATACCCTCTCCAGGCTGGATGATACCCCTCACACGGGGGTGGGGGTGGGGGGGTGGCCATCGTTTTGACTCATTCTGCCAGTTGAAATGTTCGTCTCCTCTGGAAACACTCTCAAAGATCTGCCCAGCTGTAATGTTTTACCGGCTCTCCGGACATCTGTTCACCCAGTCAAGTTGACACAAAACTGTCACTCTCCACAATTTCTGGCCAGCCCCTCTGAGCCGGGAGCCGTCATTCTTGTTCTGCCAAAATCCAGGGGGCTGCGGGCAGTGCCCCTGGCTGGAGGCGTCACAGAGCCCTGGTTCAGGCCCATCCTAGCCCCACCCCCGGCCCCTTCTCTCCAGCGATCCCCCCACCAGCTCCACCCTGCAGCACCCACCTCCTCCAAGAGGCAGGGTTCTAGCACGGTCTGGCTCTGCTCACATGGCCATGGCCACACCGTAGGCGGTAAGAGTACTGAGAATAATCCGCTCGCTGTAGGACACATAGCCCAGAGCCAGGGGAACGGTTGTCAACTCTGCAAGTAGCTTGGAGCTATCAGTGGCCGTCCTGTGTCACTGCATGCCCTGCCCCAAGGCTGCTGACCATCAGGCAGATAGAGCTGAAGCTTTAAGAAGAAGCTCCTGGTCTCAGTGGCTCCAAAGCTTCAGGGCCCCATTAGAATCACTTGGAATCTCCCCATGCCTGGGCTGCCCTCCCCAGCTACGAACTCTGCTCTCTGGGGGCAACTTTTTTTTTTTTTAAAGAGGCCCCGGTGATTCCTGTGGGCAGCGAGTTTGGGAACCACTGGTGTGGCTGCTCCAGGGAAAGGGAGGGGACTTGGAGGAGGGCCCAGGTTAGGCTGTTAAGTGAAGGTAGAGCCCACACTCACCTCTTTGCAACCTGTCATTCTCCCCACAATAACCCTAATGTGTTTGAAGCAGCGGCTAGGCATTCGGCCTCATTCCACATGCCCTCAGTACACAAACTGTCATTCATAATACACACCCAATAGGCCATACTCTCCTTTATAATCCGGGTCCTGTGTGTATAATTATACCTGTGTGTGCGTGCTCACCGGGCGTATCGAACATGGGGCACGTCCCCACCCCCAGGCTCTAACCTGGCTTCTTGTCCATCAGCCCTCTCCGTCCCCCTCCCCCGAGCCGGTGTCCCCATCCAAGTTCTCTTTCCCCTTTGTCCCCCAGTCTGAATGTCCAAAAGCTGGGGGAGGGGATGAGTCATGTTCCAGGCGGCGTGGTTTGGTGCTGACCGGATGGGTAGGGTGGAGCCAAAAGATAGGAGAAAGTCATGTGAACTGTTTCTGGGTGGTGGGTACAATGTTGGGGCTGGGGAGGAAGAAACCACAGCCTCCAGAAATGTGGCGGGAGGGGTCCTGAGGGGCTGTGGGCTGGAGCCAAGATAAGGGGAGCCATATGGCAGTGTGGGTCAGCCCAAGGTCACTCTGAACGACCCAGGAGGAGTGGAAATATGAGCCCTTGGTTCCCTGACCTGAGCACCAGCGGGTGAGTGGGAGTCAAAGGAAGGAACCATCCAGAAAGCACCAGAGTCCCTGCCTTGGGGACTCCTGGTTGGGGTAGGGGAGCAGCATGGGAAGCTGCCTGCCATCAAAAGTCGTCTGAAAGATGTGGAATGTGCGTATGACTGTGCTGGGGCCAGAGGCTGTTTATTATAACCGGATCGTCACATCCCACGGAGGTCAGATAGGAGAAGCTTTTAGACACCAGTCTCCTGCTCCCCTGCCTTATGTGAGGTCCCTAAAACGTAGCAGTTTGGAACACAGGCGTGTGATGGATGGGTTGTCTTCATGGGGAACAGAGGGCAGCAGAGATGCTCTCAGAAGAGGCCCAGAAGTCTCTGGAGTCCAGAGCTTTCCTCATAGGAGTTTATGAGAAGTCACGAGATGCAATGACCTGGCTCCTGTCCGTGGGGCCCTCAGATCTACCAGCAGTCCCTCTGCCATGTTGAAGGAATTCCTCCATGGATCAGGGATCAGCAGGCCTGCCTGAACGTTCAGACGTGCTCCCTGGAGTCGAATGCCAATGTCCGGGGAAATCCTAGCCAAAGATCCTGGATCAGGCAGTGAAGATGCCCCCTGGACTGAGGGAGGGGTGGCTACTAGAAATAAAATGGGGGGAGGTTGAGTGGGCTCTTCCCTACCAGGCCACCCAGGCTGCAGAGAAGCGGTGACGGCAGTGGTTATAGAAAAACTCAGGACAGACTCGTGTCCCCAGGAAGACAGGGTGCAGCCTCGTGATGGGACATGCACATCCCCGGATCTCACCCACTGGGTGGTCGCTTGCTGTTGGTTGCTTGGACGCACAGTGTCATCTGAGTCTCCCTGCTGCATCGCGAGGCAGGCGTCGCCCCATTCTGCAGGTGTGCAAACGGAGGCTGGGGGCTGCGAAGTGACTTTGACAAGATTGCGTAGCTGGTGATCCCGGATTCAGACCCAGGGATCCGTCCACAGTATAGCGACTGACTGTGCATGGTACCATAAGAAGGCTCCTTCCAGAAGGCTAAAGAAACCCGAATTGAGGAGGGGAAGGGAAGGAGCCTGACAGAAAACCTTAATGCAGGGGAACAAACCCTCCTCTGTACAGACTTGGGCTGGACCCCTTCTCCCCGACCCCATAACCCCCTTGGCATGAGTCCCGACCCCTTGGCAGCTTTGTGCCTGAGACTCTAGCGCTGGAGGGGTGGGGGCGCGGGGACCGTTTGGAAGAGATCTCCCCGAGACTCCTGAGCGTTCGCTGTGTACATCTGTCTGCCCTTTACCAGTTGGGCGACTGGACAAGCCACTCACCCTCTCAGAGCCCCAGGCTCAGATGTGGCGCAAGCCGGGCAGAGACGATCGGGTGATGCTCCCAGGCTGGTGAGAAGCCAGGTCTGAGAGGCTGTCCCACAGCAGAGGCCCGCGGAGGCACGTGTGGAGTCAGGTAACGGGGCCAGCCCGGTGCCCCCGCGCCAGCTCTCCTCTCTCGCTGGGAAGCACAATGTGCCGGCCCCTTTATTTCCACTCTGGGGCCCAGAGCATCATTAGGACCCTCCATCCCGTAAGCTGGCAAGTGTTGAAGCGGCTGCCACTCGTGCATTCCGATAAAGGGCAGGGAGCAAGGGAGGCGTTGGGGCTGGGAATCTGGGCGAGAGAGGAGTCGGGAGCCCCATCTCAGGAGCCCTGAGTCAGCGGGGCCGTGGGGCGCAGTTGATCCACATAAAGCCTCACATTGTTCCCTGGGGCAGTTGGAACAGCAGTGACCTTTGCGATTTGGCTGACGGAGAACTGGGGGCTCAGGGGGCTGGGGCAGAGCAGGCGGCCACTGCTCATGGCCCGTGGCTGCACTAAAACCCCTTAACAAGAAGCTTTTGTCCCAGGGCAGCCCTGAGGGGGTACAGGCTCCCATTAACGGGGCCAGCCTGAGTCCCCGGGCACCGCCGTGGGAGTGGGCTTGGGCTGGCTTTGGGTCGACTCTGTTCACCCCTGTTCCTGCTCAAGGACACTGGGCAGAGTTGCCAAGGTGCTCCCGCACGGGGCAGTCAGCATGGGGTTAGGAAGGCGCTGGTTCCTGGCTGCCTCCCCTCATCCCCACGAAACCGGCCCCCTCTCTGGCCATGAAGCAGCCCCAGCCGGGAGCACAGGAATAAATATTTAGATTGGCTCAGCCCAGGCCGTGGAATCACACACTGTGCCGTGATGGGAAGGAGACAAAGATGGCAAAACACGTTCCCAGGGACAGTGCCAGCTGTCCAAGAGCGAGGAGCGGTGGGGGACAGGGGTGCTCCGCAAGAACCCTGGAGAGAAGGCCCCCAGCCTGGGTGCCCAGCAGGGCAGGGAGGTGTCGGGCCGCTCCCCACGCTGGCCCCCTTAGTCTCTGGCTCCCTGTTGGGTGGGGGCTGGGCTGAGAGAGCAGGCGGGCTCCCTGGAGGAGGGGGCTGAGTGTGAGGACCTTGTTGGACGTGGGTGAGAGTGTGCACAAGGGAGTGCTTGAGGCTTGGAGAAAGGGGTGAGGAGGCTCGGGGGGGGGCAGGGGGGACACAGAGCGAGGCAGCATGTTCCTGTGGGAGCGGGGGAGAGACAGGAGCAGCTGTGGGTTAAAGAGATTGTTCGAGAAGCAGCAAGTACGCAGGAAAGACGACAGACGTGGGGTCTGTGAATGGTGGAAAGCAGGTGGGCATTCGCGTGCATGAGCCAGGGTTCCGCTGGACTGTAACATAAAACCCCAAGGGCGGCCGAGGCAAGAGAGAAGTTTGTTTCCCTCCCTGGCATCTACTCCAAGGCTGCGAACGGCTCCAAGGCTGCGAATGGTAGGGGAGGGCAGGGTGCTGGCTCCAAGGTCTTCCCCACTGAACTCCCAGGGGGCTTCTGTGTGCAGCGTCGCTCCCCCTCCCAGCAGTAAGCTTCCCCCGGGGCCTCTCCCCAGGCAGGCTGCACCTGGGCCTGGCACAGGATGTCTGCCATTCTGGGACATAGGGCTGGGAGCCTGCGCTTCCCAGAGCAGCTGTGGGCTGTCTTCCTAGATGTTCACCCGGAGCCCGGGCACAGCTGGGTCAGCACCACCTTCTCTCGGGGAGATGCAGTGGGTCTCCGAAGTGCAGCCTGGAAGAGGGCGAACCCAAAGAAGGACAGTGTGTGCACAGGGGCTGATGGAGGCCTGGGGGCTCAGAGGAGCATAAGGATCACTGGACCGTGAGTCAGGAGGTCCGGGCTGCTGGTCCTGGTTCTGCAGCCGCATGACTTGTGAAGGTCATGTCCCCAGCCAGATCCTCGCTGGGTGGTGAACTAAGTGATGCCCCGGAACCTGCTAAAAGCCGAAATGACAACAGGGGTTGGGGACTACCAGCCTGTAGGACTAACAGTCTTCTCAATGGCAGCTGATAGAGACCCCAGAGCACGCATGCGGGGGGGGGGGGGCTTCACTCAGCTACGAAGCTTTGAGCTCCTGCTCTGGGCCAGACCCTGAAGTTACTGCCTACGTCAGGTCTAGTTTCTGCCCTTGAACCAGGGGCAGATTTCATATGGGACTTGGATGACTTGTTGCCAGGGCAGAAGATGCCACAAGAGGACGGGGTCCTCTATGAAGGCTCTTAAATCAGGTGCACACTGGACTGACACAGCTCAAGTTTCGGATCCAGCTCAGAACCCACCAGTGACTGGAGCTCAGACTCCTCGGCTGGACTCTCAGACCCACTGTCCCGCCCCTCGTACCAGCCTCTTCCTCCTACCCCTGTGCCCTCCCTCGCCCCATCCCGTCCCTGGTGGTTTGCTCAGGATGTTTCCACGCTCTCCTTTGTGCGCTCCCTCCTCTGTCCATTCATTCCCAGGCGCGTGGGGAGCACCTGCTGTGGTCTAGGGGCGGGGAATCACTGCAAATAAGATGCTTTCCCAGCCTCAAGGAGCTGAGTCTGGAAGGTACGGCAAGACATGGTCACAGACCACCGAGCTTGTGCTGTCGAGGTTAGGAGCTGGGCCTCCTGAGCCTGCTGGCAGGTTGGTGAGGGCAGCGTCGGGAGGACAGGCTGGAGGAGGGGACGCACTGGAACCGAGCCCTGAGAGATGATAGGCAGAGGGGGACAGGGCAGCCCCAGCAGAGGAATCAGCTCAGGGACAGGCCCAAGGCCTCATCACTCGCTCTGGGAGCTGCCCGCCCTTTAGTTCAATGCTCAGGGAGTACGAGAGAAGCCGGCGGTGACGGTGGAGGCCAGCCTCAGGAGGGTACACTTTAGGGCGAGGGCAAAAGGAGCTTCCAAAGGGCATTGGGCAGATCAGTAACAATGTGGAGGGACAGATTCTGTGGGGGTCTTAGGAGAGCCTCCCATCTCCCTGTCGTGTGTAAATTCCTCTCTCTCTTTGCCAGAAAGCACCCCCATCCTTGGACTGTCAGGGACCCCTGAAGTGTCTCTCGTTCTGGAGAAGTGTTCCCTCTCTCCCTGCCTCCCAATCCCTTCCCTAAGAGGACAGCAAGTGCCCCTTCATCCATCCTTTGCCCCATAGTACTTGTCATAAACCTCAAGCCCAGGCCTTGTGTGATGCACTGACTGTTATAGGAGGTCATCCTCTCCATGAGCCCCTTGAAGACTGGGGCCTCTGCCTTGTCTTGGCCATTTTCCCACCCAGCCTGGTGCCTGTGAAGGCTGTGCCCTATGTAATGCTAACCAGTGCTCTCTCACAGGTTTGCAGATTCCCTACAAGCCCCAGAGGAGTCCCCTGACTCTCTGGGCCTCAGGTACACCTTGAGGAGAACAGTCTTTGCTCCTGCTTGGACAGGTCTGGAGGAGATCACGGCTGGAGCCAGGCCGAGATCACAGTGATACTAGACAAAGGGTTCAGCCCACTGTGTTCTGAGACCTTTCACTCATTTTCTCCTCACAGTAATCCCCGGAGGAGTAGGTATTGTTAGTTTAACTCATTGAACAGATGTGGAAACTAAGGTACGGGGACGTGCATTCCCCCAAGGTCCCACGGCTGGTGTCAGCCAAGCCAGCATTGGAACATAGGTAGTGTGGATACCAGAGCCTTTGCTCGTGACTATGCGCTGTCCTACAACCTGTCTGCTCCTGAGCTTTGCTTAAAACCACAAAGGACTTCAGCCAGTGCTCGTGATCTCCATGGCACATGAGCCTCTCCGGGGCCCCGGGGGTCAGCCCTGGTCCCGGGAGGCTCTGCGGCTTCCCGGCGGGCTAGAGATTCCCAGGAGCTCACACGAGCAGTAACCTTACAGAAACTGCCATCTCGGGAGTCCTAGCCTGAGTCCTGGACCTGAGAAACTTGCCTCCAGCACCCTGACATCCCAGCTGTGCCATCTGCCTTGGGCACGAGGCCACATCCGGGTGACTCATCCCAGGGCACTCTCGGGCAAAGAGGAAGCTTGGAGCCAGGCTTCCTTTTGGCCGGGGCCTAGCATCTGGCCAGATGTTTGCCAAAGCAGGGAGACCTGTCCCCCTGCCCTTTCCTCTGTGCTGGGGGGGAGAGGGGCCCCTGGAACCTTGGCAGTGAGTCAGGTGTAGAGAGTAGAAGGTAGGAAGGACACTGGCCAGGATAATGGAGCCAAGTAGGTCCAGAAGTTCGGGGCGGCCCCTCCCTCCCAGGGGTCAGCAAGTGGAAGGTGGTTTTTGTGGAGAAATAGGGCCAGGAAGACTAGAGAATGTAGAGTCCGCAGAGGTTCTGGGCAGGCAGGCTGGCAGGTGGGACAGAAAGGTGACCTGGCTTCGGGAGCCCTCCTCTCTGTGTCACACGCTGGTTCTTGTTAGTCACACAGAACTGTGAATGCCAGCTGCCACACTCCCAGGGCAGGTCTACACAGGACTTCCAGGCAGGGCTGGAAGAGGAAACTGAGTTCTGATCCTGGTTCTGCCAACCGCAATTGTGTGGCCAAGGGCAGACCACCCTGCCTCTCTGGGCCTGGGCTTTGGTTTCTCAAGCCACGGAGGACATCTGGGAGGCAGTGGGACCTTGTGGCCGGGAGAGCGCAGGCTTGGGAGTCAGACTGCCCGGGGTTAAAATTCCAGCCGCATTTCCTCCTAGTCCCGTGACCTTGAGCAAGGAACCTGTTCCCAACTAAGTCATAATCATCCTCCCTACCTCCTGTTGGTGTAAAGATTTTAAACAGGACAATACATCCTATTTGACTCATAATAACAATGACGTGTCCCTTCCAGTAATAAACTTCAATAAATCCGGGCCCCTCCATAGGTCGATCTTCTCCGTCAATGAGAAATCCTCAGTTTCTCTCTTCACCCCGGTCAGATTCCCATTTTGGTATCATTTTGCTGATGTTGCCAACATTGTTGTTTAATACAACAGAGTGAGGGAAAGACTAGAACAGGTGATTGTTTACCCCCTGGTCTGGTCCAAGAGTCAAAACGCTTTCTCTTAACGGTGGGCAGGGGATATCCCTAAGCAGAGAGACCACTCCTCAGCCATCGGACCCCAGGGTTTGGCATGTGGCTGCGGCTTCGGAGAGGACACTGTGACTGTTCCAGATAAGGCTCTTTTTTTTTTTTTTTTTTTAGATTTTATTTATTTATTTGAGAGAGAGAGGGATCACACGTAGGCAGAGAGGCAGGCAGAGAGAGGGGGGAAGCAGGCTCCCCGCTGAGCAGAGAGCCCGATGCAGGGCTCGATCCCAGGACCCTGAGATCATGACCTGAGCCGAAGGCAGAGGCTTAACCCACTGAGCCACCCAGGCGCCCCGAAGATAAGGCTCTTTTAAAGAGTCATTGCTGAAAATCCCTGGGAGATAGATGTCAGCTCCCGCCCCCCCTCGTGTCCTGCCAGGGACATCCAGCTGACTCCAGCCTTCAGAGGGGAAGTCTGGTATCGGGTCTCACCTGGCAGGAAGTGAGCTCCAAGTGGAAAGCACACTAGTGGGCCAGCCTCCAGTCGACCTGAGCGAATGGAAGATCAGATGACCCAGGCTGGCCGGTGGGGAGAGTCCAGCCTCGTGGCCCAAGAGCGGATTTCCTGTCGAGAGGAAGCTGGGGTTCACCCGAGCTCTGATTCACCTTCCCCACAAGTCTGGCATCAACAAAACCCTCATGGGGACGTTCTCACCAGCTGGGCCTCAGTCTCCCTTTCTGCACTATTGATGGAAAATCTTCCCACACATGCCCACCCCCCGTTGTCCTAGAGATCATTTGTAGTAAAAGGAAGCAAGAGAAATGTCCCTGGAGAGGCAAGGGACTTTACAAGTGCGTGGGGCTTTGTGGGATGGTGGCAGTGACTGGCTCCGGTCACCTGCAGGGAGGAGATGCCCCCCCAGCAAGCCCCTGCTGAGCACTGAGTCGGGGTGGACATTCTTCTGGGCCCCACACACTCACTCAATTTTCACCATGACCCGACCAGCTAAATGCCTTAGTGTCCCCGTCTTACAAGTGAGGCTCACGGAAGCTGGAACCTATGGCTGCGCCCTGGCTAATACGTTGCAGAGTTGGGGTGCAGCTCCCCCTCGTTGTGTTATAGGAACCCAAGGGAGCCCTCGGCCCCCGTTTCAGAGCGGTACTCTAGTGAGCGCTCAGGAAGCCCTCTGAGAATGCGGGAAGCCAGGGCACGCGCATTGAAAGATGCACAGCAAAAAAAAAAAAAAAAAAAGGAAGAATGATGCACAGCTGGCAGGGCTGTGTATGCCCAGTGCCAAGACAGGGCCACTGGGACACTGGAGGGGGATGGTCATTATGGCCAGGGGACCTCCCTGGCCAGGGTGGGGGGGGGGGTCTTGACAGATTGAGACCACTTCTGACTGGGACCTGCTGACTTCTCACTGGGAGCAGTTAGCCAAGGCCCAGAATTGGGTGAGAGCACAGGGTTCCAGCAGCCAGACTGGGAGGGGGACCCCATCCACCCCTGCAGCCCCTCTCCCTTCTCCCTCTGCTCTCCTCCAGCCTCCCCCATTCATGCAATGCCTGAGGAACAGGAAAGAGCCATTGGCCTGCTGGCAATGCCATTAGTAACCCCATGGGAAAAGGGGAAGTGGAGAGGGGAGGGGAAAGGTGAGCCACGCCAGTCCTTCAGGCCAGAAGTTGGCAACAGCTACAGCCCGCCTGCGAGGTGTCTGCCCTCAGCCCCATCCTGTGCCCACTCCCTCCCTCTGAGGTGGGGATGGCCAGGAGCCCGGCTGATCAGAAACCCTTAGACCTTTTGAGGGGCACCAGTTTCTGGGCCTCCCCCACACCTCCCAAATAGGAATGTCTGTGAGAGGAACTCTGGAATCTAGGCTTGTCAGAAGTTCAGTCCCGCCCCTAGTACGCCTGGTCCAGTAGTTTATAGGGGCTGTGACCCACTCTGATCTGGGGGCCACAGGGGTGCCACCGAGGGCCCAGCTGTGAATGAACCAGGCACCAAACAAAGGTGCTGTTTCTTTTCAGGTGAAGTTCTGTACTTGTAAAGGGCTCTGTTTGGGAAAGCTTTCTGATAGTTCCCGCTGTGAGATTTGCCAGGAGGCTTTGGAACATCTGGGGTGTGTTTCTTTCAAGTCACGGGTTTAAATGGGAAAGAAAAAAATTCCTAGGCCAACAGGAGGGAAATGTCCATTGCAGGGCAAGGTCTGGGCCTGCATCCTGTCGTCCTGGTCCTGTCCGAGGCCTGAGCAGAGTGCTGGGTGGGCTGGGGGGGGAGGGGCGCCAACCCGCTCCAGCGGGTCCCCATCCTCCTGCCCTTTCCCACCAGGATGTGAAGATCTTCCGAGCCCTGATCCTGGGGGAGCTGGAGAAGGGGCAGAGTCAATTCCAGGCACTTTGCTTTGTCACCCGACTGCACCACAATGAGATCATCCCCAGTGAGGCCATGGCCAAGCTCCGACAGGTAAGTGCTCACCTCGGGCCTGCCCCAGCCTGGCTGCTGCCCCGGCACCACCCCCCCCCCCCAAGCCCTGCAGCCAGCCTGGCCCCAAGCCCGGACCCTACCCCAACGTCAGTCTCCCACCTGACACCGGACCCACCCTGGCCCTCTTCCCTGGCACCCCACTCTCACCCTGTACTCCCCAGACCCCTGATTGTGCCCTAGGCCATGCTGAACCCCATCGCCCAGATTGCTAATCTGCAGCCCCCCCCCCAACTGCCAGATCCCTCCAGTCCCCTAATCTCAGCTCCTCCCCCTTCATGGTGGAGGCTGGGGCTGGGAATCTGAAGTCAAATCCACCACCACTCCTCATCCAGGTGACATTGCAGGAGTGACCTCGCCAGCAAGGCCTTTCTTTTCTTTTCTTCTGTTTTTTTTTAAAGATTTTATTTATTTATTTGACAGACGGAGATCACAAGTAGGCAGAGAGGCAGGCAGAGAGAGAGGGAGGAAGCAGGCTCCCTGCTGAGCAGAGAGCCCGATGCGGGGCTCGATCCCAGGACCCTGGGATCGTGACCTGAGCCCAAGGCAGAGGCTTAACCCACTGAGCCACCCAGGTGCCCCAAGGCCTTTATTTTCTTACTGAGAAATGAGTTCTGGGAATGAAATGAGCTAATGCATGCCGTGTTCAGAACACTCCAGCCTGTCGGCCTGTGCCCCGACCCTTCCTGGACCTTGGGCGTCTCTCCAGCCTCACCTAAGTTCCAAAACCTTCCAGCAGGGCCTGTTCGAGGCCCTTCCCAGAGACCCCACCCCCTGCATGTTGGAAAATCTGGGACCCCAGAGGTCATCTGCTTTGGGACAGCTTGCCTGGCTGGCCACCTGCGCCACCCCCAGCCACTGTCACAATTCCCTGTCGGCCTCAGACGTCAGCCGGTGGCCAGCTGGAAGGGCTTGGCTCTGCCCTGAACATGGGTTTCTCCACCAGGTGGAGGCCATGCTTAGCGCCCCTTGATGGCCAGCCCGCCCCAGGGCTCTAAACGCCATCGGCCTTGGCTTGTCTGACACTTGGACACCAAGCAAGGGGTGGGCAGAGTATTCTGAGGCCGGGTGGGAGCGGCTCTTCTTCTCCCCGCAGAAGAACCCACGGGCGGTGCGGCAGGCCGAGGAGGTGCGGGGCCTGGAGCACCTGCACATGGACGTCGCCGTCAACTTCAGCCAGGGGGGCCTGCTGAGCCCCCACCTCCGCAACGTGTGCGCCGAGGCCGCGGAGAGCATCTACACGCGCCAGGAGGACGTCCGGTTCTGGCTGGAGCAAGGTCAGCGGGGTGCCGCACACCACGGTGTCGCAATGGCCAGGATAGGGAGTCGTGAGATACGGGAGTTCAGCAGAGGGTCCCCGAAGCCGGGCTGGGATTGGTCAGGGCAGGCTTCCTGGAGGAAGGGGTGCCCATGTGGCTCTTGAGTGAGAGGAGTCAGCCAGATGAAAGTGACCCTTTCCAGGTAGGGACCCACAGAACTGTGACTTGCCAGTCCCGTGGAGGGAGATAGCCAGGCAGCGCCTACCTTGTTCCTTCCCTCAGTGAGAACACAGATGGGACATGCGTCCTGGAGGGAGGCCCGGGTTGCAGGGTCCCGGTGGGGCCCAAAGACACCCATTCCTTCCCGCCCACCTCTGCTGCCCGCCTTGGAAGTCAGCACCTCTCCTTTCTTTCATGTCTCCTCTGATGTGAGCAGCTCTCCGCCGAGCTCCTTGAGGGCCCCGGCGTCTCTGTGGGCTCCCTGCCTTTAGGCCTGTGCGGCTTTGCTGCCGGTGCCTCTCCTGACACCGTTCCCAGGACCGTCCTCGGGTCCTCCGTGTAGAGGACACTGGGAAATGGCACAGCTCTAGTCCAGGTCCCTGGTCCTTCTGCCCAGCCGGCTGAACACGGGGCAAGTGCCTGCCCCTCCCGGGGCTCCCCTGGATTTCAAAACGCCCAGAGAGTTGTGCTCATGCCCTCCACACACAGCCCTCCCTGGTGAGCTGCACCCCACACTGCGGTGCAAGTCTGACACTGGCCCCTGCCCCCCGGGCCCCTGCCCCCCGGGGCTGCTCCCTCCCATGGCCACTGAGCCGACATCAGGGGCCAGGTCACGTCACCGCCATCTCCTTCCCGCACCCCCGCATGTGCGCTGGCCACGCTGATGTCCCGGCACGTGCGTGCTGGCCCTCCTCAGATGCCGCCTCCTTGAAGCCGCCCTGCTTGACTCTCGACTCCGTCGCATTCTAGTACAGCGATGTTTCTAAGCGTAGGGCGGCGTTGCCACTTGGAGGACTTGAAGTCAGCTGGCCCGGGGTTCCCTTCTCACTCCACTCCTTCCTCTGTGACCTCAGGCAGATCACTAAACCCCTCTGGGCCGAGTTTCTCATGGATCAGTCCAAGACCGGGAACGGGTACTTGGTTCCTCAGGTTGATGGGAGGCCCCAGGAGGCCATGCAGGGCCGGAGAGGGGGTCTGGGGTGGGGGGGGTGCCCTCTCTTGCCCCGCCGCTGACCCCCCCCTCTCTTTGCCAGGTGTGGACGGCTCCGTGTTTGAGGCTCTGCCTGAGGCCGTGGAGCCCTCGGGGCTGCGGCGCTGCGGGCAGGTGGGGGACAGCGGGAGGCCATGCATCTGCCGCTATGGCCTTAGCCTGGCCTGGTACCCGTGTTTGCTCAAATACTGCCACAGCCGCGACCGGCCGGCCCCCTACCGGTGCGGCATCCGCAGCTGCCAGAAGCACTACCGCTTTGACTTCTACGCGCCCCACAGGCAGCTGTGCCTCTGGGACGAGGAGCCCTAGCCGGGCGGGGGAGAAGACAGTGGTCCCTGAGGTGGCTGCTCTGCATCCCCCGCTCTTCCCCAGGCCACCAGAGGGGGTGGCACCCCTCCCACTGATGCCTTATTTCCCTCGATCGCCCGGGAGCCTCTGGCCCCATCACGTGAGACTGTGAAACGGGGTGTGGCGTGGCAGGGGTTAACTCACGGAGGCAGCCCCCTCCCACCCTGTGCCTCCCTTGGGGACAGAGAGAAGGGGGCTCTCCAAATTTGCCCCCCTCCCCTTAAGCTCCCCCTGAAGTGTTCTCTTTCAAGCAACCAAAATGTGATGGCCCGTGACTCTATTTAACTCTGAAGGTTTCGATCCAGGAAGGTGTCTGTGCCTGTGACACTGACCTACACACACACACACACACACACACACACACACACACACACACATCCCTTCCCCAACTCACGCATTTGGAAGGAGCCAGCCCCTCTGCACCACCCAGTGCCCACCAAGGAGGGGATCCCTGCCCTGGAGAGGGGGCTGCCGGGGACCGTCGCCATAGCCCCTACACCAGATCACAGTGCATTCTTGTCATTGCTGGCCTCCAACCCTGGGGCACGTGAGGACCTCCCGGCCCGGAGACAAACCAGATGTGCCTTTCCCCAGACCCAGACCCTGTGGGGACCGCAGGCACCAGCGTCCTCCGCTCTAAACGGAAATATTTTTGTAAGGCTCTGGGGCAGGGAGGGAGCATGAAGTACGAGGAAAACTTGAATCCCAGATTTTTAATGCAAAGTATTTATCATTTGTACCAGAAATAAAAGTTTAAATTTTTATTTGACTGAGGGGGCGCAATGCAGAGTTCTGAGAGCACTCCTGGCCGATGCTGCCACCTGGTGTCAGAAGTGTTCCATTACATGACCTTGACCCTGCTTGGGACACCTTCCAAGGCACCTGCTGTGCTCAGCCATTGCGCAGCAGGGAGGGGACCCAGGGGGCGGGGAGGGGGGCGCAGATTAGGGAAGGATAAGACAAAACTGCACAGAAGACACAGACATAGATGAGCAAGGGAGACAATAAAAGCCTAAGCTAGATTAAGGCAAGAAACAAGGCATAAACTCCAGAACCAGACTTTCGAGGTTCAAATCCTGGCCTTGATTCTTCTTTCCTGCATAATCTTGGGTCAGGGTCAGGCTACTTTACCTCTCTGTGCCTCAGCTCTCTGTTATACAATGAGCTTCAATGTGATGCTGGCGTAGGTTCATTCACGGGAAGCGACCAGCACGTAGCACTCGCTGTACTCGCCATTGTTAATATCATTAGTGTTCACGGTCTTAGTATCCTCGCCTGTAAACCTGAGACAGCTGAACCAGGCCTCTTCACATCAAAAGTACCTTCCAGTACAAAGAGACTGTGATAGGAAGTGCCAAGCTGGGTGCTGGAAGGCTTCCGGGAAGGGGTGTGCAGGCTGGATTTATCAGAAAGAGACTCCTGGACCATGTGAGACCTGGCTTGGAGCAGAAGGATGGCAGGTATTCAGCAGGAGGAGGAGACGGAGGACAGGGCGGGACAGCCATGCTGCAGGGGGTGAGAAAGCCCCAAGTATCCCACAGGGGACTCCTGAGGAAGGAGGAGACGAGAGAGAGAACCCCGTCCTCATCAGCCTTGGAAAGGGAAACAGGCTGTCAGGACAGCCCTCCCTTACTCTGCTCTCCAGAACAAGCCGCTGCTGGTCCTTGAAGCTGTACAACCCAGAAGGTTGTGCTGGGAGCCAGGCTTACTTGGCCATGGTCAAGTTTGGGATGGGCGGGGAGACATCTTTTCAGGCGGGTAGGTCTCTTCCTGAACCCGTTTCCAAGGACCAACTTTAACGGTGCCAGGCAGCCAGAGAGGGAGGTGCACCTCCCCGGGGTCCTTTCCTTCTTCCCCTGCTGCCCAGTCCAGGCCCTCAGTCCTGCTCTGGATCGGGGAGGGAATTGCTGGGAGAAGGCACCACCCTCGTCCCATCCTATATGTGCCTTATTTGCTGCGCGTGGGGTCCCCGGGTCATATACCTTTTCTCCTCACTTTCAAATAGCCTAAAATAAGGCTGTTTTTTGAAGGGTGCTTTTCTAATCTTCCTTGGGAATGACTAGCACCTTCCAGCCCGCCTGTCACCTGCCATGAGGGGGATCTGGACCCTGTTGTCAGCACAGACTACCCTGCCTGGTCTTGCAGCACAGGATGGGAATTAAGATTCCCCGAGCCTTCGGGTTGATGCCACACTTGGGCAAAGCCCACGCTCCCCTCCTTCCAAGCGACTCTCCCCCTCCACCCCCTGCCCTCCCCACCCCCTCGCTGTTAGGTAGCCCCAAGGCCAACAACGCAATCACTTCTCTGGCCAGGGTCTCAAGGGTCCGTGTACCTCAACATCCCTCCAGAGCTCAGCTCATTAAATACCTGTCCAGGGTCAGCTATTTGAGAAATGCCCAGATAAGGCTTTACATTCCTCAAGACGCCTTGGTGCACCTGTGAAAACGCTCGGGGGAGGTACCAGGTACTAGGTCTACGACGAACACTCATTTCTCTGGTGCTTCCGAGCTGACGAGGTGACTTGGTATCCGTTAGCTCCTTGGCTCGTGGTGGCGATCCTGGGACACTTTAGGGATGTGGCTCACCAATAAAATCACGTGACTTGCCCAAGGTCAGACAGCTGCTTCGAGCGCCGTTGGGATCCAACCCTCAGCCTTCTGACTCCGCATACCTACTGACCCTAATGGGCTTATCAGACTGGCCCCCGGGAACCCCAGAGAGCACAGCTCACCCATGGGGTGGGGAGAGGGGGAGCAGTACGAGGTGGGCAGCACCCCCCCGAGGCCAGTCCCACATAGCAAGCTCTGAACATATGGGGGTGGGCACACCAGTCCCCCATGACTAGAGTCGGCAGGAGGCAGGCTCCCACTTGCTCCCTTTGACCATGGTACGCAGGGCTCGGGGTGGGAGGCCAGGACCCTGGGCCTCATTGGAGCCTCTTCAACACAGAGAAGCCACAGGTGATGCCAGGCACCCCCTGGCAGGATCACCCCAACCTGGGCTGGGCCTTGCTGTACGTTCTGTGGGTTTTCTTCGGGCTCCTTCCTCCGCAAACGTAGTCAAGGTAAGTCCTGTCCTAGAACCTGGATGAGGTGGGTTGTGCCACCGAGGAACCTGGCAAAAAACGGGGCAAGGACCCCTTCCAGGAAGTAAAACTTGAGGGCAACAGTGCCCGTGAGGAATGAGGGTAATGGCCTCATCCAAGCTGTGTGCATTTGGGGGTGGGCCGCTCCCCTCACCAGCCCCTAGTTCCTCATCTGCGAAGAGGCGGCCGCCTCACCGGCCATCAGTGTGTCCTTGCTGGCTGGCATTCTGCCTCAGATCGTCAGGCCTGTGGCTACCGGTGCCCAAATTGTCCGTGACTGGCTCCTCCAAGACATGCTGTAGAGAAATGCTAAAAATGGAACGCTACAAAACCCAATATTTGGTAGAGACTGACAGACTCCCTTCCAGATGGGGCTGTCCCAACTTACACCCTCACCAGCAAGTGCACGAGAGGCCCATTTCCCCACATTCCTGCTGCAGCAGTCAGGGTTCTCTGGAGAGAACCACTAGGATACACAGAGGGAGAGACTTAGAGTAAGGAATGAGCTTATGTGATTGTGGGATCTAGAAAGCCCAAAATGCCAGCAGCTTAGGCAAACGTGACGTTGCCATCTTGAGTCGGAAGTCTGCAGGGCAGGTCAGCTGCCTGGAAATTCAGACAGCATTTCTGTTACAGTCTGAAGCCGGATTCCTTCTTGGGGAAACCTCGCTTTTTGCTCTTGAGGCTTTCAACTGATTGGACGAGGCCCACCCACATGACTGAGAGTAATCTCTCTAGAGGCAGCTGATTGTAGTTGTCAATCACATCCACAAAAATACCTTCATGGCAGCATCTAGATTCGCGTTAGACCAAACAATTAGGCCCCATGGCTTAGCCAAACTGACATGTGGAATGAATCATCACACCGGCTCTCACTTGACCTTAGCACACAGTGTTGGCCGCTTAGACCTTGAAAAAATGTTAAATAAAGAATTCGGGGGTTTCCTCTCAGATCTCCACTATGAACTGAAGCCAGGTAGCAGGTAATGGCCCTGCGGATTGTTCTGGTTCCCCCCCGACCCCCACCCCATTCATCCCCTACCCTCCTCTGCTCTGCTCTGCGCCCCAGGACACCAACCTGTGGATGAACCTCACCTGGGCCCCTTTACCTCGGGTTCGGCCAGTGAGAAGCCCCAAGATCAGAGGGCAGGACAAGAGGGATTTGCAGGCATATATCCCTGCTCCTTCCTGCTTCTGGAACACACCTCCGCACGGGCTTCCTTGCTCAAAGCTCCAGACCTCCTTGGGCTCCTAGACCATGATTTCCTCCTGCTTCTTCAGCCCCAGCCTCTCAGCATCCCAACTCCCTGGTTCCCTTCGCCCTGCTCGCGCCTCCATGAATAAGCAGCGCCTTCATTAAAGGCTGTCCTCCGTGTTGCATTGACTCTGTTTCCCGCAGAGCCCCTGACTGCTGACCACAGCACTCCCTGCTGGAGACCCAGGAGAATGGACAGTGGGATGGAAGAAAGCGAAAGGGAGGTGGAGGAATGCACAGACCATGTGGCAGGGACTCGGGGCATCCCTTCTTGGGGAAGAGCCCAGCCTCAGGGGGCTTCAGGTGGAGCGAGGGAAGGAAGGCAGGTCACAAGCCACCTCAAGCCCCAGGCCCAGGGGGTGTGGTGTCCCAACTCCCCGGTGGTGACCGGCTGCCCACCCCCAGGGCCCCGCAGCAGGCCCCCGGAGCACTTCTCCATGTTTCAGTTAGAGGACGAGGTCCAGTATCAGGAACTTGAGTTCCCTGTTCCCCGCTCAGCAAGCATCACCGGCCTGGAAGCCTCCAGAGGACGGGGACAGTGTCTGGTCTGCAGTATGTTTCCAGCCCCTAGCTTAACCCACAGAGCCAGTGGGTACTCAATACACACTCTGAATGGATGAACGGGGGAATGGCCCCTGACCTTCTATGCTTCAGGGTGTAGGATTGCATGCAGCTCAGGAGCCCCGGAGGGCACCGTGGGAGTGGGGCATTTAACCAGCAGAGCTGTCCAGGGACAGGATGGCCACCAGACAAGGCCAGGACTCCTGTCACTGCATTGATGGGGCTAAGGCTGGCTGACTCAAACTGGGGTTCCCCGGCAAAGTCTGACCTCCGATGGGAGCACAGGCCAAAGACCCAACAAAGACCGAGATTCAGTATCTCCGACCTGCCTGGAACTGGGACCCTCACCCGAAGTCCCCCAGCCACGGTGGGCATTCAGCGCACCACAGTGGTGAGAGCTCTCCAGTCTGGCAGGTAAGGACGCTCCAGCCGAGGTCACACGCGCCCCATCACCGCAAGAGGGCGCACTGGCCTTAGACTTGCCCGGAGCGTGCGGGCGCTCCTGGAGGCTTACCTGGTCTGAAGTAGACCGCGGAGTGGGGAAAGGACTGAGAGGCAGGGTTCTGCTGAAGGTGTCATCACAGTGGCAGACCCAGGCCCAATGCAGTCCCCAAGACCAGAAAAGCTCATTGCAAGACAGTTGTTACGCTGTTTTAAAATCAAATCCGTATGATTACTATTTTTCAGAACCTTCAAGTGCAAGTGGGCTGTGAGTTTGTGTGCGCTCCTCCCTGTAGAGGTGAGTGAAGGCTGGCTGTAGGGGTGGGGAGAGCATGTCTCGGGCTGGGGACTCGGCATTGGGGATATGGCGGCAGGGAGTAGCTCAGGGTCCTGACTCCCTTGCCCTCTCCGGTCCACTCCCCAGAAACAGTGGCTTTATCCTGGTTCCCAGAGCATCTCTCACTTTGTCAACTGACACTACCCCCGCCCCATCCTGCAATACTCCTCCTGGCAATGGAGACATCAGATTGCCTCTGAGGGGTGATTTTAAAAGAGGCCTGCAAGTTCTTCTTGGCCTCTACTACCTTCCATCTGCTCTTTTGGGAAGCCTGAGCTGGTATCATTCCATTCCCTGTGGTTGCCTCAAGGCAGGGAGCTGACCCCCACCCCGTACCCCCACGCTCTGGGCCCTGCAGCCCATCTGGCAGACAGAAGGAGCTAGAAGGGACTTGTTGTTTGGTGGCCTTCCAGGACGCCTGGCTCTCCACCCTTCTCCCAGCCCTGACAACTCAATCCAGCTGACATGACAGGAAATGAGAGTGAGCAACAGGGCCCACGGCCAAGAAGGCCACTTCTCTTTGTCGAGGCGGAGAAGGGGACAGGGGGCTCACCTCCCTCCCCAAAACACCTTCTCTCAGTGGGAGATAGTGCACCCAGCAATGTGTCTGAAAGGGGAGGCTGGCTCCTGGAACCTTCTGTTCTGGAAGCAAAAGCAGCGGAGGGCATGCTCAAGTAGAAATAGGGCCTCGAGAGCTAGTGACCTCCGAGGGGATCAGATGTCAACCCAGGAAGACCAGGAGGACCTGAGATAGAGTCAGCGTTGATCACAGTTTGGGGACTACATGATCCTGGAGTAAAGTTTTGGCTACTCTCTGGAAAAGTCCTCCAGCTGTTGAGAAAGGGTGGTGGTGAGGGAAGCAGGGAGTTCTCATTTGCATTTCATTTGCATTCCATTTGCATGCACCTCTTATGATGTCCAAAGGCAATGAAATTTCCTGTCCTCGCTTCTTTTTTCCTTTCTTTCTCTGTTCGTTTTCTGACCTCCAGGCAACATCCTATCTCTCTTCTCTTCCCCACAGCTTTTCCTTTCCCAAGCCAAACAAGAACAGGGAGTATCAGGTCCAGAGGGCTGGCACCTTCCCCTTCCCCAGGATCTCCCATCTGCCCAGAACTCAAAAGCTGGTTTCGTGGAAATTCTGAGTTCTAGGAAAGAGGGAGGGATAAAGAGGTCTCCTGCACTCCCATTCAGTTCATCTCACTGAAACGATCATCAAGCAAGTCCAAGAGGGAAGGAAGAGAGATTGCCCAGCTTTGCCCCTTGCCCCATATTTGCCTGTCACAAACCCACCCATCCTGCTAAGACTCTGGAGGACCAGATGAAGGAGGAGCAGAGAGAACAGAAGGGTCTCAGCTCTGTGGTGACTTGTCCACTTGCTCCGGAACCCTGGGCAAGTTCCACGCCCCTCGCCCCCCCCCCCCCACCGTGGCCCTGGGTTCCTCCTATGAATGATAGTCTAGATTCCTTTCACCTGGAATGACATGATCCCAGAAGAAAAGGGGAGGCTCCAGCACAGACCCTGGAGGGTAGGATTAAAAGTGCTAGCTTTAAGGGCACCTGGGTGGCTCAGTGGGTTAAAGCGTCCACATTCAGCACAGGTCATGACCCCCGGGGTGAGTCCGAGCCCTCTCCCTGCTCAACAGGGAGCCTACTTCTCCCTCTCCTCTCCACTTGTGCTCTCTCTAGCTATTTCTGTCGCTATCTCTGTCTCTCTCTCAAGTAAATAAATAAAATTTTTAAAAATGAAAAAAATAAAAGCGCCAGCTTCAGAGTCAGGCAGACCTGTTCTAAACCCTAACTCGGCCATCGACTAGCTGCATTAATTTCCCTGACCGTCAGCTATAAAAGGAGTCTCAAAGTCATGTCTTCCTTCTAAAGGTGTGCTCAGTAAATAAGGTGCGTGCCCAGTGCACAGCACCTCTCTTGGCAGGTAGGAAGCACTCAATATTTATTGAATGAATGAGTCCAGGGATGAAGATGAGGTAATGTCTGTCACCCTCTCCCCACCCCCACCCCCTCACCCTCCCCTCCTCCCACCTGGTCTGGAATCCAAAGCTGTTCTTCCAAATGTGAACCTTCAAGGTCCCACCTCTGCCTCTATGGTTTGCCATCTGCAAAAGCTTCGCCCCACCTCATCCCCAGGGCCCCAGAACCCCAGCCTGCTTGAGCTAGAAGATCCTTGGAAACCGTAAGTCACATGCTACCACCGCCGCCGCCGCCGCATCCCCACCCTCCAAACCCCGGGCTTCTGGAAAGCCAAAGGCCAGAGAAGAAAGGTATTCTGCACATGAAAAGAGAAACAGCAGGTCCCAGATGCGGTGGTCAGAGAATCAGACCATTGCGTACCCAGCCACACAGATGTTATGCAAATTGACATATGGAGATCACAAGCACACGGGGGTATATAAACTATGGGCAGGCATTTCTCTAGCTTGGCAGGCGAAATACAGTTGTAGATAAGAAAGAGACCTCCGGGAAGGAGCCAGACCTGGAGTGGAGGAAGGAAGGGAAAGGAGGGAGAAGAGGATGGAAAGAAGGGACAGGTTAGAGGTGCCCTGACAGGGGTCCCTGGGTTCAGGAGGTCTCCGAGAAGCCTTTACTGATCTCTTCCCCCAGCCTAAGAATCAGGAAGAAAGTCCTCCTCTCTCTTGCCAAGAATGGGAAGAAGAGAAGATGATGTGATGGGGAGGGTGGTTTGTATGAACCTGAACAGGTACTTACTGGGCAGCTCCTACCCCTCCACGGCCTCTGCGGCACCCACAGAGTCCTCCCTAATCCTGTGTGTCCCTGTGCTCAATGCAGGGGGAGGGGGGTGGAGCCGGGAAAGGGGACGGGAGCCAATTAGTTAAGGACCTGGAAGGAGGACAAGAAAAGCCCCACAGAACCTGCCACAAGGGCTATGAAGCACACTGAAGTGTTATGCTAATTTAGTCAAAGATCAGATCACTTCCAAGTTCAGAACGGAGGGGGCATTTGAACTGTGCTAAGGAGTAGCAGGCAGTGTTTCAGATCAGGAGCCCTGGTTCTTACTGGCTGTGCAACCCTGGGCAAGTTCCACTCTCTAAGCCTCATCTTACCCACCTGTTAAATGGAAGAAATAAGAGTCCCATTTACGAGTTGTTATGAGGACTAGACAAGATCGGAAGCCTTTAAAGCATTGCTTAGCACAGTGCCTGGCACAGAGCGGAGAGCTCAGTAAATGCTGGATAGTATAAGAGGGGTCATTGGGGTGGATGTGGGTAATGTATCAAATGGAAAGAACGCCATGAATAAGGCAGAGAGGCAGAAAAGCTCAGGACCTGCTCTGAGCAGGAAAGAGTCCTTGAGATGAAGATGAACATAGGTCAGTAGGGACACCTATCTGGAAAGGAGGACAAGGTCCTGTGCTCCTGTCAGCCCATGGCTCTCTGGGCTTACAGACAGGTGGTCCCTTGGCCTTGGCACCACTTCCTGGGACTTAAAGAACGGAAGAGAAGGGTCGGGAGAACTGAGATGATGAGTCTTTGCTGGGTGCTACAAAGAGCACTGGAGGGAGAGTCCAGAGAACTGACTGAGTCAGCCTCCAGCACTAGGAAATGGTATGCCTTTGGCAAGTCCCTTCCCAGCTCTGTAGATGAGGCAGGTGGCTGTCCCCACAATCCCTGACCCTGGTAAATAATGTTCACATCATCTTCTCAGAGAATCTCAGAGCCACCCGGGACCTGGAGGACAGGCAGGGGACAATGTCTTCACCCGGAAAGTGGGATAATACGCTGGGCCCCATCTAGTTCCTAGGATGTTGTGAGCACCTGTGGGGGGCTGGGGGGGCGGGGGTTTGGCCACCTGCTAAACTGCATGTGGATAGATTCGGGTTAGGACGAGCACCCGCCCCTTTTTACAGATGAGTAAACTGAGTGCAGGAAGGTGAAAAGCCTTGGCTCTTGTCACACAGCTCGTAAGCCGGCAAGAGGACAAAGCCGGATTCTTTCCAAAACACCCCCACGGCTTTCCTAAACACTCTAGACTCCTTGCAGCACTTACCCTTTGGGAGTCTGTCCAGAGAGCAGCTCAGGCCCCAGCTGGATAGTCCCATCAAGGGTTCCTAAAAAGGGCGAGCTGGACCAGGAGTCTGGGGCGCTGTGGGCGCGTGGGTCGGGAGAGGCTGCAAGGCCAGGTTAGGGCAGACAGGTGTTCCGCAGGGTCTGCGGGACCCGCCCCAGCAGCAGCCCTTGTCCCCCTCCCCAGGTCCCCAGCTCTGCGTATGCAAATCACTGGTTTGCATGGGCCCGGGGCCAGGCGCGGGGGCCCTGCCAGGGGGCGTGGCCGGCGGCCCCCGCCCCGCGCCGCGTGCTCACCTGGGGAGTGTGGCAATCCTGGCCGTGCAGAGCGCTGCCCGGGCGGGAGCAGCGGAGCGCGCGACAGCGGCGGCGACGGCCCCGGCAGCGGCTTCCACGGCGGCGGCGGCGGCCGGGGGCGGGAGGAAGGAGACCCTGGATTTCCAGGGGGCCCGGCTGGGGCAGTCGCGAGGGGCCTGGGGGGGCGCTGGCTTTGGCCCCGGCTGGGGCAGGATGGTGAATCTGGAACCCATGCACACAGGTGAGGGGCGGAGGGAGTGAGCGCTGACAGGTGACAGAGAAGGGGCGAAGGGGGCGAAGGAGGCGAGGGAGAGGGGCATCGTTCTGGGGGGGGTCTTCTTCCCCAGCGACCAGGAGAGGGCAGTGTGGATAGCGGGTCACCCAGGGGCCAGCGATGTGGGTAGGTGGATGGGGGGGGGGACCCTGGAAAGAATGGAAGTGGGGACTAGGGGGGTGAAGGGTGGGAGGGCTTCTGAAGCCTCGGATCTGAAGAGTGGCAGACTGTGTGGGACTTGGGTATGCTGAGCTGTTGCAGTCTGGCTGAAGTTGCTCTGTTCACTGATCGCAGAAGGGTGGCTCGCTCACTCAGCCAGGGGTGTGGACCTGGGAGTGCATAAGTGAGGAAAATACTTGTATCCACATGTTACGTGTTTTGTGTCTCGGTCCTTTATGTGAAGTGGAGCCAGAGTGGGCATTTGTAAGGTGTAGTGGGGCACTAGGAGAAGCGAGTGGGGCCTGGCAATTGCGGAGACACACCTGGGGCAGGTGCAGTGTATTGATTAGGGCTTGTGGAAACGTGTGTCCCTGTGTATCAGAGGTGAGTCTACTGTCCTCATGTGTGTGGGGGGGGGGGGGGGAGGTAGAGCAGACCCCATGTGTGAATGAGTGCCTACCCACAGGCTCTGTGGTTATCAGCAGTTCTGTAGGCTTCGTGCTGGGGAATCCGTGTGCAGGTGTGGGTCAGGAGCCCTGCGGGACCCCAAAGGAGAAGCAGCCAGACACATGGACCCATGAGACTATGGGATAGGTGCTTCCATTTCTGTGTCTCAGTGGGGATGGTGAGAGGTACACCCTCTGTGTTCCATGTCCCATGGATTCAGATACTAAACGCCCCTTTCTTCAGGGGAAGGAAGCTAGGGGATGCAAATGCTTTTCCAGGAGTCGGTTGCCCCTGTGTGCATGGTGTGTGGGCATGGTGTGAACCACGTCCCCTCCACTCACCCTGCTGATCCATCCTTCCACAGCAGGCTAAGACAGGAGCTGCTCATCCTGAATGGTCACGCTTGGTGTTAGGGTGGGCCTCTTAGACGTCTGGGTGGGGAACAGACACAAGGTGCGCAAGGCTACAACTGATTTGGCCATTCAAAGGAGCAAGTTGCTTCTCAGAGTGGGAGGGTAGCACCACATAACTTTTATTTAGGATTTCAGGGCTGTTGATGGGAATTTTGTACCTGGGCTCCTTTCTGGAAGAATAGGGAGGAAGAGTGAGGAAAGGCAGTTTTCCTGACCCACCGCAAGGAACCAGAGCCATCTGGACGCTTTGGCCCTTCCTGGCGCCCAGCAGTCCCCAAAACAGGCAGCAACAGGTGTATAGGGAGCCCCAGGGTCTCCAGTTCCCCAAACACGGGCCTGACAGGGCTGAATGACAGTCAGGCTCACAGAGAGATGTTGACTCTGTGTGGATCTCCAGGTGCCAGGACATGCCAGAAAGGGCCAAGGGAGGCCAAAGGAAGCATCCAACTGGGTGTCATCCAATATCCGGAGAAAGCCTGTTTCCAAGCCCTGTGGCACCAACATGGAGCTGGGCGTTCCTGAGGGCTGTTCCCTTCTCTCCCCACTTTACTTCCCATCAAGAAGGCCTAGGCTGGAGGGGGAGCAAGACCTCAGAAAGGTGGGCCCTGGGCAGGAAGTTCTTTAGGGACAAGATCAGAGACTTCCTAGGGGGTTTCCACCTCATTGTCTATGGGAGGCTCCCACTCTGGGGGAAGTGGGAGGAGGTGGGACAGCTGGGACCCAGCAGGGAAATGCCTAGGGGCTAAGAGGATCTGGCAGAGAGGAGAGCATCCAGAGGCCAAGCCCCCCACACCCTGGCCTTGGAGGAAACTCCAGGCTGACACCTCCCTCACCGTCTCCTGGAGGCAGGGGCTAGGAGCTAAACCCAAGGGAGGGTTCCCATCTACCTTGGGTGGGTTACCTGACTCACTCGACTACATTCACTTGCTGCCCTTCCCCAGCCCACTTCTTTAGTCTGCCCGCACCACCCCGAGAGCCCTCTCAGTCTCGGCCCCTCCGTGGTGTCTGGTTCCCCTTTGGTGGCACCTCAGAGGGATCTCTCGGCTTGGGACTTTCTGTGAATCTCTAACGGGGTCTCCACTTGAGGGCTTTCCTTGCTAGGTCTTCTTGGGCTTTTCGGTCTGAGGTCATCCTGTGGGGTCTTTCAGTGTGGCCCCTGCCATGGGGTCTGTGAGGGAGGGTCCCTCTGTGGAGTGTCTCATTACAGGTTCCTCTCTGGAGGAACCTCAGTCCAGGATCCTCTCGGTAGAAATTTAGTCTCCTCTGAGTCTTATCTCCCCCTTCCTCGCCTCACACACAGTAATTCTGTGTCCTGCTGTTTCCTCACAAACAGCACTTTACCTGTGAATTTCCAGTCCTGGGCCCTTGGGGACTCCTCCTCCACTGATTTTACTGGAACAGTTTGTGTGAGGGAAAGAGGGGGAGCGAGAGTACATGAAATAGGGCACAGGTTCTCACTGGGTCCCACACTCGGGTACGCAGATGACCTGGGTGCAAACCGTGATTCAGGTCGGCCTGGGGTCTGAGCACTTTGTACTTTATAGAGCATTTCTCTCCAGGAGCATGAACACCTGAGCAGGCATGAGGTCACCAGACACGGGGGCACCCCAGCCAAGGTGTGGGGGGGCCTCCCTACTCCCAGGTCAAAAACAGGCAGAGGGGTAGACAAGAGTCAGACAGACAGCTGGGGAGGGAGAAAAGAGGAAAACAGAGGGAAACAGTGGGAATCTGGCCGGAGGGGAACACCTGGTTGGCCTCAGGGCATCTCTTTTTCTGTCTTTCTCCTCACTGTGAGCTGTTGCCTATCCAGGTGGGGATCAAGTCTCACAGACTAATACCAGTTACAGCTCGGGAATACAGTTCAGGTTGGAAGGCCTCATTGTGAGAGGCAGTGGCTCCATCTTGAAGAAGTTACAGAAGTCTATTCCAGGAGACAGTTGGAGTCACGACTAGCTCAGGAGGAGGACTGGTGGGCCCCATGGTTTCCTTCTGGTAGAAGTGCCCCCACTGGTGAGTCTGTGAGGAAGGGAGGGAGTCAGGAGGCAGCTCCAGCCCCTTCAGAGAGATGAGGATGGACAATAGGAGAGAGCAGGGTAGGCTTTCTGCTCCCCACCCCCCCAGCATAGCGGGGACCTGGGCGTTCAGTACAATGTGGACACTCTCTCTGCAGCCTGGGGAAGCCTCGGACCTTGCTCCTTCAGCCTCACACACACATCCTGGTTCATGGATGTGTGAAGAGGGGCAGCTGTGGGTCAAGCCAAAGCACAGGGAGGGCTAGGCCAGCAGCCGGTGTCTTGTCCCAGCTTCAGAGTGTACTGGTGCGGGGGACGCACGTGAGGGTCTGTGTCTGGAATCTGGAATCTTACGCAGAGCAGCTGAGCCTCCCCAGGGAAGGGAGTGAGGGCAAGAAGCCTACTCAGTCACCTGCCTGTCGAGATAAGAAGAGCCGAGAAGACGAGCCCCACCCCACACCTCCCTCATTCACCCCTGGCAAGTGCCGTCAGACAGGCAAAGGGCTATGGCGTCTCAGGGAGTTTCGGTGTTGGCCCATTTTCAGGCTGAGACCCAAGAGTTCGTCCCACCCATCGGCCTCAGCCTCCTACCCACAAGAACTGGTTCTTAGTCTCTTAGCATCCTGTGGGACTTAGGAAAATCTTCTGTACATCATCTCAGCCCGCCCCGCCATCCAGGCTCCAATCCCTGTCCAATCCCAAAGTGTCACCAAGTCACTCCCATAATGGGTAGATCAAAGGAGAAGATGTCCTGGCAGAGTATGGGCCTTTGCCCCCCCTTCAAAAGTCAGTTTTAGACACGATCAGGAGTACCTTTAAAGCTAATTCAAAGGCTGAGTGAGAGATGGCTTTTGGCTATATTTAAAGGCGATGCAGGAAAGGGTGTCAGAAGGGAGTCTGGGTTATGGGCATGAAATTGTGGTTTAGCTAAACAGTTACCCTTCTTAAATATCAGGAATTTGAAATTAGTTGATTTGAGAATCTGGTCATCGTCCCAGCCTTACTGCCTCTTAAACCCATACAGTCCTCAGGAGCTCTTTCCCCGTGAAGTCAGAATTTTTGGAGAACGCCTGTGGCTTCCCAGTAAAAGACAAATTATGATAGTGCTGAGACAGAAAACCAAAGCTATTTCTTGTTCTAGGAGAAGGGGACTAACCCAGAAGCCTACGTACCTCTTTGGTTCATTCTTCTTCTTTTTTTTTTTTTTAAAGATTTTATTTATTTGTTTGACAGAGAGAGATCACAAGTAGACAGAGAAGCAGGCAGAGAGAGAGAGAGGGAAGCAGGCTCACTGCTGAGCAGAGAGCCCGATGCGGGACTCGATCCCAGGACCCTGAGATCATGACCTGAGCCGAAGGCAGCAGCTTAACCCACTGAGCCATCCAGGCGCCCTTTGGTTCATTCTTCTATCGAGAGCCTACTTTGCACCAGGAACTATGCTGGGCACTTTTCATTCAGTATTCTGTTTGCTCCTTAAAAGAACTCTGGGAAGTAACATTAGTCCCAATTTTTGTTTTTAATTTTTTTTTAAAATATTTATTTATTTGACAGAGAGAGAGAGAGAGCACAAGCAGGGAGAGTGTAAGCAGATTCCCTGCTAAGCAGGAAGCCCCATGCAGGGGTCCATCCTAGGACTGTGGGAGCATGACATGCACCGAAGGCAGACGCTTAACTGACTGAGCCACCCAGGTGCCCTTCATTATTCCCAATTTTTAGATGAGAAAACTGAGGTTCCTATACATGGCCAGGGTCCCCCACTAGTTAGCCATAGCGCTGGGAGTAAATCCAGGTCTGTGGGCCACCAAAACCAATGCTCTGAGGCCACTCCAGGTGCTACTGAGGCCATTTAGAAAACTGAGGGGCCTGTCCCTGCCTTTTTCCCCAGCGCCGTTGAAGAATCCCTATGGGGGAAGCGTGCGCTGAGCAGATCTGTGTTAGGCTGTGCCCAGCTCCAGGGCTCCTATGAAGCAAAGCCCATTTCTCTATAGGAGCAGAAGGTGAGCAGCAGCCAAAGCCCTTTGCGACTGTGTCCAGGGGACCCACATTAGTTCTGCATATTCACGTACGACTGCCTCTCTAGAAAGTCTCAAACTACAGCAGGAAGGGCTTAGGCTAGGCTCAAGAAATGCCTTCCTAAATGTAGTACAGTGAGAGAGGCGCCGCCATACGGTGGCGAGGTCTCCCCTAGAGGTCTGTGACTGCGCAGATGCGGAGCTCCAAGGATTTACCTGGGAGTCCTCCCTTGGTAGGTTTCAAAAATATTCCTCAGATCGCAGTGGCTCCCATGGCTGCTCACTCCATCCCGTTTCTGGAGTGTTCTAAATGCTGGAGAGCCCCTGAGCCTCGGTCTCTGTCTTGCCTGGCATGGCAGTCACCCCTCCCACACCGCAGTCACTACACCCCCAGGGGCCATAATTTAAATCTCTGCCAGAGCCACACACATCACTGCCCCGGGGCGGGGGGGGGAAGGAGGTTTCTCCCCGTTTTTCCCGCTTTTCCCCGGGTGGAGGTCCACCCTTTTCCCTCATCCTGATCATCTCCAGACCTCGGGCGTCCAGACTGCCAACTGCCTGATTACCTGATGCAAATTAAGACTGCATGCTTAACTGGGATTGGCTGGGGAGCCGGGGATGCAAATTGCCTCACCAAGACTTTATCTGGTTTGAAAGAGTTAAAGTGCTGCCCCAGAGAAGAGGGTGGGGGTGGGGGGGTCAACACGATTTGAATAAAATATTCTTCTGTCTTTAACGGCTTCAGTATTTGGGTGGTTTAATAAGGAGAGGAGCTGAGAGAGTGAGTTAGTTCAAAGTTGCCTCTTTGCTTCTCTCCGCTGATCCTGGAGGAGACTTAGGGCCTCTTAGGTGGTGGCAGCTGTCTGTTATGGGTAAATGTTTAATTTATTGAAATGAAGCAGGGCAGCGAGGCCGGACCAGCAGCACGAGGGGGCTGAGATCAGGCCTGGTGTAGGTATTCTCTCTCTGCCGGGCACTGACCCGCCCACCATCCCTTTCTCCCTGAGCACGTTGAAGGAGTAGGAAAGAAGGTAAGGATCCCCAAAGGAGAAGGATCTCCGGAGGGCCACACAGGAGCTAGGATTTGATCCCCAGACAGTGGGCTCACCTCTGAGAACCAGACAGAGAGCAGGGGCAGGAATTGGGCAAGAAAGGTGAGAAGGGCAAGCCTGGGTTCAAGGGTGCTCTCACCTCCCAGGGTAGGGTTGTTATGGGGAGGGGGAGGAGGGGAAGGGAGACAGATATTTCTTACTCTACTTTAAAAAAACAAAATAAATCCCCCAAATCCCAAAGGCAACGAGGATTGAAAATGGGAAGAGGTTCCCACCCCCCCGGGCCCTGCCGCCCCCACCTCTCCGTACCCCTCCCCTTGTTAAATTTTTACTAACTGAGCCTGGTGATTGAAGGAAGTGACAATGAATGATGCAAAAGGTGAGAGATCCACAGTAGCAGCAGAGACAGGGGAAAGAAAGGCCAGGGAAAGGAGGCGCGCCTGGGAGGAGGGGATTTGTGCCCTGAGCTTATGAATATTCTAATGGTTGTATGTTCGGGAATCAGGAATTTGAAAGTCTGATGGTTGTTGTAATTACACATTCATCTTTGCTGTTTCGTTAAAGCCACATGTGTCATAGCAAGAAAAATTGTGACCTGTTATTAAAATCAGTTGTGTTTTCCCTGCAGATATCAAGATGAGTGGGGATGTAGCCGACTCCACGGAGGCTCGCAGTGCCCTCGGCCAGGTGGAGACAGGTAAGGGTCTTCTCTTCTGGGGAAGGAAGCCAGAAAGCACGGGTGGGAGCAAGTTGTTGCACATCGTCATGGAACAGTGCGGTATCTTTTCTTTCTCCATCTTTCGGCCAATCAGACCCCAAAGCTGGGTCTCCGGCAATGAAGGAATTCCTGTAGAGACATAGGATGTGACCCTGAAGTCTTCGAACAGTAGATAGTGGTCTAGAGGGGGCCTGAAGCTCTGGAACTAGGCTAGGAAAGGGCCAGATCCTGAAAAGCAAAATGGAATCAGGAAAGTTAGGGAGGAGATCAACTTCTTGATGCTCCTTTCCAACACCTGTGGAAGCAGCAGGCTGTGGTCCCAGCCGCTCCGACTGAGAGAAGCACTGTGTGTCTTCTGTAGATGGGGACCGAGGCCTTTTAACCCCAGATTTCTCAACAGGCCCTCAAGGAACTAGCCCAAGACGCCCGTGCGCAAGCTTTCCTCTTCCAAATTACATGCATGTGGGTGGTAAAGAGACCCAGAAAGAAAGGCTCGGAGCCTGGAAGAGGACTTTGCTTTGTGAAGAAGAGAATGAGGGCAGGAAAGAATTGAAAAGAAAGTTTCCTAGCTCTCTGCTTTTAACTCCACAGTCCAAGCTTTGCTTTGAAAGCTCCATATAATTAAAAAGAACTTAAAGAAACATGAGTATAAATTGTAACACCACCAAATAACTTTAATAGCCTTCCAACAAGACCTCAATTAGTCTTTCATCTGGATCATTAGAGACATAGAAATTAGAAGTGGAAGAGAATCAATGTCCCCCAGAGCTAAACTCTTTTCCCAAGTCTTCAGGTGTAGTCTAATCCCATTCTTGAAGCTTGGGTCAGGGGCAAGATAATTGGGGGTCCTGGGGAGGGCATCTGCAGGATACACTTACCATAAACTTTTCTGCTCCCCAATTTAATATTAAAGCAATCCTATTGCGCAGGTAGCAATACACGTGAGAGCTGTGGGTTCTACGTCTTTCTCTGTGAGTAGTGATAGCTGGGCTGGGAGAGTGTGGGCCGGTTGCGCTCATTTTTCAACTGAGTTAATTGCTGAGTATGTTATACTGAGGTTCTGTGGAGGGGGATACTTGTTCTCTCCAGCTGAGAACAGAATTTCCCCCAGCCTGGAGAACTGGAGCAAGGCTTTAAAATCAGTTTCAGGGGGCGCCTGGGTGGCTCAGTGGGTTAGGCCGCTGCCTTCGGCTCAGGTCATGGTCTCAGGGTCCTAGGATCGAGTCCCGCATCGGGCTCTCTGCTCAGCGGTGAGCCTGCTTCCCTCTCTCTCTCTCTTTGCCTGCCTCTCTGTCTACTTGTGATCTCTCTCTGTCAAATAAATAAATAAAATCTTAAAAAATAAATAAATAAAATCAGTTTCAGCTGGGGTTGCCTGGGTGGCTCAGTCAGTGAGGCACCCAAGCCCGGATCTCGGCTCAGGTCATGGTCTCAGGGTCGTGGGATCCAGCCCTGCATGGGGCTCTGTGCTCAGCGTGGAGTTGGCTCTCTCTCTCTCTCTCTCTCTCTGCCTCTCCTTCTGCTCATTCGCTCTCTGTCTCTCCATCTCTAAATAAACAAATAAAAATGTTAAAAAAATAACGTAAAATCAGTTCAGCTAGAGAGTGATAGGCAGTCATGGCTCTGCCACTCTGCCCTGGAGAGGAATCAGACTCCAGAATCCACTATGCAGGAGACGCTGGGCTGCCCTTTCCTGGTAACAGGCTGGCTGGAGCCAGTTCTGTTCACCTGGGCCAGGCATACTACCCCAGGTGTGTGCAGACACAGCTAAGGGAGTGGCCATGTGGCATGAAGACCACACTGGTATTCTGCGACTAGTTAAGTGTTCAAGTCAGGGTAACCGTGTTGGGAGTGGGAAGGAGCTACATGAAACGCTAAAAGGTGAGCCAGGAGAGAAAGGGAGTTCAGGTCCTGGGTGGGGGTTAGGAAGATGAAGCTGTTAGAGATGATTCGCCCAGGTTCTGGCCTCTTCTCTGGAACTCTGGGAGCTGTGCATAGACTAAGTTGAAGGAGAAAGAATCCGGACATAAGTTAGCACTTTGGGAATCTGATCGCCATCCCAGGTTACTCCCAGTTCTGTGCGTGACCTTATCCCAGCCACTTTGCCTCCTTAGGAGGCAGGAACAGATGATCTTTGAAGGGTTTGGACTTAAAATCACAGCTTAGGGTGCCTGGGTGGCTCAGTGGGTTAAAGCCTCTGCCTTCGACTCAGGTCATGATCCCAGGGTCCTGGGAGCATCAGGTTCTCTGCTCAGCAGGGAGCCTGCTTCCTCCTCTCTCTCTGCCTGCCTCTCTGTCTACTTGTGATCTCTGTCTGTCAAATAAATAAATAAAATCTTTAAAATGAAATAAAATCACAGCTTAGCTGCTCCCCAGCTGTATGATCTGCTAAGTTAACTTAACCTCATCTCTTCTGTAGAGAGGGGCAATTGATGTCGCTGAGATGATGTTTAGAGCCCTTAGCACAGTGCTTGATGCATGGCAGCTGTGGTCATCGTCACGTCCAATGGCATCGTCGAGGCCCTGTGATTCTGTAGTTTGCAGAAGGAGCAGCGCAGCTGAGCACTTTGAGACCCCAGATAGCTGCGATGCCCTTCTCCTGTTGGGTCAGGCCAAGTGGGTCAGCCTCGGAGGCTGGTTTTTCTGTTTCCCATTCAAGAAGGGATTCTGTGTGGGTCTTCCTCAACTCCAAGACCAAGAAGTCCGTGCTCTGCGCTGTCTGGAAACTTCTCCGCCCCTAGAGTCTTCCCTTCTAGGGACTCAAGCGCCGTGACCGGTAACATCCATACTTAGGTGATCAGCAAATTACTGTATGTTTTTAAGGGCAAGAAAAAAGAGGTAGCTAATTAAAGTAACCAAACTTCCTGGAAAGTCATTCTGACTCATTTTTTTTTTACAGAGAAAAGCTTATTATGAGTCACAATGGTTACCAACTTGGTTAAATGGCTTCCTTTGGATTTTTAAAAGGCAGATTCCCCTTCCCAGCAGTGCGTGAATTAGGGGGTGGTTTGTCTCTGAGTTTTAAAGGAACTACAAACAAAAGGTGACCTAGAAACCCCCAGCTCTTTGAGAGCACCTTCTGTGTTGTGTGAAATCCCCAAGGGGCACAAGGGTTGGAAGCTGGGCAAGGGAAGTCATTTCCCCATCCCCACAGGCTAGGACTGCAAAGAAGAGCCTCCTCAGGTCCAGACACAGACCTCCTGGCTGGCAGACACATGGCAGGCATCTCCCTCATTCTTTCCTTTCCTCCTGCTTATAAGGAGCCGAGGCACGGACAGAGGACAGACTGAGTGCTCAAGGCCTCCGAGTGTCTTTGTGGCAGCACGAGCCCCCAGAAGAGTTCCCGATCCCCTGTTCAGTCCTCCTCCCCGACGCTTGCCCCCCACCCCCAGAGGACGGGAGCCAAGTGTTTAGATTTCCGAACCATCAGCTTTTCTATCCTTTCTTTTAGTTCCCTGACTGTTATTTTCCCTTCATTCTTGATGCTGACATTTTTTTTTCCTATTCTCAACTGAGTGGTTGATAAGAAAATGCAGGTTTACCCACATTTTGAAAGCCCCTGGGTCTGTAACAGACAAACCCCAAGCGCCCATACAGCTAACCCTGTGACTTTTGACCACATGGGTCACAGAGTAGCCTCAAATGGAGGACAGAATACGCTGGGCATGGGAAGAAGGAGAGAAACTCCAGCCACATTCACACAGCCTCTTCCCCATACCTGGGGACAAGGACGTGGGCCTCGGATTTCACAGGCGTCATCACATTTCATTCTTACCATCCCCGTTTTTAGCAAGGAGGAAACTGTGGCTGAAGAATGAGAAACTGTCTTGCCCAGGATTGTACAGCTTCTAACCAGGAATCAAACTCGGGCCTGTCTGACTCCTAATGAGATTCTTTTTTTTTTTTTTAAGATTTTATTTATTTATTTATTTGACAAACAGAGATCACAAGTAGGCAGAGCAGCAGGCAGAGAGGCCCTGCTGAGCAGAGAGCCTGATGCGGGGCTCGATCCCATGACCCTGGGATCATGACCTGAGCCGAAGGCAGAGGTTTAAACCCACTGAGCCACCCAGGCACCCCTCCTATTGAGACTCTTATCTTGGCTCTGCTGTTTGCTCCTTGCAGATTATTGGGCAAATTCCCCACCAGGACCTTTCTTTTCATCCCATAAAGGAAGGATTTGGGCTGGGTAATCTCTAGGAGCTGAATCTTGAAAACAGTGCACTTATTCCGCTTTTCCAAATTCCCTGCTATCGTGTCCCATATCCTGCGTTCGTGGAAAGGCTTCCTCAGAGCTGAGCCCTCCCTCTCTGGTGCATCTCCCTGGTCCCTTCTTCCCAGTTGCCTTCTCCGTGTCCCCTCGGACACCGCCAGCCTCCTTGCTCTGTTTTCCTCTGAGCCCTCTCTCCGACCTACCTGGTTGTCCCATAACCAACAGCCAAGGAGCACACTAGTGCAGACCCTGGGCTCAGAAAGATGAAGAAACCATCCGTGTCCTCAAGGGGCTTTCCTTCTATCACAGGAAATCATGGCGGAAAGGATGAAGGTGATAACTGTGTCTAAAAGACCACGTTCAAACACCTAATGCCTTTGGCCTTTGTAACAATTCTGTGTGGGTGGGTGTCATCATCCCACTTGGAAGCTGAGGGATCTGAGGCTGATTTCCCCAAGATCCCATACCTAGCAGATGATAGAGTTAAATCTGGGTCTTTCTAGTCTTTCTACCCAAAGATGGTGGTGGGAGACTGGGGACCCACACAGGAGCCAGTGACGGAGGACACAAGAGACTGGTAGCATCAGGACAGGTGCCAAGATGATGGAGGGGGGCACCAGTCAAAGGCGCTGGAGGGAAGCCAAGCCCCTGAAGGGTGGATTGGTATAGTCCAAGAGCCAGAAGCCTGGTCTGGGGCCAAAACATCCTTGCTGGGGGAGAGCAGGGACTCCCGTGAACTAGGGAGGGTGAGAATCTGGCCTCAGAGAGAATTTTCTCCTTCCCTTCTCTCATCCTGAGTCAGCCTCGCTAATGCACCCGTCACCGCCCCCACCCCCACAACTCTTTTTTTTTTAAAGCAGTTCTTTTTTTTTTTAATATTTTATTTATTTATTTTGACAGAGAGAGAGATCACAAGTAGATAGAGAGGCAGGCAGAGAGAGAGAGAGAGGGAAGCAGGCTTCCTGCTGAGCAGAGAGCCCGATGCAGGACTCGATCCCAGGACCCTGAGATCATGACCTGAGCCGAAGGCAGTGGCTCAACCCACTGAGCCACCCAGGCACCCCCCCCCACCAACTCTTTGATGGGACCCTGGGGTGGAGTTGGCAAACCCAGATGCTAGTGGGGCAAATTCCTTGGCACCCTTGTCCTGCTCGGAGATATGGGAGGAAGAATTCTGTAAGGGGAGCCAGGGAGGACAGGGAGCTAGAGATGAGGGAGGGACTGAGCTTCGACAGTTGTCCCTTCCGGCCGCTCCTCTCTACCCTCAGATGTCCTGTCGGTGAGGCAGAATGGCTAACACTTGCCCCACCTCCAGAAGGACCTCCAAGGCATCTTAGCTCTTTGGGAACCCTTTTGCCCTTCACCCTGAGAACTTCCAACATCGCTTTGGGAAGGAATGGTCATGACCATGAAGGGGAGTGTAGATAGGCTAGTGCCTCTCATAAGGAAGAATGAGTAACTGACCCAAGACTAGAAAGTCCTTCTCAACCAACTCATTCCTCACCATCTCCACCCTACTGAGTCCTCAGTAGCCAAGGGGAAAGAAACTGTGTCTCATCACAACCAAGAAGTGAGGTTCTAGGCAGAAACAGGCAGAAGCCTTTTAGAGATGCGTATGGTTTTCAGTCCGAATATTTATAGAATAAAACGATTCTTTCCATGACAGAGAGGACCGCAGAAATCTCGGAAGTACTTGGGGGGTGGGTAGTGAGGAAGAGTCTCCCACTGACAGCCCTTTCTAAATGAGTCGCACGTGCACGCACACCCGCCCCTTTCCCGATTAAATGACGGTGTGGGCATGAGTGTGCTCCGCAGAGCGTACACCCTGTACAAAGACAATCCATCATTAGGTTGATAATTATCAGAAACATTCAGGAGACAAGACAACGATCTCTCACTGAGCGATGTGGGCCACGTCTGCTCGTGCCCTAGACTTGAGTTTCCTCATGGTGGTAGGGGGAAGAGAGTGCTGGAAGCGTAAAAGGAAGGGGACGAACTAGTGGTCTCTGGGATTTGCCCTGCTGACACTGGTCCTGCCCCTCCCCGTGTACCTGCTCAGTCCCTCACGTCTCTTGAAGAGGAAAGTGAAGCCACAGCCCTTCCAAGTGTCTGGGGGTGGGGGAGGGACTGAGATGAATTTTTGAGGTTGTAAGGATTCTGAGGTTGTAGGGATTCTTGTCCGTGCCTCTCTCTTCCTTTGGTGACATTTCAAAACCATCCCTGGAAAATGAAGGAATCGCCTGGTGTTAAGAGGTATTTTCTTTAAGAAGAGCTAACCCCACAATTTCCCCTGGCCCCCTATTCTGGTAGGATATATTTCTTAGTGCCTAGAAGTCCATTCTCATCTCTTGCCTGAGACCCCCACGCTGCAGCACAAGACTGTTGCCTCTTGTGATAGTCTTCTAAACCAGAACGCTTCCAGTTTCTGTGAGAGGGAGATTAGAAGGAACGAACTTACCACGCAGCCTTCAGACCATGGCTCGGTGTGCCGGAAATCCCGGGAGAGCAGCTTGTGGTGTGAGGACTTGCCTGTCTGCCCCTAGCAATCTGAGAACCCTCCCAAACAAAACAGCCACAGCAAACTGCTCTCACCTGTACCAGCCTTATCACTCACAGACTCTTACTCACTTGTGATTCCCAAACCCAAGCCCCCAGGGCAAACAAGGCAGGATCCTGCTGCCCAGATGAGCCACGGGTGACCGGGTCAGTCCTGCCTGGCCCCATCTGTTCTAACTTTTGGAGGTCTCTTGAAGGAAGTGGCTCCCACCACACTTGCCTCCCATCTTTGCAGCTCCCAGAAGAATGTGGACAAAGAGAGCGGGCCCAGTGGGGGGTGCATCCGTGTGCTATCTGTCACCATCCACGTGGTTTCATCGGTGGGCTTTCCTTAGGGCGCACTGCCTCTCCAACAATCTGGGGTACAGGACCAGTTCCACTTCTGGTCTGTCACAGACCGGCAAGCAGTCCTATCGCGCAGGACAGCAAGTCTACCCACCACACACATTCAAGCCAGTCTATACCTGCCGTCCACAGGAGGAGCCCAGTCATCACATGCTTGGGGCTCTATTAACATTTCTAAGTTCATTCTCTGTGTTTGTATTATCTGGTCTCGGACTTTCGCACACAGTTTGCAGAGCAGCCCTGACTGTTGGAGCACACCTCGAGGGAGATCCTGTCTTAGAGGGGTTGGCATCATGTGTCAGGATGTCCCTGTCCCTTGGCATGCCATGAGCCATGGATGCATCCAACTTTCAGTATATCTTTTTTTTTTTTTCAAGATTTATTTATTTGACACAGAGAGAGAGAACACAAGTAGGCAGAGAGGCAGGCAGAGAGAGACAGGGAAGCAGGCTCTCTGCTGAGCAGAGAGCCCGATGCGGGGCTCGATCCCAGGACCCTGAGACCATGACCCGAGCTGAAAGCAGAGGCTTAATGCACTGAGCCACCCAGGCCTTTGGTATATCTTATGATCTTCTTCCCATGCCTCCCCTCCCACTGTGGGTATCGTGGGTGTGATACCAGAGAGATCCAGCAGGAGAGGTGGGTCCCAAGATGTCCTCCGTGGGCAGGGGGTGCATGGCACCCCCCCCACACATACACACAGTGGGAGACTCAGACCACTGCCACTAGCTGGGCCTCAGTCCTTCAGTAAGGCACCCCACATCTATAGCCCACCCCCGCCCTCCCAGGTGTGAGTAAATGCGTTTGGTCTCTTGGGTCCACCCTCTTCCTCCAGAAACAATTAGGGCAAAGAACACCTGGTGTGGAAAAGTGCTGACCAAGTGGAAAAAGAATTTAAAGAGAAAGGAGTTACTAAAGTAGGATGCATTTCAGGGGCTTGAAGGCAGCCCAAGTCTGGGCAATTGAAATGCCGTCCCACCGTACCCCACCACAGACCCGCTCACGTACTCCCACTCACAAAATCTCCACCTCCGAGCACTCTGGCCCATGGGGGTGCTCCCACTGGCAGTCTTCCCTCCAGGCAGAGGCTGCTCTTTCAAAGGCAGCCTGGAGATCCTGGGCGTGGGGTGGTTGTGAACTCTCTGCTGGAGGGGCCGGCGTTTGCTAGTGGGTCCTCGTATTGAAATCACCTCCCCTCGGAATGCTTTGCCTGGAATCACCCATCCATCCATAGGAAGAGTTACTGAGAGGGAGAAGCAGCTTTGGGAGGAGAGGGAGGGGACCAGACCTGAGTGTCCTTAAAAGGGAAGCTGCGTGAGGTCACCCCAGCTAGAGCTGGTCCCCCCTTCCTGGAGCCCAGGCGTCCAGCTGGGCAGGGCAGGTTTAGAGAATGAGCAGAGTCCTCACCGGTGGTAAATTTCATTTCCAGGGACTTCAGCCACTGACATTTCTGTCCCTTCCTGCCTCCTCCGGGGGTTGGTGCTCCCTGGAGGGGGAGTGGTGCACCTCTGGGGTAACAGGAGGGCCCTGGGAGACTCAGGGAGGGCAGGCCTCTGTGCCAACCCGGGAGCATGGGAAACTGAGCTTCAAGCATCTCCCAAAAAGCAGCAGTGCCGTTGACTCAAAAAATAATAGGTGTTCATTTGCATATGGCATTTTACATACAGGTTCTGCGCTGGGCTTTTCATCTCCCACCATGGTTCCATGGAAGCCCCCTAGATCTCCCCTCTCCTGCCACCTCCTTTGGGGGCCTTTCTGTGTCCTCCAGACTCCAGAACATCCCCCGCCCCCTAACACCTAGCCCACCCTTGGATTAGCCCAGGCCAGGAAAAAAACTCAGCTGGCCTCACTTGGGGGCGACTTGGTCCATATTTGCACCGGGAAAGCAGGCAGGTGGGCTGGCAGGTCTGGGCCTCACTGGCCACCTTCATTAGGGGTGCCCCACCTGCCTGCTATGGGCCTCAGCAAAGCCCCTGGCAGGGGGCTTGCCTACCCCCTTTCCGCACCTGCTCGGACTGGGAAGAAGAACAAAAAATCTAAGCCAGAGAGCCCAGAGAGGTGCCGAAAGGAGAGGAAACCCAGTGGTTGCTATGACGATGGGGTCTTGGCGCCCAATTTGCATAGGGCGATGATTTCCATACTGCAGGGTGAATTTCCATATCCCTGCCTCAAAGCCTGTTGGGGCGGGGAGGGGGAGAGAGGAGAGGTCATTTGAAATTCAAATGAGGATGATTAAGGTTTTCTTGAGGAGAGAAGCTCGGACAAAGGGGGTGAAGCCAGCTGGCACATGTCTGCCCCGGGCTCAAAGTTATCAAAGGGAGGCGGCACTGGGCTGACTCCCTCCCACCCGCCTCCACAGGCGGCGAAAGAGCTGACCGAGGTCAGGCTGGGCTGGGTGCTACTGGCCTTTGCCTCCTGGGAGAACCTGGTAGGTCCCCCTCCTGCCCCTGGACTCAGTTTACCCCCCCATGTCCTGAGGACGCTTGAGCTCAGAGCAAGAACACACCATGGAATATGTTCTACTTCGGGACTCGAGCCTCCCTCCCTCTGGCCACAGACTGGTCATCTCAGTTTATCCACCCATGAGATTGGAAAAACAATCCGTACTTTCTTGTTTGGCTGTGGAGACTTGAGGGCAGATAGATTCTAGCCTCTGCCGTCCACCCATGCTCTTAGACAATCACTTCCCATCCTTTGGCCTGTGTGCATTGGATGACAGGTGTGACCGGGAGGGTCTCTGCCACCACTTCTGGCTCTGAGATGCGATGATGTGAGAGCACTTGGACCCTCCGCACACACCAGTTACTACTGGAATGATGTGAAATGAGGCACCTCTGGGCCCAGCTCGCCAGGGCACCGTCCTGGGGGAGTATAGACTTTGGAACCAAAGTCTGTGTGCAAATTCTAGCTTCTCTGCCTACTAGTTTCATGACCTTGGGCTAGTTACTTAATGGTTCCGTGCCCAGTTCCTTAGTCTGTAAAATGGGGGTAATAAGTGTACCTATCTCATGACGTTGCTGTAAGGATCGAACGGGTCAATATTTAACTCCAACACACTTACCTCCGTGCCCGCCGTGGAGTAATACTGTTTGCTAGTATTAGTATCAGAGGCATCAGGTGGCCACACAGTGGGGCAGGAACTCAGCAGCCAATCCAGGAAACCTGTCTGCTGAGTAGACCTGCCTAATGAATTCATTCACTTTGGCCAACACGCTGTTGTAGCCACTTGTATTTTGGAGTGAGAAGCCTGCTTCAGGGTAGGGTCCCAGAAGCAGCCCTCGAAGCTACGTGGTCACCCCACTGGGCACCTGCCCAGCTAGAGGGCTAGAGAGTCAGTGACCTCTACCCCAGTGGGCTTCTATGGCTCCTGACTCAAGCCCGTCTTTACTTCTCAGAAAAGAGAGAAATGGAGGGGAAGGAGCAGGTAGAGAGACCCTCTCCTCCACGACCAGTGCTAAGGCACAAGCCAGGTGTCATGAGATTAGGTGACATTGCTAGTTCTGGAAAATCTAAAGGCCCTTCCTTCGAGTTTCTCCAGCAACCTCATAGGAGGCTTCATCTGGAGATAGTATGATGCGGTACAGACAGCCTTGCCCAGTGGACAGATGTGGGCTTGAGTTTCTGCTCAGTGATTTGCTAATCAGGGATCTTGGGCAGGCCAATGAACCCCTCTGAGCCTCCTTTCCTCATCTGTGAAATGGGGATAATGAGAGCACCTACTCATAGGGTGCTTGTAAGGGTTAAATGCTACATGTGTATAAAATGTTTACTACAGAGCTTGGTGCGTAGTAAATGCTCAATAAATGTCAGCTACTAATTATTCCTTATTATTTGAAAACAGTGTTCTGCTGCCAAAATGTTTGAAAATGCTCTGATCTAGTCCTATTCTCCTGTTTTATGGGGGGAGAGACTGGGGTCAGAGAAGGGGAATGACTTTCCCAAGGTCACAGTGGGGATGTGAGAGGGAGGGAGGTTTCTTTAGGAATACTTTCCCCCCACCCCAGAGGCAGTATTCTCTGTCCTTTGTTTTTGTTTTGTCCTTTCTGTGCATTAAGCCTCTGCCCTCTCTCTCCTCACCACCCTTCCCTTGGAGGTGGCCCCTCCAGCCCCAGAGGGGAGGATGATCTTACTCTACTGGAGGGAAAGCAGAGAGAAAGCTGGTGGGCTCTGGGCTCTGCAGGGGGCTGTGTGACCTCTCACAAGCCCTACCCTCTCTGAGTCTCTAGTCCCTGGTGAAACCGGAGTGCTGTCACTCCAGCCCCGTAGACCTCACAGGCCGAGCATGGGACCTGGAGAGGGAAAGGCACAGCACAGCAGAGGAGCAAACCCGGTGCGTTTCACAGTGATCAGTGTGTGTTGGCAAGGACACTGGCCCTGGGGCCAGAGCTTTGAGGTCCAATTTCCTTCCCCCTCTACTCCCGCCCCACCCCAAATTCTGGCGCTGGGACCCAGCCTCGGTTTCCTTGTCTGTAGAACAAGCTGTGAGGAAGGAATGAAATAAGAGTCTACTGGCGGCAGCTTTTGGACCTGTAAGTTGTTCCGCAAGTGTGAGATAGAATCTCTTGTCCGAGCTTTCCTCCTACGCACACACCCCTCTGAGCCACACAAGGACCTCTGTGTGCGCAAGGAGAGCCCAAGCCCAGCCGTGTGGCCCCCTCGGGCAGCCCCTCCTGCCCTTCTCACCCCACGTCACTCTGCTCCGGGAAGAGGGCTAGCATAGAGCTGCTCCGTCTCCCGAACTTAAGGCTCTTTGAACCTCTTCCTTCCCAGGGCTGGGCCAAGGGCAGAGTGCTGCAGGTCTGGAGTTGACCCCCACAGGTGTCTCGCAGAGTCAAGGGTGGGCATCGGAGCTCCGGGAATTGGTTCCTGCTGTGCTGCTGATTACGTATGACCTTTAGCTCATCACTCGTCCTCTCCAGGACTCAGTTTCCTTACCTGGAAAGGCCAGGGATAGCATTAGGAGTCTCTAGTCCTCTTGAGCCTGAAATACTTCTGATAGAAAAATCACAGGTGAGGGGCTTCTCTGAAATGTGCCCACGAGGGCCACCAGAACCCAGGGCTTGCTCACAGAGTTCTTCCCTTGGAGCTGGAGTTTTGTTTTCCAGGCTCAGGGGACTACGAGTTGAGACTTTGGCGGGGACTGGCTCTTCTGGCTGCATTCCTTGCCGCAGGGGCCTGCTTTTCTGGAACATGCGTTCGCCCGGATGCTCCTTCAGCGTAGTTTCTGACAGCGTTGTCCCCTTTGGGCCACCAGGAGGTGAGGGGTCCTGTGGGGGAGCCCCAGGGAGTCCCATCTACCGCTTAGGCTGAGAAGCAGTGGGGATTCTAGGGCCTAAAAAATGAGAAGACTATGTGAGGAGCCTTTCGTTTGTCAAAGAACGTCATGATAGACGGCAGAGGAAGCTGGGAGGAGGCTGGGCTTCCCTTCCAGCCAGGGTGGTGCCATGGAGCCCCTTGTGTCTGCCGTGGCTCAGCCCCAGGCTCCGGATCTGTGGGAAGGGACCAGAAAAATGAGGCTTCAGTGTTCAATCTCACAAGCCTGTGTGTGGAGAACAGGCGTCAGGTCACTCACCTGGGCCATGTCACCTCCCTGAAAGGTTTGCTCTGTGGCTCTTCCTTGGGGTAGAGAGGAAGGAGTTTTAAGTCCTGAGCATTCCCGGCTCCACACATGGCCGGAGGTCAGGGGGGCCTGAGAGAGATCGTCCTGTCCTGGGGTGGCACAGGGGTTTCCTTAGGACAGCTCGTTCTGACCATCAGCAGCTGTCGCCAAAGCAGGGACATTAGGACGAGGAACAGGGTACAGTGATGCATTTGTGGTGCTTCACTAGGCTTGGCTTGCCCCCAGGTGCAGGCCTGCATTTGCTCCCTCCACCCCCAGAGGTAAAGCGACTTGACTGAGGACACCGAGCTAGTGGGGAACTGGGAGTCAGAGCTGTCCCGACCCCTGAGCTAGGGCTCTGTCTCTTCTCCATCCCATGCCCTTCATCCCGTCCTTCTGGGGTTTTCAGGGGGTTCTCCTCAGGCTCCCCCTGGGCATTTCCTCGCCCCTATGAAGGAGGTGGCAGGAATGCAGATAGAACTTTTTGTTTTAATATCGAAGGGAAATTGAAGGCTATGGAGATTAAGCCTCTTGTCCCAAGTCCAGTGTAGAACAGCCTTGGCGGTAACCCTCAAGCTCAGTTTCTCGTGTGTTCTCTGTATAGAACTCTGACCATTAGGCAACACTGCCAGTTCCTTGAAGGAATCTCAAGTAACAAAAAAGGTGGGCATGGTGTCTGTGGGGTCCTAGAAAAAAAAGCAAACCTGCTTTGACTGGTTTAAATGCCCGATGCCCATCCCGGGAAGTCTCCCCTGGTTTGCTCTGGGAGCCGGCTGCCCCGCAGTGTTTCCAAGGTCCTGGGAGCTCTAATCTTGGCTCCCCCAGGAAGGCCCCACCAGCTGCCAAGTGGTCATAAAGTGGCCCTGGAAGTCTTACTGGGTTATACTGGGTGCAGAGCTGATGAGAAGAGAAGCTGTCCAGACCTGGGAGAGGTTCAGCCCCATTGCTGAGCACCCTGCATTGTTTACCAGGCAGAAGTGAAAAATCCTGCTGGGACAGTTCTCCATTCCTGTGCTTCCACCTCCCTCACCCAGAGACTCGCTCCCCAGGCAGACTCACATCCCGGTTCTGCCAAAGCTATGCAAATCAGCAGGCTCTGCTGCTCGGAGGTGGGAAGGCAGAGGGCTGGTGTGGCTCCCAGTGTCTGTTGTCCGCCCCGGGGGCCCTGATGGGTCTGGGTCATACCAGTCACCTAACCTCACTGAGACTCAGTCTCCTCATCTGTGAAATGGGGGTGAATAATAATGTTTCATCTTCCCAAACGTAAGGAACTTGCCCCCATGATCTCCTGAGGTCTCCCCGAGGCACATGAGCCAGGGTTTCAAGGTGTTGACTCTCCTCCCACTTTCTTGCTGGAAGCCTCCTGGCCCAGGGATTGCCAGGGGGCCATGAGAACCCAAAGAAGCTTGGAGAGACTCCAGCGGGGTGGCCCTCCCAGCTTGGCATAGATCTCACCCAGTTGCTCCCAAGACCTCCAAACGGGGGAATTCTAAAGCCACCTTCTGTAGCCCTTTCTGCCCTCCCCCCTTCCTTCTGTGTCTCTGTTTTTTGTTTGTGTACAGAACAAACAGGACAGAGGGAAGTGGTTAGAAGAACTCATTGGTCCTTTGTGTGCCTCCCTCTGCCTATGCTGCAGACAGGGACAGTTTCCGGGAGGGGAGGAAAAACCCTGGTGCGTTTCAACCAGCTGCACTGAATGGAAAGACTTCAGAGATGGAAGGAATGTTGGAGGTTCCCTGAAATCCCCCTCTTGATGTCATCACATTGTCGCTCGATTCAAAAACCGCTTCTGTAGCATCCCTGGAAAGAGGAGCAGCCCCTGGTTGAATATTCCTCGCAATGGGGAGCCCTCACGTTGTGAAACTGTGGAGTTTTCACAAAATTCTTCCTCCTACTGCAATGAAGCCTGCTTTCCAGCAGCTTCGCCAGTGGCCCCACTCTTCTTCTCGGCTGCTGCAGGCTACGCCCAGTGCACTTCCATGCCAATATTTGGAGAGGAAGGAAAAATCCACTGACACTTATTTAAGCCCTTACTATGCACCAGGCACCGTGCCAAGTGCTTTCCAATGTTCTCTCGTTGAATTGTTTTTACACGATTTTTTATTTTGCAAAACCTCGGACGCAGGGAAAAGATAGAAAACAGGTAATGAGCAGCCATGTACCCATCACCTGGATTTAGTAACTGTCAACATCTCGCCATATTTGCTTCATCCAGTTGTTTCCGAAATCCTTTTTTTTTTTCTTTCCGACTTTTCCTTGGGGACATTTTCAAACACTCTTGACAATAGAGATGAATACAGTGAGCCCCCATATACTCATCACTTACTCTCAACACCCATCACATGTCTGGTCTTCCTGCAGCTGGAATATTTTCTTATACATTCTAGACATCGCAACAATTCCATCCTAAATATGGCAAGGTTGCAGCTGTGAAACAGAAGGATCTTTTCTTTCTTAATGACAATACCATTGTTGGACTTAAAATGAATTTCTCATTTAATTCTCATGGCAATGCCATGAAGAAGGTTTTACGTAAAGGCACGTAGTGTCATCTCTAGGCTACATCTCCTTTCCCTGTCTGGTGTGACATCTGGACCCCTTTCCGTCTTAGTCCTCATGCTCTGCAGCCCAGTTTTCATCAGCCCAGTTCATCCCTTTTTCAAACTGACGCTTTGTCCTGGGCACGATGCTCTCACTCAGGAGTCTGCCTTGATCTGCATCTCCATTAACGCACGGGACCGCCTTGGCTTTTTAAGCAATGACACCACACACGTGTAACCCACTTTGGGTTAATATTGAGCTCTGGCCAGCTCAGAATCTCCTTTTCTGTGGTTTCTTTTCCATGGGGGATGCTCTTAACACCAGTCTCCCCTCGTGTCCCATTCTTGCAAGGTTTATTTCCAAATCATGTCTGCCAACAACAGAAATGAGAATTCTCTCTTCACTTTTGTTTTTCTTTTTTGGCAGGGGAGGCATATCTGGTTTCCTTCAGAGATTCAGCCATTCTCAAAATGTAACATAGAGGGGCGCCTTGGGGGCTCAGTGGGTTAAAGCCTCTGCCTTTGGCTCAGGTCATGATCTCAGGGTCCTGGGATCGAGCCCCGCATTGAGCTTTCTGCTCAGCAGGGAGCCTGCTTCCCCCTCTCTCTGCCTGCTGCTCTGCCTACTTGTGATCTCTCTCTCTGTCAAATTAATAAATAAAATTTTTTTAAAAAAATGTAACATACAGAGGATAGACATTTCAGTGGCAAAATGCCCGATACTCTGCACGCCTGAATTACTGATCACCATATGTATCAGCTGTGATTACTGCTGATGTAGTTTGAAGGGGGTTATTGCTATTGTTGAAAAAGCTTTTTATGGGGCTTCTCATTGTAGCACGTGGTATGGTTTCTTTTTTTTTTTTTCCAGCTTTATTGATGTGCCAGTGATAGATAAAATTGTAAGACATTCACAGTGTACGTCATGCTGATTTGATAATGCGTACACACTGGGATACGATCCCTTCCACCTGGTTAACTTTCATGTCCGTCTCCTCACCTATTTACGTTTTATTGGACATGAGAGAACTTCTCAGTTCTACTCTCAGCAAATTTCCATTATACAGTAGAGAGCTATTGACTCTAGTCACCGTGCTCTCTATGATAGCTTCAGCCTTTATTCGTCTTAAAGCTGAGCGTTTGTAGCCTTTCACCAACCTCATTCCTGTCCCCCCAGCCATCAGCCTCTGGCAACCCCTTTCCTACTCTCTCACACTCTGTTTCTATGAGTTTGACTTTTTCAAAAAAATTGTTTTGAGATTCCACATGTAAGTGATACCGTGTCGTACTTGTATTTTTACATCTTATCTTACTAAGTCTTTTATTAAAACTTACGATCTGAGTCTTATTTCACTGAGCAGAATGCCCGCAAGATCCATCTATGCAGTCTCAAATGGCAGGCAGGATTTCCTTTTCTTTCCCATGGCTGAGTAATATTCCAGTGTGTGTGGAATAAATAATCTGTGTGATTTTATATATTTATTTTAGAGATTATGTATATTTTAAAGATTTTACGTATTTACTTATCTATTTGCGAGAAAGCATGAGCCAGGGAAGGAGGGGCAGAGGGAGAGGGAGAAGCAGACTCCCCACCAAATAGAGAGCCCTATGTGGGGCTCGATCCCGGGACCCTGGGGTCATGACCTGAGCCAAAGGCGGTTGCTTAACCAACTGAGCCACCTGGGCGCCCCTGCGTGTGTGTTTAAATAAACAACATCTTTTTAATCTATTTATCTATCAATGGACACACGTTGTATCTATATCTTGGTTATCGTGAATATTACCACAGTGAACATGGGGTTGCAGATATGCCCTTAATAACGTTGTTATCATTGCCTTTGGAGATAGACCCCGAAGTGGGATTGCTGGGTCCCCTGTAGCAGACAGTCTTCTAGTTGGGTATTACTCTGGGCAATTTGACTACTTTAGTGGACTACCCAACATAAAGTAGAAAAGCAGATTTCTGGGCTAGTGTATGTGTTAAAACAGAATTCCCTAGTTGAAAAAAAATCCCTAGTTTACTTTTTCTCTGTTTCATTTTGTTGAGGTAAAAAGATAATAATAACATAAAAATTAAACAAAAAACCATAAAATTTAAACATAAAATATACCATCTTAACCATTTCTGAGTATAAGCTCAGCCTTCCCTGTCTTTTATATCTACAGTTGGTTTTGTTTAACCGAAGCACAGGATCTTACATTTATTCCTGTTACATTTTACCTTGTTGGTTTTGGCTTCCTATTAGAACATGCCAAAATAGTTTCTAATCCTGATTCTGTCCTCCAGTTTTCTGCATTAATCTCCCTCCCTGCTTTGAATCACTTCCAAATTCGGTCAGCATTTATTTACCCAAGCTGTTGATCAAAGTCAAACCCTGGTTTCTCTGTGTCCCACTGGATGCAGTGACTTTTTTTTTTTTTTTAAATGTAAGCTCTAGACCCAGCGCGGGGCTGGACCTCAAAACCCCGAGATCAAGAGTCGTATGCTGTACCAGCTGAGCCAGCCAGATGTCCCATGCAGTGTCTTTATTGGGAACACTGTATGAGTATAGGAGTTGAGAAATCAAGCTTTGGTCTTGATTCAAGTTCTCTGAGGCTGTGTGTCCTCTGTAAGGTGCTTCCCCTCTGAGTTTGGGCTTCAGTGTCCTTCCAGCTCTTCCTTCTGTGTGTCTGTCCAGCTTTGTTTTTTGTTTTTTTCCTGCAAGTGGCTGCCACCTTCCAAAGAGGGATCCAGGGCTTGGAAGTGTGATGTGTTCAAAGTTTCGGCAGACGGTGGTACTTGTGACTTTCTTAGGTTAGAATCAAAGATTTGTTTTTGGAGAAGTTCCTTAGTCATTTGGATCAAACCCATGGTCATTCAGCACCTACTGCGTACTGGACACTTTTAGGCACTTGAGGGACAAAATGAATAAGACTTATAATAACCCTGGCCTCTAGAAGCTCATGATTTCATGACAGCAGCAAACACATGAACCACTTGGTCTAAAAAACGTGATATGTGCAATGAGAGATATAAATAAGAGGTGTGGAAACACAGAGAAAATCCCTTATTTGGCTTTGGGTAAGGTTCATGGAGAATGTGACATTTGAGTTTAGTCTTAGAGATGAGCGTGCATTTTCTAGGGAGAAAAGGACACAGCACATGCAAAGTCCCTAACATACGACCAGGCTCAGTCTGGGTAGAGCCCAGGATGTCTGGAGCCCAGCCCTACAACTGGGTAGTGCCTCCCAGCTCAGAAAGCATGGTCACCCGCTTTCTGTCCTTTGAGCTTTACTATATTCTTGGAAAAAGGTTGGAATGAGAATTATGACCTTATTTTGCCATTGAGAAGCCTGAAGATCTGACACTACCTGCCTTGACCAAACTTCACGTAGCCTGGGGGTGATGGAACAAAGGCTTGAACTTCAGTCCTCTGACTTCAAGTCCAGGCTGTTTCCAAATATACCCCACTTCTTCTCCACAGAGTACTGAAAAGGGGTAGAAATAAGAAATAAGAAATAAATTAGAAATAAATTTCTGCAGTCAACAAAACCAAAAGACAATGAAAGAATGGGAGAAGATATTCACAAATGACATATCAGATAAAGGGCTAGTATCCAAAAATCTATAAAGAATTTATCAAACCCAACACCCAAAGAACAATAATCCAATCAAGAAATCCAATCAAAGAAGACATCCAAATGGCCACCAGACACATGAAAAAGTGCTCTACATCACTTGACATCAGGGAGATACAAATCAAAACCACAGTGAGATACCACCTCACACCAGTCAGAATGGCTAAAATTAACAAGTCAGAAAACGACAGATGTTGGCGAGGATGCGGAGACAGGGGAACCCTCCTACACCGTTGGTGGGAATGCAAGCTGGTGCAGCCACTCTGGAAAACAGGATGGAGGTTCCTCAAAAAGTTGAAAATTGAGCTACCCTACGACCCAGCAATTGCACTACTGGGTATTTACTGTAAAGATACAAATGTAGTGATCTGAAGGGGCCCATGCACCCCAATGTTTATAGCAGCAATGTCCACAGTGGCCAAACTAGGGAAAGAGCCCAGATGTCTATCAACAGATGAATGGATAAAGAAGATGTGGTATATATACACAATGGAATACCATGCAGTCATAAAAAAAACCCAAAATCTTGCCATTTACAACAATGTGGATGGGACCAGAGGGCATTATGCTGAGTAAAATAAGTCAATCAGAGAAAGACAATTATCATATGATCTCACTGATAAGAAGAATTTGAGAAACAAGACAGAGGATCATAGGGGAAACAAGATGAAACCAGAGAGGGAGACAAACCATAAGAGATTCTTAATCTCAGGAAACAAACTGAGGGTTGCTGGAGGGGTGGGGGGTGGGAGGGATGGGGTGTCTGGGTGATGGACATTGGGGAAAGTATGTGCTATGGTGAGAGCTGTGAATTGTGTAAGACTGATGAATCACAGACCTGTACCCCTGAAACAAGTAATACATTATATTTTAATAAAAATGAATAAATAATAATAACATTTTTAAAAAAGAAAGGAGTTTATGATGCTCGTGGACCACTATTTCATCTAATATAATAACTACATCCTCTCCTTTCTCTGCAAAAGAGGAGCACCTGCCTCACTGTATTAAAGATGAGTAAATCAAGTCCCGGTAATGACTCACTAGTCATCCCTCAATCTAGAGCATTAGCAGTGGAATCAGAACGGAACAGCAATTGCTTTGGAGAGATGAGCCCTTCCTTAGTGCCCAGCACTGAGCTATAGAGCCATCAAAGCTCTGTTGGAGTGTCATGGGGCTGGGCTCCTTGGGAGGGCCTGGCCAGCCAGGTACCTCATTCACTTAGCCTGGGATTCAAGGAGGACTAGGTATAGATACCAATGCAGGTTAAGAATGAATTTGATGAGGGGAAATGTCCTCCCCAGGCTCCAAGTGCAGCAGGTGCAACCTCATGGTAAGAGGCCTCTTGAGAAAGGCCATGGATAAACTTCTAGGCAAGAGAAATTGTTCATTTTGTTGGCTGGTGAGTTTTAAAATTAAACTCCAAATTCTGCTTGCTCATCTTTTCTATTTTGTGGTTCTCATAAACAACATGATAATTGCATTCACAGAAATCAAAAGAAAAGACCTTCTTTAATTGTCCACAAAGCTGATGACCTCCTCCAAGTCAAACCGTTTTGGCTCTCCACTGTTTCTCTCACTGTATTATTACCTCCTTCTGGAAACATGTCTCTTACCTCCCAGTCACCACACTTGATTGGTCTTCCTCCTACTCAAGGGCCCACTCTTTCTCTGCCCCTTTCCTGGCTCCTTCTCATTATACCAGCCTGGACCCTTCTTTCTTCTTCTGGACTCAGTCCCTTTGTTTGGCTGAGTCTTGTGACTTTAAATGCAACCTATAAGTGGGTAACTACCCACATTATTCTTCTGACCTCACACCTCTTCTGAGTCCAAACTCACTTCCTCTCCTCTCCTCGGGTATCTCACTGAAATCTCAAACTTACCTCATTCAAAAACATAGCTTTTGACATTCTACCAACAGCCTGCTCTTCCCAGAGTCACCCCATCTCTGGTAATGGCACCACCAATTATTTCGTTGAGAAACCTCAAACCCTAGAAATCATCCTCGATTCCTCTCCTTCCTTGTACCTCGCCTCCCACCCATCAGTCAGTGCTGTCAGCTCTCAATTCAAAATGCATTCTAAATCCAGGCTCTTCTCACCGCCTCCACTGTTATGGTCCCTCCCACTCCACTGCCCTTTCTCATTGGGGCCACTGCAATGCCTGTCAACTGGTCTTGCTTTCTGCTCTCTAACCCCCTACCAGCTCCTCACCACGGGTTTAAGCACTGAAGTTAGGTTGTGTGACTCCTCTGCTCAAACCTTCCATCACTTCCCGTCGTCCTTCAGCTTTCACCACAACCCACCTGCCAGATGCACGTCATCTTGCCCCTGATTACCCCATTCTTCAGCCATACTAGCCTCATTACCATTCCTCGTCCTGCAAGCCTGCTCTTGCCTCAGGTCCTGATACTTCTGTCTGGAATGATCTTCCTCAGACCTTCGAAAGGTTGGGTCCTCACTTCATAGAGTGAAAACGTCACCTCCCCTCAGTGACCTTCCCAGACCACCTGCTTATGAAGAGCCTCTGACACACCCTTCCCCTGACAAAGTATTATTGTTCTCCACAGTAATTGTCTCGAAATGAACTTCTATTTTTGTTTTCTTATTCCTTTTATATCTCTTCAACTCCAAGAGAAGGCAGGAACTTCTGCTGTCTTCTCCAGGATTGTATTCCCAGCACCTAGAACAGTGCCTGGTACCTAGTGTGGGCTGAGTAAATGCATGTCGAATGAATGAATTTGCTCTTTTGTCAGGTTTTAGAATTACTCCTTATTAGGCCAACTTTACAAGGTCATGGAAGGATTTTTTTTTTTAAGGTAAAAGCTCCTTAAAAATTAAAATCTAGAACTACCTGGGTTATCTAGCAATTCCACTTCTGGGTATTGATCCAAAGAAAGTGAAGACACTACCTCAAAACGATTTCTGCCCTCCCAGGTTCAATGCAGTATTATTTATAATTACCAAGACATGGAAACAACCAAAGTGTCCACTGGTGGATGAATAAGTAAAGAAAATATGCCGTGTGTATGTATATATACACATAGCCTGGAATCTGGAACATTATTTGGCCATGAAAAAGAATGAAATCTTGCCATTTTTGACAACATGGACAGAACTTGAGGGCGTTATGCTAAGTGAAATAGATCAGAGAAAGATAAATACCATATGATCTCACTTATATGTGAAATCTAAAAAGCAAGCAATGAAACAAGGAAAAATAAAACAAAAAACAAGCTCATAGATGTAGAGAACAGATTGGTGGTTGCCAGAGGTGGGGGGTGGGGATAGGTGAAATGGATAAAAGGCGTCAAAACTTCCAGTTAAAAATAAGTCCTGGGGGGGGGGGCACCTGGGTGGCCCAATGCGTTAAAGCCTCTGCCTTCCACTCAGGTCATGATCTCAGGGTCCTGGGATCGAGCCCGACATCGGGCTCTCTGCTCAGCGGGGAGTCTGCTTCCCCCTCTCTCTCTCTGCCTGCCTCTCTACCTACTTGTGGTCTCCCTCTCTCTATCAAATAAATAAAAATTAAAAAAAAAAATAAGTCCTGGGGATGTAATGAACAGCATGGTGACTATAGTTAATAACACTGGATTGCATATTTGAAAGTTGCTAAGAGAGTGGATCTTAAAAATTCTCATTGCAAGAAAAAAACTTTGTAACTATGGACCGTGGTGAATGTTTGGGTGATTGGTTAGTTCACAATGTGTACATGTTGAATCACGCAGTATACCTGAAACTAATATTGTATGTCAGTTACACCTCAATTAAAAAAAAAGATTAAAAGCAATTTTACGTTTAGGTCTGCCTTTCTATGTGCAACTGCTTTCAGATCGTGGGCCCTTCCTACCTTTAGCTCCGCTTGCTGATATTATATATTAATCAATCTCAAAATCAGACTGCTATCCAGAGGTCAATCCGTGTCTCCCTGTAGGCCCTTCTCATGACCCCATCCCTCTTCATCCTCTGCTCTCAACTTGCTGGTGCCCTCACAACCATGCAGGAAGGGACATGTTCCCCTGTCCTCATTTAGAACAGAACAGAGCAAGGGAACTTAAGTTAAAGCTCCAGAGGATTCTCTTAGATCCCATTCATTCTTCTACCAGGCATTTCTTGAGACACTGGGCTGTGTTAGGAACCATGGTGGCCACTGAGAATGGATGTCATGTCCCCCTTTTCACGGAACTCATAGTCTAGTGGGAGAGAGAGGCCCACAAAAAAGGAATCCCATGATGTGCCATGTGGTGGCAGCGGGGGCTCCTGGGGTCCAGAGCGGAGTGGGACTAACCAACTCTGTGAAAGGGCGTGGTGCATGCAGGTGCGGAAACAGGACAGGCTTGGTGTGTTTGTGCATGACCTCTGAGTACCTGGGAGGGAGCAGGTTGGATCCTGAGGGACAGTCCTATGGGGCGCTGAGTGTTGTGTTAAGAAATGGAGACTTTATTCCAAAGTTATTGAAGATGCAATGAAAAGCAAAAGAATTTTCTGATGGAAAGCTCTGAATTCTTTTGCTTGTTCATTTATTCTTTCATTCAACCAGTATATTTTGAACTCCTGTTACGTACTAACCCCGGTGCTAGGCTCTGAGTGTATGGTGTTTAGTAAATGCTATTGCAGAACCAGCAGCCATGGCACACAAAGGAAGCTTGTTTGGTGACTCTTGCCATAGAAAGGTTGTTTTTTGTTTTTTGTTTTTTAAGATTTTATTTATTTATTTATTTATTTATTTGACAGAGAGAGAGAGAGGGAGAGAGGGAGAGAGCTCAGGCAGGGGGAGCAGCAGGCAGAGGTAGAGGGAGAAGCAGGATCTCCACTGAGCAGGGAGCCCGATGAGGGGCTCCATCCTAGGCCACAGGGATCCTGACCTGAGCCAAAGGCAGATGCTTACCTGACTGAGCCACCCAGGCACATCACTGCCATAGAAAGTTATAGGAAAAGGAAACTATTGTAGCTAACAATGGAGGGAAGTCCCCGAACAATAGGTATATATTTAAGCAAATTACAGTCCCCAGAAGGGAATATTAGGGAACCATTAAAAACGATGTTTGCAAGCATAGGAGGAAAAAAAGATTTATGGTGTCCCTTAATAGTATAGGGGAGATATTAATGATGTTCACTGGGAAAAGCCGGGTGAAATTTATATAGGGCGGTGAGTATCAGTGAGGAAAAACAAGCATAAGAAGAGACCATAAGGGGCGCCTGGGTGGCTCAGTGGGTTAAAGCCTCTGCCTTTGGCTCAGGTCATGATCACAGGGTCCTGGGATCGAGCCCCACATCGGGTTCTCTGCTCAGTAGGGAGCCTGCTTCCCTTCCTCTCTCTCTGCCTGCCTCTCTGCCTACTTGTGATCTCTCTCTCTGTCAAATAAATAAATAAAATCTTAAAAAAAAAGAAGAGACCATAAAATATACAAAAATATGAATTACAGCTGCCCCTCAGCAAAGTGATTTTTCTGCTGCTTTATACTTTTTCTGTGCCAAAGATTTTCCTCTATTAAGCACACACTTACTTTTCCCACCATAACTTGTTCCATTGTGAAAGGAAAGAGATGAATAGATAAGAAATGAAAGCCAGAGGGGAAGAAGCAAAGACAGACACCTGTCTCCCTGACATGACTTAGGTGTCATCTCCCCAGGAGGGTCAGGATGGGGCAACTGTGTTGGGCTGAGGACCCTCAGCTGTCATTCCTTGCTTAGCCACGACAGCCTGTGCTCTGTCTGAGGGAGAACAGCAGAACACACACTCGGGATGTCAAGTTCAATCCCGGGTGACTCTGTGTGACCTCCGACGAGTCAGTCTTCCTGGTAATCCACCTCCTTGGAGGAGAGTTTCCAAAGACCTCTCCAGGAAACAGGATAAGTAGGAGGATCCTGGCCGCAGGGGAAGCGGGTGTTCTTTTTCAAAAACCTAGACAATCTCCTCCCCTCATCGCCATTTCCCTCTAACTCTCAGTCTGTTCCAGTCCAGCTAGCAACTCATATTTTCATTTTTATCTCTTTCAGGAAATGACCGAAATGGCCTAGATTTCAACAGGCAGGTAAGGTCTTTCAGAAAGAAAACCTTTATTCTGTAAATGTGGGTGGGGGGAATATATTTGTATATTCTACAAATGGATAGGGGGGCGGCCACTTAGAAGACATCAGGTGTGGGAGAGAGAAGAAGATTATGTCAAGTTTGAAGGTGTTTATTCATAGGGTCAATAGCTTTCTGGCTTGGAAGGGGCCTATCGTGGCCCTTTGCGTCCAGCCCCTCCCCCAGGCCACAATCCAATGTTGGGGTCTCCACTACCCTCTCAAAATAGAGTGCTGACAAATGGAGCATTTGCTTAGGGTTAAGTTCTAGCCTGATGTGATGCAGAATCTGAGACCACAGCTCTCTTCCCATCACGGCGTTTAGTCTGAGTTTCCTCTTGGGTGAGTCAGTCCGCGTGGACCAGTTGTACGGAGAGGACTGTATGGAGGTACCAAGGATGGAGGACCTGGGACCCTCAGGGAACTACTGACTGAAAGGGGAGGACAGGGGACCAAACAGGAGGAACAGAACAAGAGGGCCCAGGACAAACTATATAACCTGGCTCGTGGGGTCAACGTAGACCCAAGCTTGGCGCCTTTGAAGAAAACCGAGTTGTGTGGGGTTCGAGTTAGTCTGGGAGGGCTTCGGGTGGAGGCAAGGTGGTGTTGGACAGGATGTGAGATGGACGGATGTGACGGGAAGGATGGAGCAGAGAGAGAGGATTTTCCCCTTGAGATCAGGGGCTGGAGGGAAACTGAGGGAGAGGGCTCGGACAGGGCATGGTGCTAGAGCAGATGTGGGAGGGTATGTTGGGGGGAGGAAAACTAAGGTGGTCTGAGTTTTCTCAGCGGAAAATTTAATCAATTCCCTAAATTTGGCCAAGGTGGGAAGGGCATGTGTACTATGCCAGATGTGGGAATACAAAGAAAATTAAGACATGATCTCTTCCCTGGAGGAGCTTAGCATGGGGAGAGGGAGAGAGGGAGAGAAGGAGAGGGAGAGGGAGGAGAGAGGCTCCTCAGGGAATAATCATATTATACTGGCATCCCTGCTTTGCTAGAGATGTGTAGAAAGCATGGTGTCCAGCAGAAACGGAAAGAGTTCATTCTCCCTGGGAGATCAGGGTGGGCTTCATGGAGGAGGTAATATTTGAATTTAGCTCGATAGGGTGAGCAGGACTCTGTCGGGCAGAGAAGAATGCGGTGGGAAGACAGAAAATCCAATGTCGGGGGGGGCATTGGAGAAACATAATTTCCTTCTAGCTCTGATATTTTGCGTCCAAGTTTAGGTGACAGTCTGAGGTGGGACCGGAGATCCGACTCCTTTATCTACACAGTGATTCGAAGTCACTACTGACATTTCCTAAAGGGCTGGGGACTCTCTGGGTCTATCCTCCGTGGTCAGAGAGAACAATAATCTGGAGTCCGAAGCCAAAACCTCTCAGGCAGGCCCTTTCTGCATTTTGTTCACTATGGAAGTTGGCTGACGAGTGGAGGCCAACGACTCTCTCTGTACGCGAGGCCTGAAACAGAAAGAGGTTTCAGACATAGCTACGAGGAAGGACGTGCCGCCAACTTGGTTTTTGAAACACCGGAAGAGACACCAAGGGAAAAAGACGGTAGAATCAGCTTCTCAGCCACGGTCTTTGCATATGAGACAGATTCTCCTCTCAGGGATAGTTTTGCCAGGTTTGCTTTCAGGGCGGGAGGATGGAGGAGATTCCCAAAGATTCTGGGATCCTGAAGCAGAGTCCTAAGCAGGCTGGGATGGGTCCTGTGCACTGTGCTTTCCACCCTGAGAAGGCAAGATGGTAGCCTGGGACCCCCACCCCCACCCCCTCAGTGTCCCAGGCCCTTAGGAGAGGATGCATGGGGAGGAGGTGTGACCACACCAGCCCAGGCCGGAGGTGGCCTGCTCCACAGGCCCAGTGGGTTGAACTGCCTATGTGATCTTTTGGAAGCTTGAGAAACCTTCGTGCTTGGGACGAGGCTGGGGGCAGCCCCTCTGGCCCTAGGCAGCCTCCAGAGAGGCCCCCGGCCCTTTGAACATCTTTTGGGGTGTGGTTTCTCCAACAGGCAGGAGAAAGTGTGCTGGCTTCTGCCAGGAGTGGGCCTCACTTGAGTTTGCTTCACTTAGCATGGGATGGGTTATTCCCTCCTCCCTCCCCTGGAAAGGGTTTTTGGATTTCTCATTACTGACAAGAACAGACATGACAGGTCTCTCCTTTCAAGAACGGGGGAATTTTGGAGAAAGAGGCTCAGCCGGGTTACACTGCTTTATACTCTTAGGCCAGAGCGCTCCTCCGTTCACACGCATACACCTCCGTGTCCCCCACCAAGGCACCTCCCTGCTACCTGTCACTCTGTCCCTCAGTGCCATCCGACATGGACACCCACACCTTCACATTCATTCCGGCCCCCTGCAGACCTATGGTGGGGGGGGGGGGGCAGGATCTCTTAAGCCACTGCATTGACGGTCATACCTCCACACTTCACCAGGAGGGAAGTAAACCAACGTTCCCTGTCTGCCAAGCTCTGTGCAAGGGGCTTTGGGCACTTGATCTCATCAAATTCCTGCTCTAAACCATGGGTTACTATCCCCATCGGACAGGCGAGGAAGGGGCCTCCCAGGCAGCCCCACCTTTTTTTTTGGCAAAGGATTTGGGAGATTAACTAATGTGCTGAAGGCCACATGATTGGCCAACCGGCAGAGCTAGGATGCGAACCCACATCTCTTGGACGCCAGAGCCCATCTTTCCCATGATGCCCTGCTGCATCCTCCTCTACATTCTCTCCACTCTCCGCTCCCAGCACATGCACCATCCTCAGGGAGAGGCCTGGGAGCCAAAGGCTGAGTGTGACCTCACTGTGACTAACTGGGAGGAAATGGGAGGCAGAGGGTGTGGGGAAGGGAAGAAAGGGTGGTTGTGTAGGAGCAGCCTGGTATGGTACAAAGAAGGGGTTGGCAGACGCCGAGAGCAAAGGATGAGCTGCTGCCCTCGGTGAAGCCCCGGCTGCGAAGCCTCAAGCCAGTTGGTGCAACTGGGAGTTGCAACCAGGTCCTGGCTACACAGTCCTACAGTTGCGTGAGCAAGGGACGATGGCTCATCAGGAAGTTTTTCGCACTGAGCCTGTTCACTTCCTGGTCCGAGGAAAGCAGCCTGAGCCTGTGTGGAGAATTGTGGGAAGACCCAGGGACCCAGGGGCAGTGCTGCCTGCCGCCCCTGGAAGGATGAGAAAGTGGAGAGGCAACAGGATAAGACCAGATCCCTGGCTGGGAAGGCGGATGTCCTGGTGCCAACGTGTTTCTCTACCTCTCCCTAGTCGTTGCCCTTAGACAAACCTCTTCATCTAACCGGGCCTCAGTTTCCCTCACACAGAGTGAAGACGTCTGCATGAGGAGATCTCTCTGTCTGTCTGTCATGTCCCCTTATTTCTTCCATGCCCTAGTCTGACTGGCTGGCTTGACTCCCACTCTCCTTTCATTTGTTTCTTTGAAGAGAAATAGGGGAGAGACTGTCCGGCCATTTTTTCACCCTGAGCGGGACACTATGGGGGGAAGGAAATAAGTCCCATGATATCTTTCCAGTCTTTGTGATTTTGTGTGATCCGGTGAAAAGAACCATTTGAAATGTAGGGGCAGCGGCAGAAGGACACAGCAGGCTGGCTGTGGGGCCCATCATTCATTCTTTGAATATTTAGTCATTCTGAAGCTTTGGGTAGGGGGTGTCAGGAGTAAGAAGATAAGTTACAAAATTGTGCAGTGAATTCCATGAGAGACCAGTAGAGCTGGGCTCCTGGATCCCTGCCTGAGGACATCACCAAAGAGATGGTGTCTGAATTGGGGGACAGGGGAGGAGTAAGGAATTTGACTGGTGGAGAAGGGTGGCAAGAATATTCCAGGCATCGGAGTCCGTGAGGGCTCCCTTGAGAAAGGGCATGGCTTCAGGGGAAGTGTGAGAAAGATGAACACGGAGGGAGATGAGGCAGGTGAAGCCAGAGTTGTGGGTCGGGTCAAGTTGGAAGAACTTTGAACGCACAGCAAGGGATTTTCTCCTGTGGGCAGTAGGGAACCACTAGGTGTTTTCCAGCATGACTAGTTTCGTTTAATGGAAGGGCATTAGAGGGGGTGTGGGTGAGAGGGGAAGGAAGGATGAGGGAGAGGCCTGATGGAATGCTGTTGTGGTAGGAAGAAGTGGGCAAACCTCAGGAGAGGGATTAGAGCAAAGAGGTCAAGCACATGAACACAGAGTCAGACTGCCTGGGCTGGAATCATGGCTGTGTGGCCTTGGGAAAATTCCTCACCTTCTATGTTCCTCAATCTCCTCATCTGGCAAATGGGGAGAATAATGGTACCTATCTCACAGAGCTGTTGCAAAAGTCAAATGAGAGTGTGTGTGCCTTTTGGGTAAGTGTCTAGAACATATAAACTGTATAAGTATTTGCTATTTTTATGACCGTGTCAGTATGCATGGAGAGACCCAGGTTTGAGAGAGATAGACGGTCTCTGATAGAGAGTCAAGAGGATTTTGGCAACAGCTTGGACTAGATGGCAAAGGAAGGGTCCAGCATAATTCTTAGGTTTCTAGCTTGGGATGCTAAGCATTAGAGGAACTGCAAGCAGAGCTCAGGAGATCGGAAGGTAGAACAAGTATGTCCAGATGATGGGAGAAGCTGAAGGCAGAGAATGGGCTATAGGTACCAGTAACACAGAGAGAAACTGGGATCTGGGGCCCAGGGGAGAGGTCAGGGTGCATAGCAGGGAGTCACCACTGAATCGTGTTAACTGAAGTAGTGGGAGGGAGGGAGACCCCCTGGAGATGGTGTGCAGAAGGGGATGGGGACCCTGGGAAGACCTGCAGAAGAACCACGTGTGGGACAGGCTGAGGAGTGGGTGCCTATAGACGAGATGAACAAGGAAGACTGGTCAAAGGGATGGGGAGGAGAACCACACCCACAAAGGAGAGATCTTCATAGCAGTGGGGAGAGCCACAGCGTGGAGGACTGCAAAGGTGTTGTAGAGCCCGAAGCCTGAACACAGGTTCTCATCGCGGTGTCTGTGCTAAGGGCAGATGCCAGATTGCTGCAGGTCGGGGGCGAGCCGGAGTTACGGAAATGACAGAGACGTGCTCATGCGGTGACAAAGGGGTAGGGTGTTGGCCTAAAGTGGAGACAGTGTGTGAGGAAGGCTTTGGAAAATGAGGGAGACCTCGGTGGGTGTGAGCCTGTGGCGGGTTAGGAAACGCCATCAGCATAGGAGACAGAAAGGAGAGAATGCGGACAGAGGGCAGGCCCGCTGGAGGGTGTAGCCTAGGAGAGAAGCAGGACTCATCTGAGAGGGTAGCAGGGCTGGGTGCCCTGTTGGTGAGTTCAGAAGCCCAGGAGACAGCTCTCCGTCACCATTGCCCACTCTTTGGACCAACAGTTACCTTCAGAAGGACGCTGGAAGGTAGAATTGGCTTCCAGGGGCTTGGAGAGTCCACAGGGACAGGGGCACCCTTGGGAAGCCTCATGCTGTGCTGTTCTGGTGACTTCTGAATCCCTTGCTCCCACGGGCCACAAGTTTCCGCCAGACAGATCAGAGCAATGTTTCTGTGTGTGTTGTTGAGTGCCATCTTGCTGGATGCCAGAATTCTCTGAGTCCAGAAGGATATGGGACGCAAGTTGGCAGGTGTCCTCGTCCCTAAGCTTCTTGCCACCAAAGCTGAGGATCAGTGGCTGGGGGTTTTCTCTCCGTCCCAGGCTTGACAGCTTTCTCAGCTCACCTGCACGAATAGATGACTGCCCCATGCCCGCCATGCCAGCTAGCCGGGAGCAGTTGCCCCTGCGTGCCCCCACACAGCATTAAGCTTTACGTTGGATGGGATTTTCCTTCTTTCTGGAGCGTGAACCACCAGGGTTCTCTGGCTGCTCCCAGTACGTGTGGATTTGTCGTATTTAATCGGCTCAGTGGGGCGTCTTCTCTAAAATTCTCTAAAATCAACAAAATTCAGCCTAAGGGAATTAGGAGCCTCTGAGGGTCCAGAATGATGGAGAGGCTTCTCCAGGGGGCCTCACGAGGGGAATGCAGGCCAGGCCAGACCAGGCTCTCAGGCTGGCAGGGGAGGGTCCGCCAGGATGGCACAGTCAGCATTCTTCCCTGGGCGCTCAGGGAGCAGCCTCGGGAGAGCCAGCGCTAGAGCTGCCAAGCCCCAGATGGCAAGGGGAGGAAGTGATTGACCAAGTTCGGCTAATTCATACCACGGACCCGTACTTCCCTGGCTAGTAAGGAGTCAGAGGGGGCTAGAATATGGGTCCTGCCCACAGGAGCTCCCAGCCAGGGGGAAGAAAATGCAGTGGAGGAAAGGGAGGTCCCCGGCACTGGAATATTAATGCCAGTGGGGCTGGTTTTGCAAGTCTCAGAGAGCCGAGCAGGTACATGTTGCCAGGCAGGGGTCAGGGTGATGAACTGTCGGGGGGGGGGTGTTCTAAGATCACCCTGTAGGACCTCGGAGTCGGGGGTGGGGATTAAGGATGGCAAGGCTGTCGATCCTCTGAGGCTTGTTTCTCTCTGCAGGGCACTCAGCTTCTGGTTCCATGCTTCCAAGTGGAGACGGGATTACGGGGGGTGCGGGGGCAGGCTAAGAGAGAGAAGAAGATGAGAAGCCAGCAAACTGCATTTTCCCCAACCTCAAGTGTTGAGACATACCATCCTTCATTTTTCCCCCTCTGAGGTGCCAAAGGAATTGAAAATCAGGTATAGGAGCCTGACGGAACTGTGTTGGGGACGTGATTTTGATTCAGGGCCACAGTGGGCTTCCAAAGACCTTATTTCAGGATTAAATTCAGCCACGAGGCACAGGTAGATCTGGGGGAGGACAGACCTTCAAGTCCCCTGCTAGCCAACAGGCAGGTCTGAACAGAGGGACCAGAAGGGACCAACCCCCACACACCCACTTCCTTCTAAAACTGTGGTTCTCAGCCTTATCAGACCCAATGTCCCTTGGAATGAGGATTCTAGAAAGCCCCCTGAATCTCCTAGAATGGAATTTATAGAAAACACAAGTAAACATCCACGGGGATGCTCTGATCTGAAGAAAAGAAGGAGAAAAAAATTTAAAATAAAATAATAGCTGTTTCGGCAAGCAAGTCCTTGGGTGTACTCCCTGGGAAGGTTCAACCGGCTAGTAGCAGGCTAGTGCCCAGGCAGCAGACACAAATACAGACTGGTAATGGTATGTTCTATTGGCAGCTTAAAAGCCATGATTTTCCAAAATGTTAACTTTCCTAAGATAAAAATCTTTCCTCAATTCACACCAAAAATGGCATCCCCAGAAAAAAGCCAGTGCCTATTAAAAGTATACAAAAGATACTTGGTACTCATAAAAAAAAAACAAAACAAAAAAAAAAACAATGAACTGGGTACGAGGCTTTCAGAATTAGAGGCAGGCTGCTCCCTGACACAGATGTCCGATGGGGCATTTGGAAGTTGAGTGAAAGTCGCCTGGAGCATGAGTGCTTCTCGTTCAGTCCCCTTCTGCACTGCAGCTGGTCTAGAGTGCCTGCCTTCTGCCCAGTAAATGCAAATCGAGCCTCCCCAGTAGCCGGAAGAACCACCCCACAGGTTTCAGAAAACGATTTTGAGGTTGGCCGTCATCCCCAGCGAAGACGGTGAACCCACCAGGCAGACAGGTCGTTTCTACCAGGAGAGCAAAGTTTGCCCGTGGCTGTGGTCCTTCCACAGAGAGATCCAAGGTGGTGGAAAACAGAGGCTCCCACCCCGGCGGGAGACACCCCAGAAAGAACACACCCAGCCTCTGCCCTCGGAGAACGGACTTGCTATCCTGTGAAAGAGGCAGGTCTGAGAAATTCCTAAA